>NW_027133894.1:321128-642256 GCF_037392515.1 Haliotis asinina
ATATGTATCACATGGTATTTCAGCTGACTAAGGTGTCTTTGAAACCTTTCTTCGCCTTTATTAATTCAACCTCTGGTCCAACATTCAATTTCAAACTTTTAGATGATGACATTGTATTATCTTCGGTTTGTGGAAACGTTACATTAAAAAATTAAGAGATAGAAATGGAGTTATGTCATTCTTGACATCCTGCACACATGTAGTATTCGAACTGTGAGAAGGGGAGACAATTCAATGTGAAGAGTCTGACAGTTTGTGTTTTTCAGAGTGAAAGCGTTTCCTTTGAAATAAAAATGAAAGAGTGGTAAGAAACGAACCCTTGTTCAAATCCTCAAACGCGTCTACATTGGAATTCCTTTGCCGTAAATGTGTGCCAAATATAACTCTGAGGTATATGTATCACATGGTATTTCAGCTGACTAAGGTGTCTTCCAAACCTTACTTCGCCTTTATTAATTCAACCTCTGGTCCAACATTCAATTTCAAACTTTTAGATGATGACATTGTATTATCTTCGGTTTGTGGAAACATTATATTCAAAAATTAAGAGATAGAAATGGAGTTTTGTCATTCTTGACATCCTGCACACATGTAGTATTCGACCTGTCAGAAGGGGAGACAATTCAGTGTGAAGCACCTGACAGTTTGTGTTTTTCAGACTGAAAGCGTTTCCTTTGAAATAAAAATGAAAGAGTGGTAAGAAACGAACCCTTGTTCAAATCCTGAAACGCGTCTACATTGGAATTCCTTTACCGTAAATGTGTGCCAAATATAACTCTGAGGTGTATGTATCACATGGTATTTCAGCTGACTAAGGTGTCTTCCAAACCTTACTTCGCCTTTATTAATTCAACCTCTGGTCCAACATTCAATTTCAAACTTTTAGATGATGACATTGTATTATCTTCGGTTTGTGGAAACATTGCATTTAAAAATTAAGAGATAGAAATGGAGTTTTGTCATTCTTGACATCCTGCACACATGTAGTATTCGACCTGTCAGGAGGGGAGACAATTCAATGTGAAGCACCTGACAGTTTGTGTTTTTCAGACTGAAAGCGTTTCCTTAGAATTAGAAATGAAAGAGTTGTAAGAATCGAACCCTTGTTCAAATCCTCAAACGCGTCTACATTGGAATTCCTTTGCCGTAAATGTGTGCCAAATATAACTCTGAGGTATATGTATCACATGGTATTTCAGCTGACTAAGGTGTGTTCCAAACCTTACTTCGCCTTTATTAATTCAACCTCTGGTCCAACATTCAATTTCAAACTTTTAGATGATGACATTGTATTATCTTCGGTTTGTGGAAACGTTACATTAAAAAATTAAGAGATAGAAATGGAGTTATGTCATTCTTGACATCCTGCACACATGTAGTATTCGACCTGTGAGAAGGGGAGACAATTCAATGTGAAGAGTCTGACAGTTTGTGTTTTTCAGACTGAAAGCGTTTCCTTTGAAATAAAAATGAAAGAGTGGTAAGAAACGAACCCTTGTTCAAATCCTCAAACGCGTCTACATTGGAATTCCTTTGCCGTAAATGTGTGCCAAATATAACTCTGAGGTATATGTATCACATGGTATTTCAGCTGACTAAGGTGTCTTCCAAACCTTACTTCGCCTTTATTAATTCAACCTCTGGTCCAACATTCAATTTCAAAATTTTAGATGATGACATTGTATTATCTTCGGTTTGTGGAAACATTATATTCAAAAATTAAGAGATAGAAATGGAGTTTTGTCATTCTTGACATCCTGCACACATGTAGTATTCGACCTGTCAGAAGGGGAGACAATTCAATGTGAAGCACCTGACAGTTTGTGTTTTTCAGACTGAAAGCGTTTCCTTTGAAATAAAAATGAAAGAGTGGTAAGAAACGAACCCTTGTTCAAATCCTCAAACGCGTCTACAATTTAATTCCTTTGCCGTAAATGTGTGCCAAATATAACTCTGAGGTATATGTATCACATGGTATTTCAGCTGACTAAGGTGTCTTTGAAACCTTACTTCGCCTTTATTAATTCAACCTCTGGTCCAACATTCAATTTCAAACTTTTAGATGATGACATTGTATTATCTTCGGTTTGTGGAAACGTTACATTAAAAAATTAAGAGATAGAAATGGAGTTATGTCATTCTTGACATCCTGCACACATGTAGTATTCGACCTGTCAGAAGGGGAGACAATTCAATGTGAAGAGTCTGACAGTTTCTGTTTTTCAGACTGAAAGCGTTTCCTTTGAAATAAAAATGAAAGAGTGGTAAGAAACGAACCCTTGTTCAAATCCTCAAACGCGTCTACATTGGAATTCCTTTGCCGTAAATGTGTGCCAAATATAACTCTGAGGTATATGTATCACATGGTATTTCAGCTGACTAAGGTGTCTTCCAAACCTTACTTTGCCTTTATTAATTCAACCTCTGGTCCAACATTCAATTTCAAACTTTTAGATGATGACATTGTATTATCTTCGGTTTGTGGAAACATTATATTCAAAAATTAATAGATAGAAATGGAGTTTTGTCATTCTTGACATCCTGCACACATGTAGTATTCGACCTGTCAGGAGGGGAGACAATTCAGTGTGAAGCACCTGACAGTTTGTGTTTTTCAGACTGAAAGCGTTTCCGTAGAATTAGAAATGAAAGACTGGTAAGAATCGAACCCTTGTTCAAATCCTCAAACGCGTCTACATTGGAATTCCTTTGCCGTAAATGTGTGCCAAATATAGCTCTGAGGTATATGTATCACATGGTATTTCAGCTGACTAAGGTGTCTTCCAAATCTTACTTCGGCTTTATTAATTCAACCTCTGGTCCAACATTCAATTTCAAACTTTTAGATCATGACATTGTATTATCTTCGGTTTGTGGAAACGTTACATTGAAAAATTAAGAGATAGAAATGGAGTTATGTCATTCTTGACATCCTGCACACATGTAGTATTCGACCTGTCAGAAGGGGAGACAATTCAGTGTGAAGGGTCTGACAGTTTGTGTTTTTCAGACTGAAAGCGTTTCCTTTGAAATAAAAATGAAAGAGTGGTAAGAAACGAACCCTTGTTCAAATCCTCAAACGCGTCTACAATTTAATTCCTTTGCCGTAAATGTGTGCTAAATATAACTCTGAGGTATATGTATCACATGATATTTCAGCTGACTAAGGTGTCTTCCAAACCTTACTTCGCCTTCATTAATTCATCCTCTGGTCCAACATTCAATTTCAAACTTTTAGATGATGGCATTGTATTATCTTCGGTTTGTGGAGACGTTACATTGAAAAATTAAGAGATAGAAATGGAGTTATGTCATTCTTGACATCCTGCACACATGTAGTATTCGACCTGTCAGAAGGGGAGACAATTCAATGTGATGCACCTGACAGTTTGTGTTTTTCAGACTGAAAGCGCTTCCTTTGAAATAAAAATGAAAGAGTGGTAAGAAACGAACCCTTGTTCAAATCCTCAAACGCGTCTACAATTTAATTCCTTTGCCGTAAATGTATGCCAAATATAACTCTGAGGTATATGTATCACATGGTATTTCAGCTGACTAAGGTGTCTTCCAAACCTTACTTCGCCTTCATTAATTCAACCTCTGGTCCAACATTCAATTTCAAACTTTTAGATGATGACATTGTATTATCTTCGGTTTGTGGAAACGTTAGATTGAAAAACTAAGAGATACAAGTGGAGCTATGTCATTCTTGACATCCTGCACACATGTAGTATTCGACCTGTCAGAAGGGGAGACAATTCAATGTGAAGCACCTGACACTTTGTATTTTTCAGAGTGAAAGCGTTTCCTTTGAAATAAAAATAAAAGAGTGGTGAGAAACGAACCCTTGTTCAAATCCTCAAACGCGTCTACATTGGAATTCCTTTACCGTAAATGTGTGCTAAATATAACTCTGAGGTATATGTATCACATGGTATTTCAGCTGACTAAGGTGTCTTCCAAACCTTACTTCGCCTTTATTAATTCAACCTCTGGTCCAACATTCAATTTCAAACTTTTAGATGATGACATTGTATTATCTTCGGTTTGTGGAAACGTTAGATTGAAAAATTAAGAGATAGAAATGGAGTTTTGTCATTCTTGACATCCTGCACACATGTAGTATTCGACCTGTCAGAAGGGGAGACAATTCAATGTGAAGAGTCTGAGAGTTTGTGTTTTTCAGACTGAAAGCGTTTCCTTTGAAATAAAAATGAAAGAGTGGTAAGAAACGAACCCTTGTTCAAATCCTCAAACGCGTCTACATTGGAATTCCTTTACCGTAAATGTGTGCTAAATATAACTCTGAGGTATATGTATCACATGGTATTTCAGATGACTAAGGTGTCTCCGAAACCTTACTTCGCCTTTATTAATTCAACCTCTGGTCCAACATTCAATTTCAAACTTTTAGATGATGACATTGTATTATCTTCGGTTTGTGGAAACGCTACATTGAAAAATTAAGAGATAGAAATGGAGCTATGTCATTCTTGACATTCTGCACACATGTAGTATTCGATCTGTCAGAAGGGGAGACAATTCAATGTGAAGCACCTGACAGTTTGTGTTTTTCAGACTGAAAGCGTTTCCTTTGAAATGAAAATGAAAGAGTGGTAAGAAACGAACCCTTGTTCAAATCCTCAAACGCGTCTACCTTGGAATTCCTTTGCCGTAAATGTGTGCCAAATATAACTCTGAGGTATATGTATCACATGGTATTTCAGCTGACTAAGGTGTCTTCCAAACCTTACTTCGGCTTTATTAATTCAACCTCTGGTCCAACATTCAATTTCAAACTTTTAGATGATGACATTGTATTATCTTCGGTTTGTGGAAACGATACATTGAAAAATTAAGAGATAGAAATGGAGTTTTGTCATTCTTGACATCCTGCACACATGTAGTATTCGACATGTCAGAAGGGGAGACAATTCAATGTGAAGAGTCTGACAGTTTGTGTTTTTCAGACTGAAAGCGTTTCCTTTGAAATAAAAATGAAAGAGTGGTAAGAAACGAACCCTTGTTCAAATCCTCAAACGCGTCTACAATTTAATTCCTTTGCCGTAAATGTGTGCCAAATATAACTCTGAGGTATATGTATCACATGGTATTTCAGCTGACTAAGGTGTCTTTGAAACCTTACTTCGCCTTTATTAATTCAACCTCTGGTCCAACATTCAATTTCAAACTTTTAGATGATGACATTGTATTATCTTCGGTTTGTGGAAACGTTACATTAAAAAATTAAGAGATAGAAATGGAGTTATGTCATTCTTCACATCCTGCACACATGTAGTATTCGACCTGTGAGAAGGGGAGACAATTCAATGTGAAGAGTCTGACAGTTTGTGTTTTTCAGAGTGAAAGCGTTTCCTTTGAAATAAAAATGAAAGAGTGGTAAGAAACGAACCCTTGTTCAAATCCTCAAACGCGTCTACATTGGAATTCCTTTGCCGTAAATGTGTGCCAAATATAACTCTGAGGTATATGTATCACATGGTATTTCAGCTGACTAAGGTGTCTTCCAAACCTTACTTTGCCTTTATTAATTCATCCTCTGGTCCAACATTCAATTTCAAACTTTTAGATGATGACATTGTATTATCTTCGGTTTGTGGAAACATTATATTGAAAAATTAAGAGAGAGAAATGGAGTTTTGTCATTCTTGACATCCTGCACACATGTAGTATTCGACCTGTCAGGAGGGGAGACAATTCAGTGTGAAGCACATGACAGTTTGTGTTTTTCAGACTGAAAGCGTTTCCGTAGAATTAGAAATGAAAGACTGGTAAGAATCGAACCCTTGTTCAAATCCTCAAACGCGTCTACATTGGAATTCCTTTGCCGTAAATGTGTGCCAAATATAGCTCTGAGGTATATGTATCACATGGTATTTCAGCTGACTAAGGTGTCTTCCAAATCTTACTTCGGCTTTATTAATTCAACCTCTGGTCCAACATTCAATTTCAAACTTTTAGATGATGACATTGTATTATCTTCGGTTTGTGGAAACGTTACATTGAAAAATTAAGAGATAGAAATGGAGTTATGTCATTCTTGACATCCTGCACACATGTAGTATTCGACCTGTCAGAAGGGGAGACAATTCAGTGTGAAGGGTCTGACAGTTTGTGTTTTTCAGACTGAAAGCGTTTCCTTTGAAATAAAAATGAAAGAGTGGTAAGAAACGAACCCTTGTTCAAATCCTCAAACGCGTCTACAATTTAATTCCTTTGCCGTAAATGTGTGCTAAATATAACTCTGAGGTATATGTATCACATGGTATTTCAGCTGACTAAGGTGTCTTTGAAACCTTACTTTGCCTTTATTAATTCAACCTCTGGTCCAACATTCAATTTCAAACTTTTAGATGATGACATTGTATTATCTTCGGTTTGTGGAAACGTTACATTGAAAAATTAAGAGATAGAAATGGAGTTATGTCATTCTTGACATCCTGCACACATGTAGTATTCGACCTGTCAGAAGGGGAGACAATTCAATGTGAAGAGTCTGACAGTTTGTGTTTTTGAGACTGAAAGCGTTTCCTTTGAAATAAAAATGAAAGAGTGGTAAGAAACGAACCCTTGTTCAAATCCTCAAACGCGTCTACAATTTAATTCCTTTGCCGTAAATGTGTGCTAAATATAACTCTGAGGTATATGTATCACATGGTATTTCAGCTGACTAAGGTGTCTTTGAAACCTTACTTCGCCTTTATTAATTCAACCTCTGGTCCAACATTCAATTTCAAACTTTTAGATGATGACATTGTATTATCTTCGGTTTGTGGAAACGTTACATTGAAAAATTAAGAGATAGAAATGGAGTTATGTCATTCTTGACATCCTGCACACATGTAGTATTCGACCTGTCAGAAGGGGAGACAATTCAATGTGAAGAGTCTGACAGTTTGTGTTTTTCAGAGTGAAAGCGTTTCCTTTGAAATAAAAATGAAAGAGTGGTAAGAAACGAACCCTTGTTCAAATCCTCAAACGCGTCTACATTGGAATTCCTTTGCCGTAAATGTGTGCCAAATATAACTCTGAGGTATATGTATCACATGGTATTTCAGCTGACTAAGGTGTCTTTGAAACCTTACTTCGCCTTTATTAATTCAACCTCTGGTCCAACATTCAATTTCAAACTTTTAGATGATGACATTGTATTATCTTCGGTTTGTGGAAACGTTACATTGAAAAATTAAGAGATAGAAATGGAGTTATGTCATTCTTGACATCCTGCACACATGTAGTATTCGACCTGTCAGAAGGGGAGACAATTCAATGTGAAGAGTCTGACAGTTTGTGTTTTTGAGACTGAAAGCGTTTCCTTTGAAATAAAAATGAAAGAGTGGTAAGAAACGAACCCTTGTTCAAATCCTCAAACGCGTCTACAATTTAATTCCTTTGCCGTAAATGTGTGCTAAATATAACTCTGAGGTATATGTATCACATGGTATTTCAGCTGACTAAGGTGTCTTTGAAACCTTACTTCGCCTTTATTAATTCAACCTCTGGTCCAACATTCAATTTCAAACTTTTAGATGATGACATTGTATTATCTTCGGTTTGTGGAAACGTTACATTGAAAAATTAAGAGATAGAAATGGAGTTATGTCATTCTTGACATCCTGCACACATGTAGTATTCGACCTGTCAGAAGGGGAGACAATTCAATGTGAAGAGTCTGACAGTTTGTGTTTTTCAGACTGAAAGCGTTTCCTTTGAAATAAAAATGAAAGAGTGGTAAGAAACGAACCCTTGTTCAAATCCTCAAACGCGTCTACAATTTAATTCCTTTGCCGTAAATGTGTGCTAAATATAACTCTGAGGTATATGTATCACATGGTATTTCAGCTGACTAAGGTGTCTTTGAAACCTTACTTCGCCTTTATTAATTCAACCTCTGGTCCAACATTCAATTTCAAACTTTTAGATGATGACATTGTATTATCTTCGGTTTGTGGAAACGTTACATTGAAAAATTAAGAGATAGAAATGGAGTTATGTCATTCTTGACATCCTGCACACATGTAGTATTCGACCTGTCAGAAGGGGAGACAATTCAATGTGAAGCACCTGACAGTTTGTGTTTTTGAGACTAAAAGCGTTTCCTTTGAAATAAAAATGAAAGAGTGGTAAGAAACGAACCCTTGTTCAAATCCTCAAACGCGTCTACAATTTAATTCCTTTGCCGTAAATGTGTGCTAAATATAACTCTGAGGTATATGTATCACATGGTATTTCAGCTGACTAAGGTGTCTTTGAAACCTTACTTTGCCTTTATTAATTCAACCTCTGGTCCAACATTCAATTTCAAACTTTTAGATGATGACATTGTATTATCTTCGGTTTGTGGAAACGTTACATTGAAAAATTAAGAGATAGAAATGGAGTTATGTCATTCTTGACATCCTGCACACATGTAGTATTCGACCTGTCAGAAGGGGAGACAATTCAATGTGAAGAGTCTGACAGTTTGTGTTTTTCAGACTGAAAGCGTTTCCTTTGAAATAAAAATGAAAGAGTGGTAAGAAACGAACCCTTGTTCAAATCCTCAAACGCGTCTACATTGGAATTCCTTTGCCGTAAATGTGTGCCAAATATAACTCTGAGGTATATGTATCACATGGTATTTCAGCTGACTAAGGTGTCTTTGAAACCTTACTTCGCCTTTATTAATTCAACCTCTGGTCCAACATTCAATTTCAAACTTTTAGATGATGACATTGTATTATCTTCGGTTTGTGGAAACGTTACATTGAAAAATTAAGAGATAGAAATGGAGTTATGTCATTCTTGACATCCTGCACACATGTAGTATTCGACCTGTCAGAAGGGGAGACAATTCAATGTGAAGCACCTGACAGTTTGTGTTTTTGAGACTGAAAGCGTTTCCTTTGAAATAAAAATGAAAGAGTGGTAAGAAACGACCCCTTGTTCAAATCCTCAAACGCGTCTACAATTTAATTCCTTTGCCGTAAATGTGTGCTAAATATAACTCTGAGGTATATGTATCACATGGTATTTCAGCTGACTAAGGTGTCTTTGAAACCTTACTTTGCCTTTATTAATTCAACCTCTGGTCCAACATTCAATTTCAAACTTTTAGATGATGACATTGTATTATCTTCGGTTTGTGGAAACGTTACATTGAAAAATTAAGAGATAGAAATGGAGCTATGTCATTCTTGACATCCTGCACACATGTAGCATTCCACCTGTCAGAAGGGGAGACAATTCAATGTGAAAAGTCTGACAGTTTGTGTTTTTGAGAGTGAAAGCGTTTCCTTTGAAATAAAAATGAAAGAGTGGTAAGAAACGAACCCTTGTTCAAATCCTCAAACGCGTCTACAATTTAATTCCTTTGCCGTAAATGTGTGCCAAATATAACTCTGAGGTATATGTATCACATGGTATTTCAGCTGACTAAGGTGTCTTCCAAACCTTACTTAGCCTTTATTAATTCAACCTCTGGTCCAACATTCAATTTCAAACTTTTAGATGATGACATTTTATTATCTTCGGTTTGTGGAAACATTGCATTCAACAATTAAGAGATAGAAATGGAGTTTTGTCATTCTTGACATCCTGCACACATGTAGTATTCGACCTGTCAGGAGGGGAGACAATTCAATGTGAAGCACCTGACAGTTTGTGTTTTTCAGACTGAAAGCGTTTCCTTTGAAATAAAAATGAAAGAGTGGTAAGAAACGAACCCTTGTTCAAATCCTCAAACGCGTCGACAATTTAATTCCTTTGCCGTAAATGTGTGCCAAATATAACTCTGAGGTATATGTATCACATGGTATTTCAGCTGACTAAGGTGTCTTTGAAACCTTACTTCGCCTTTATTAATTCAACCTCTGGTCCAACATTCAATTTCAAACTTTTAGATGATGACATTGTATTATCTTCGGTTTGTGGAAACGTTACATTGAAAAATTAAGAGATAGAAATGGAGTTTTGTCATTCTTGACATCCTGCACACATGTAGTATTCGACCTGTCAGGAGGGGAGACAATTCAGTGTGAAGCACCTGAGAGTTTGTGTTTTTCAGACTGAAAGCGTTTCCGTAGAATAAGAAATGAAAGACTGGTAAGAATCGAACCCTTGTTCAAATCCTCAAACGCGTCTACATTGGAATTCCTTTGCCGTAAATGTGTGCCAAATATAGCTCTGAGGTATATGTATCACATGGTATTTCAGCTGACTAAGGTGTCTTCCAAATCTTACTTCGGCTTTATTAATTCAACCTCTGGTCCAACATTCAATTTCAAACTGTTAGATCATGACATTGTATTATCTTCGGTTTGTGGAAACGTTACATTGAAAAATTAAGAGATAGAAATGGAGTTATGTCATTCTTGACATCCTGCACACATGTAGTATTCGACCTGTCAGAAGGGGAGACAATTCAGTGTGAAGGGTCTGACAGTTTGTGTTTTTGAGACTGAAAGCGTTTCCTTTGAAATAAAAATGAAAGAGTGGTAAGAAACGAACCCTTGTTCAAATCCTCAAACGCGTCTACAATTTAATTCCTTTGTCGTAAATGTGTGCTAAATATAACACTGAGGTATATGTATCACATGGTATTTCAGCTGACTAAGGTGTCTTCCAAACCATACTTCGCCTTTATTAATTCATCCTCTGGTCCAACATTCAATTTCAAACTTTTAGATGATGACATTGTATTATCTTCGGTTTGTGGAGACGTTACATTGAAAAATTAAGAGATAGAAATGGAGTTATGTCATTCTTGACATCCTGCACACATGTAGTATTCGACCTGTCAGAAGGGGAGACAATTCAATGTGATGCACCTGACAGTTTGTGTTTTTCAGACTGAAAGCGCTTCCTTTGAAATAAAAATGAAAGAGTGCTAAGAAACGAACCCTTGTTCAAATCCTCAAACGCGTCTACAATTTAATTCCTTTGCCATAAATGTGTGCTAAATATAGCTGTGAGGTATATGTATCACATGGTATTTCAGCTGACTAAGGTGTCTTTGAAACCTTACTTCGCCTTTATTAATTCAACCTCTGGTCCAACATTCAATTTCAAACTTTTAGATGATGACATTGTATTATCTTCGGTTTGTGGAAACGTTAGATTGAAAAATTAAGAGATAGAAATGGAGTTATGTCATTCTTGACATCCTGCACACATGTAGTATTCGACCTGTCAGAAGGGGAGACAATTCAATGTGAAGAGTCTGACAGTTTGTGTTTTTCAGACTGAAAGCGTTTCCTTTGAAATAAAAATGAAAGAGTGGTAAGAAACGAACCCTTGTTCAAATCCTCAAACGCGTCTACATTGGAATTCCTTTACCGTAAATGTGTGCCAAATATAACTCTGAGGTATATGTATCACATGGTATTTCAGCTGACTAAGGTGTCTTCCAAACCTTACTTCGCCTTTATTAATTCAACCTCTGGTCCAACATTCAATTTCAAACTTTTAGATGATGACATTGTATTATCTTCGGTTTGTGGAAACATTGCATTCAAAAATTAAGAGATAGAAATGGAGTTTTGTCATTTTTGACATCCTGCACACATGTAGTATTCGACCTGTCAGGAGGGGAGACAATTCAATGTGAAGCACCTGACAGTTTGTGTTTTTCAGACTGAAAGCGTTTCCTTAGAATTAGAAATGAAAGAGTGGTAAGAATCGAACCCCTGTTCAAATCCTCAAACGCGTCTACATTGGAATTCCTTTGCCGTAAATGTGTGCCAAATATAACTCTGAGGTATATGTATCACATGGTATTTCAGCTGACTACGGTGTCTTCCAAACCTTACTTCGCCTTTATTAATTCAACCTCTGGTCCAACATTCAATTTCAAACTTTTAGATGATGACATTGTATTATCTTCGGTTTGTGGAAACGTTAGATTGAAAAATTAAGAGATAGAAATGGAGTTTTGTCATTCTTGACATCCTGCACACATGTAGTATTCGACCTGTCAGAAGGGGAGACAATTCAATGTGAAGAGTCTGAGAGTTTGTGTTTTTCAGACTGAAAGCGTTTCCTTTGAAATAAAAATGAAAGAGTGGTAAGAAACGAACCCTTGTTCAAATCCTCAAACGCGTCTACAATTTAATTCCTTTGTCGTAAATGTGTGCTAAATATAACACTGAGGTATATGTATCACATGGTATTTCAGCTGACTAAGGTGTCTTCCAAACCATACTTCGCCTTTATTAATTCATCCTCTGGTCCAACATTCAATTTCAAACTTTTAGATGATGACATTGTATTATCTTCGGTTTGTGGAAACGTTACATTGAAAAATTAAGAGATAGAAATGGAGTTTTGTCATTCTTGACATCCTGCACACATGTAGTATTCGAACTGTCAGGAGGGGAGACAATTCAATGTGAAGCACCTGACAGTTTGTGTTTTTCAGACTGAAAGCGTTTCCTTTGAAATAAAAATGAAAGAGTGGTAAGAAACGAACCCTTGTTCAAATCCTCAAACGCGTCTACATTGGAATTCCTTTGCCGTAAATGTGTGCTAAATATAGCTCTGAGGTATATGTATCACATGGTATTTCAGCTGACTAAGGTGTCTTTGAAACCTTTCTTCGCCTTTATTAATTCAACCTCTGGTCCAACATTCAATTTCAAACTTTTAGATGATGACATTGTATTATCTTCGGTTTGTGGAAACGTTACATTGAAAAATTAAGAGATAGAAATGGAGTTATGTCATTCTTGACATCCTGCACACATGTAGTATTCGACCTGTCAGAAGGGGAGACAATTCAATGTGAAGAGTCTGACAGTTTGTGTTTTTCAGACTGAAAGCGTTTCCTTTGAAATAAAAATGAAAGAGTGGTAAGAAACGAACCCTTGTTCAAATCCTCAAACGCGTCTACTTTGGAATTCCTTTGCCTTAAATGTGTGCCAAATATAGCTCTGAGGTATATGTATCACATGGTATTTCAGCTGACTAAGGTGTCTTTGAAACCTTACTTCGCCTTTATTAATTCAACCTCTGGTCCAACATTCAATTTCAAACTTTTAGATGATGACATTGTATTATCTTCGGTTTGTGGAAACGTTACATTGAAAAATTAAGAGATAGAAATGGAGTTATGTCATTCTTGACATCCTGCACACATGTAGTATTCGACCTGTCAGAAGGGGAGACAATTCAATGTGAAGAGTCTGACAGTTTGTGTTTTTCAGACTGAAAGCGTTTCCTTTGAAATAAAAATGAAAGAGTGGTAAGAAACGAACCCTTGTTCAAATCCTCAAACGCGTCTATATATCAATATAACTCTGAGGTATATGTATCACATGGTATTTCAGCTGACTAAGGTGTCTTCCAAACCTTACTTCGCCTTTATTAATTCAACCTCTGGTCCAACATTCAATTTCAAACTTTTAGATGATGACATTGTATTATCTTCGGTTTGTGGAAACGTTACATTGAAAAATTAAGAGATAGAAATGGAGTTATGTCATTCTTGACATCCTGCACACATGTAGTATTCGACCTGTCAGAAGGGGAGACAATTCAATGTGAAGAGTCTGACAGTTTGTGTTTTTGAGACTGAAAGCGTTTCCTTTGAAATAAAAATGAAAGAGTGGTAAGAAACGAACCCTTGTTCAAATCCTCAAACGCGTCTACAATTTAATTCCTTTGCCGTAAATGTGTGCTAAATATAACTCTGAGGTATATGTATCACATGGTATTTCAGCTGACTAAGGTGTCTTCCAAACCTTATTTCGCCTTTATTAATTCAACCTCTGGTCCAACATTCAATTTCAAACTTTTAGATGATGACATTGTATTATCTTCGGTTTGTGGAAACGTTACATTGAAAAATTAAGAGATAGAAATGGAGTTATGTCATTCTTGACATCCTGCACACATGTAGTATTCGACCTGTCAGAAGGGGAGACAATTCAATGTGAAGCACCTGACAGTTTGTGTTTTTGAGACTAAAAGCGTTTCCTTTGAAATAAAAATGAAAGAGTGGTAAGAAACGACCCCTTGTTCAAATCCTCAAACGCGTCTACAATTTAATTCTTTTGCCGTAAATGTGTGCTAAATATAACTGTGAGGTATATGTATCACATGGTATTTCAGCTGACTAAGGTGTCTTTGAAACCTTACTTTGCCTTTATTAATTCAACCTCTGGTCCAACATTCAATTTCAAACTTTTAGATGATGACATTGTATTATCTTCGGTTTGTGGAAACGTTACATTGAAAAATTAAGAGATAGAAATGGAGTTATGTCATTCTTGACATCCTGCACACATGTAGTATTCGACCTGTCAGAAGGGGAGACAATTCAATGTGAAGAGTCTGACAGTTTGTGTTTTTCAGACTGAAAGCGTTTCCTTTGAAATAAAAATGAAAGAGTGGTAAGAAACGAACCCTTGTTCAAATCCTCAAACGCGTCTACTTTGGAATTCCTTTGCCTTAAATGTGTGCCAAATATAGCTCTGAGGTATATGTATCACATGGTATTTCAGCTGACTAAGGTGTCTTTGAAACCTTACTTCGCCTTTATTAATTCAACCTCTGGTCCAACATTCAATTTCAAACTTTTAGATGATGACATTGTATTATCTTCGGTTTGTGGAAACGTTACATTGAAAAATTAAGAGATAGAAATGGAGTTATGTCATTCTTGACATCCTGCACACATGTAGTATTCGACCTGTCAGAAGGGGAGACAATTCAATGTGAAGAGTCTGACAGTTTGTGTTTTTCAGACTGAAAGCGTTTCCTTTGAAATAAAAATGAAAGAGTGGTAAGAAACGAACCCTTGTTCAAATCCTCAAACGCGTCTATATATCAATATAACTCTGAGGTATATGTATCACATGGTATTTCAGCTGACTAAGGTGTCTTCCAAACCTTACTTCGCCTTTATTAATTCAACCTCTGGTCCAACATTCAATTTCAAACTTTTAGATGATGACATTGTATTATCTTCGGTTTGTGGAAACGTTAGATTGAAAAATTAAGAGATAGAAATGGAGTTATGTCATTCTTGACATCCTGCACACATGTAGTATTCGACCTGTCAGAAGGGGAGACAATTCAATGTGAAGAGTCTGACAGTTTGTGTTTTTGAGACTGAAAGCGTTTCCTTTGAAATAAAAATGAAAGAGTGGTAAGAAACGAACCCTTGTTCAAATCCTCAAACGCGTCTACAATTTAATTCCTTTGCCGTAAATGTGTGCTAAATATAACTCTGAGGTATATGTATCACATGGTATTTCAGCTGACTAAGGTGTCTTCCAAACCTTTCTTCGCCTTTATTAATTCAACCTCTGGTCCAACATTCAATTTCAAACTTTTAGATGATGACATTGTATTATCTTCGGTTTGTGGAAACGTTACATTGAAAAATTAAGAGATAGAAATGGAGTTATGTCATTCTTGACATCCTGCACACATGTAGTATTCGACCTGTCAGAAGGGGAGACAATTCAATGTGAAGAGTCTGACAGTTTGTGTTTTTCAGACTGAAAGCGTTTCCTTTGAAATAAAAATGAAAGAGTGGTAAGAAACGAACCCTTGTTCAAATCCTCAAACGCGTCTACATTGGAATTCCTTTGCCGTAAATGTGTGCTAAATATAACTCTGAGGTATATGTATCACATGGTATTTCAGCTGACTAAGGTGTCTTTGAAACCTTACTTCGCCTTTATTAATTCAACCTCTGGTCCAACATTCAATTTCAAACTTTTAGATGATGACATTGTATTATCTTCGGTTTGTGGAAACGTTACATTGAAAAATTAAGAGATAGAAATGGAGTTATGTCATTCTTGACATCCTGCACACATGTAGTATTCGACCTGTCAGAAGGGGAGACAATTCAATGTGAAGCACCTGACAGTTTGTGTTTTAGAGACTAAAAGCGTTTCCTTTGAAATAAAAATGAAAGAGTGGTAAGAAACGAACCCTTGTTCAAATCCTCAAACGCGTCTATATATCAATATAACTCTGAGGTATATGTATCACATGGTATTTCAGCTGACTAAGGTGTCTTCCAAACCTTACTTCGCCTTTATTAATTCAACCTCTGGTCCAACATTCAATTTCAAACTTTTAGATGATGACATTGTATTATCTTCGGTTTCTGGAAACGTTACATTGAAAAATTAAGAGATAGAAATGGAGTTATGTCATTCTTGACATCCTGCACACATGTAGTATTCGACCTGTCAGAAGGGGAGACAATTCAATGTGAAGAGTCTGACAGTTTGTGTTTTTGAGACTGAAAGCGTTTCCTTTGAAATAAAAATGAAAGAGTGGTAAGAAACGAACCCTTGTTCAAATCCTCAAACGCGTCTACAATTTAATTCCTTTGCCGTAAATGTGTGCTAAATATAACTCTGAGGTATATGTATCACATGGTATTTCAGATGACTAAGGTGTCTTCCAAACCTTATTTCGCCTTTATTAATTCAACCTCTGGTCCAACATTCAATTTCAAACTTTTAGATGATGACATTGTATTATCTTCGGTTTGTGGAAACGTTACATTGAAAAATTAAGAGATAGAAATGGAGTTATGTCATTCTTGACATCCTGCACACATGTAGTATTCGACCTGTCAGAAGGGGAGACAATTCAATGTGAAGAGTCTGACAGTTTGTGTTTTTCAGACTGAAAGCGTTTCCTTTGAAATAAAAATGAAAGAGTGGTAAGAAACGAACCCTTGTTCAAATCCTCAAACGCGTCTACATTGGAATTCCTTTGCCGTAAATGTGTGCTAAATATAACTCTGAGGTATATGTATCACATGGTATTTCAGCTGACTAAGGTGTCTTTGAAACCTTACTTCGCCTTTATTAATTCAACCTCTGGTCCAACATTCAATTTCAAACTTTTAGATGATGACATTGTATTATCTTCGGTTTGTGGAAACGTTACATTGAAAAATTAAGAGATAGAAATGGAGTTATGTCATTCTTGACATCCTGCACACATGTAGTATTCGACCTGTCAGAAGGGGAGACAATTCAATGTGAAGCACCTGACAGTTTGTGTTTTAGAGACTAAAAGCGTTTCCTTTGAAATAAAAATGAAAGAGTGGTAAGAAACGAACCCTTGTTCAAATCCTCAAACGCGTCTATATATCAATATAACTCTGAGGTATATGTATCACATGGTATTTCAGCTGACTAAGGTGTCTTCCAAACCTTACTTCGCCTTTATTAATTCAACCTCTGGTCCAACATTCAATTTCAAACTTTTAGATGATGACATTGTATTATCTTCGGTTTGTGGAAACGTTACATTGAAAAATTAAGAGATAGAAATGGAGTTATGTCATTCTTGACATCCTGCACACATGTAGTATTCGACCTGTCAGAAGGGGAGACAATTCAATGTGAAGAGTCTGACAGTTTGTGTTTTTCAGACTGAAAGCGTTTCCTTTGAAATAAAAATGAAAGAGTGGTAAGAAACGAACCCTTGTTCAAATCCTCAAACGCGTCTACATTGGAATTCCTTTGCCGTAAATGTGTGCTAAATATAACTCTGAGGTATATGTATCACATGGTATTTCAGCTGACTAAGGTGTCTTTGAAACCTTACTTCGCCTTTATTAATTCAACCTCTGGTCCAACATTCAATTTCAAACTTTTAGATGATGACATTGTATTATCTTCGGTTTGTGGAAACGTTACATTGAAAAATTAAGAGATAGAAATGGAGTTATGTCATTCTTGACATCCTGCACACATGTAGTATTCGACCTGTCAGAAGGGGAGACAATTCAATGTGAAGCACCTGACAGTTTGTGTTTTAGAGACTAAAAGCGTTTCCTTTGAAATAAAAATGAAAGAGTGGTAAGAAACGAACCCTTGTTCAAATCCTCAAACGCGTCTATATATCAATATAACTCTGAGGTATATGTATCACATGGTATTTCAGCTGACTAAGGTGTCTTCCAAACCTTACTTCGCCTTTATTAATTCAACCTCTGGTCCAACATTCAATTTCAAACTTTTAGATGATGACATTGTATTATCTTCGGTTTCTGGAAACGTTACATTGAAAAATTAAGAGATAGAAATGGAGTTATGTCATTCTTGACATCCTGCACACATGTAGTATTCGACCTGTCAGAAGGGGAGACAATTCAATGTGAAGAGTCTGACAGTTTGTGTTTTTGAGACTGAAAGCGTTTCCTTTGAAATAAAAATGAAAGAGTGATAAGAAACGAACCCTTGTTCAAATCCTCAAACGCGTCTACAATTTAATTCCTTTGCCGTAAATGTGTGCTAAATATACCTCTGAGGTATATGTATCACATGGTATTTCAGATGACTAAGGTGTCTTCCAAACCTTATTTCGCCTTTATTAATTCAACCTCTGGTCCAACATTCAATTTCAAACTTTTAGATGATGACATTGTATTATCTTCGGTTTGTGGAAACGTTACATTGAAAAATTAAGAGATAGAAATGGAGTTATGTCATTCTTGACATCCTGCACACATGTAGTATTCGACCTGTCAGAAGGGGAGACAATTCAATGTGAAGAGTCTGACAGTTTGTGTTTTTCAGACTGAAAGCGTTTCCTTTGAAATAAAAATGAAAGAGTGGTAAGAAACGAACCCTTGTTCAAATCCTCAAACGCGTCTACATTGGAATTCCTTTGCCGTAAATGTGTGCTAAATATAACTCTGAGGTATATGTATCACATGGTATTTCAGCTGACTAAGGTGTCTTTGAAACCTTACTTCGCCTTTATTAATTCAACCTCTGGTCCAACATTCAATTTCAAACTTTTAGATGATGACATTGTATTATCTTCGGTTTGTGGAAACGTTACATTGAAAAATTAAGAGATAGAAATGGAGTTATGTCATTCTTGACATCCTGCACACATGTAGTATTCGACCTGTCAGAAGGGGAGACAATTCAATGTGAAGCACCTGACAGTTTGTGTTTTAGAGACTAAAAGCGTTTCCTTTGAAATAAAAATGAAAGAGTGGTAAGAAACGAACCCTTGTTCAAATCCTCAAACGCGTCTATATATCAATATAACTCTGAGGTATATGTATCACATGGTATTTCAGCTGACTAAGGTGTCTTCCAAACCTTACTTCGCCTTTATTAATTCAACCTCTGGTCCAACATTCAATTTCAAACTTTTAGATGATGACATTGTATTATCTTCGGTTTGTGGAAACGTTACATTGAAAAATTAAGAGATAGAAATGGAGTTATGTCATTCTTGACATCCTGCACACATGTAGTATTCGACCTGTCAGAAGGGGAGACAATTCAATGTGAAGAGTCTGACAGTTTGTGTTTTTGAGACTGAAAGCGTTTCCTTTGAAATAAAAATGAAAGAGTGGTAAGAAACGAACCCTTGTTCAAATCCTCAAACGCGTCTACATTGGAATTCCTTTGCCGTAAATGTGTGCTAAATATAACTCTGAGGTATATGTATCACATGGTATTTCAGCTGACTAAGGTGTCTTCCAAACCTTATTTCGCCTTTATTAATTCAACCTCTGGTCCAACATTCAATTTCAAACTTTTAGATGATGACATTGTATTATCTTCGGTTTGTGGAAACGTTACATTGAAAAATTAAGAGATAGAAATGGAGTTATGTCATTCTTGACATCCTGCACACATGTAGTATTCGACCTGTCAGAAGGGGAGACAATTCAATGTGAAGAGTCTGACAGTTTGTGTTTTTCAGACTGAAAGCGTTTCCTTTGAAATAAAAATGAAAGAGTGGTAAGAAACGAACCCTTGTTCAAATCCTCAAACGCGTCTACAATTTAATTCCTTTGCCGTAAATGTGTGCTAAATATAACTCTGAGGTATATGTATCACATGGTATTTCAGCTGACTAAGGTGTCTTCCAAACCTTACTTCGCCTTTATTAATTCAACCTCTGGTCCAACATTCAATTTCAAACTTTTAGATGATGACATTGTATTATCTTCGGTTTGTGGAAACGTTACATTGAAAAATTAAGAGATAGAAATGGAGTTATGTCATTCTTGACATCCTGCACACATGTAGTATTCGACCTGTCAGAAGGGGAGACAATTCAATGTGAAGAGTCTGACAGTTTGTGTTTTTCAGACTGAAAGCGTTTCCTTTGAAATAAAAATGAAAGAGTGGTAAGAAACGAACCCTTGTTCAAATCCTCAAACGCGTCTACAATTTAATTCCTTTGCCGTAAATGTGTGCTAAATATAACTCTGAGGTATATGTATCACATGGTATTTCAGCTGACTAAGGTGTCTTGGAAACCTTACTTCGCCTTTATTAATTCAACCTCTGGTCCAACATTCAATTTCAAACTTTTAGATGATGACATTGTATTATCTTCGGTTTGTGGAAACGTTACATTGAAAAATTAAGAGATAGAAATGGAGTTATGTCATTCTTGACATCCTGCACACATGTAGTATTCGACCTGTCAGAAGGGGAGACAATTCAATGTGAAGAGTCTGACAGTTTGTGTTTTTCAGACTGAAAGCGTTTCCTTTGAAATAAAAATGAAAGAGTGGTAAGAAACGAACCCTTGTTCAAATCCTCAAACGCGTCTACAATTTAATTCCTTTGCCGTAAATGTGTGCTAAATATAACTCTGAGGTATATGTATCACATGGTATTTCAGCTGACTAAGGTGTCTTCCAAACCTTACTTCGCCTTTATTAATTCAACCTCTGGTCCAACATTCAATTTCAAACTTTTAGATGATGACATTGTATTATCTTCGGTTTGTGGAAACGTTACATTGAAAAATTAAGAGATAGAAATGGAGTTATGTCATTCTTGACATCCTGCACACATGTAGTATTCGACCTGTCAGAAGGGGAGACAATTCAATGTGAAGCACCTGACAGTTTGTGTTTTTGAGACTGAAAGCGTTTCCTTTGAAATAAAAATGAAAGAGTGGTAAGAAACGAACCCTTGTTCAAATCCTCAAACGCGTCTACATTGGAATTCCTTTGCCGTAAATGTGTGCTAAATATAACTCTGAGGTATATGTATCACATGGTATTTCAGCTGACTAAGGTGTCTTTGAAACCTTACTTCGCCTTTATTAATTCAACCTCTGGTCCAACATTCAATTTCAAACTTTTAGATGATGACATTGTATTATCTTCGGTTTGTGGAAACGTTACATTGAAAAATTAAGAGATAGAAATGGAGTTATGTCATTCTTGACATCCTGCACACATGTAGTATTCGACCTGTCAGAAGGGGAGACAATTCAATGTGAAGCACCTGACAGTTTGTGTTTTAGAGACTAAAAGCGTTTCCTTTGAAATAAAAATGAAAGAGTGGTAAGAAACGAACCCTTGTTCAAATCCTCAAACGCGTCTATATATCAATATAACTCTGAGGTATATGTATCACATGGTATTTCAGCTGACTAAGGTGTCTTCCAAACCTTACTTCGCCTTTATTAATTCAACCTCTGGTCCAACATTCAATTTCAAACTTTTAGATGATGACATTGTATTATCTTCGGTTTGTGGAAACGTTACATTGAAAAATTAAGAGATAGAAATGGAGTTATGTCATTCTTGACATCCTGCACACATGTAGTATTCGACCTGTCAGAAGGGGAGACAATTCAATGTGAAGAGTCTGACAGTTTGTGTTTTTCAGACTGAAAGCGTTTCCTTTGAAATAAAAATGAAAGAGTGGTAAGAAACGAACCCTTGTTCAAATCCTCAAACGCGTCTACAATTTAATTCCTTTGCCGTAAATGTGTGCTAAATATAACTCTGAGGTATATGTATCACATGGTATTTCAGCTGACTAAGGTGTCTTCCAAACCTTATTTCGCCTTTATTAATTCAACCTCTGGTCCAACATTCAATTTCAAACTTTTAGATGATGACATTGTATTATCTTCGGTTTGTGGAAACGTTACATTGAAAAATTAAGAGATAGAAATGGAGTTATGTCATTCTTGACATCCTGCACACATGTAGTATTCGACCTGTCAGAAGGGGAGACAATTCAATGTGAAGAGTCTGACAGTTTGTGTTTTTGAGACTAAAAGCGTTTCCTTTGAAATAAAAATGAAAGAGTGGTAAGAAACGAACCCTTGTTCAAATCCTCAAACGCGTCTACATTGGAATTCCTTTGCCGTAAATGTGTGCCAAATATAACTCTGAGGTATATGTATCACATGGTATTTCAGCTGACTAAGGTGTCTTTGAAACCTTACTTCGCCTTTATTAATTCAACCTCTGGTCCAACATTCAATTTCAAACTTTTAGATGATGACATTGTATTATCTTCGGTTTGTGGAAACGTTACATTGAAAAATTAAGAGATAGAAATGGAGTTATGTCATTCTTGACATCCTGCACACATGTAGTATTCGACCTGTCAGAAGGGGAGACAATTCAATGTGAAGAGTCTGACAGTTTGTGTTTTTCAGACTGAAAGCGTTTCCTTTGAAATAAAAATGAAAGAGTGGTAAGAAACGAACCCTTGTTCAAATCCTCAAACGCGTCTACTTTGGAATTCCTTTGCCTTAAATGTGTGCCAAATACAACTCTGAGGTATATGTATCACATGGTATTTCAGCTGACTAAGGTGTCTTTGAAACCTTACTTCGCCTTTATTAATTCAACCTCTGGTCCAACATTCAATTTCAAACTTTTAGATGATGACATTGTATTATCTTCGGTTTGTGGAAACGTTACATTGAAAAATTAAGAGATAGAAATGGAGTTATGTCATTCTTGACATCCTGCACACATGTAGTATTCGACCTGTCAGAAGGGGAGACAATTCAATGTGAAGAGTCTGACAGTTTGTGTTTTTCAGACTGAAAGCGTTTCCTTTGAAATAAAAATGAAAGAGTGGTAAGAAACGAACCCTTGTTCAAATCCTCAAACGCGTCTACAATTTAATTCCTTTGCCGTAAATGTGTGCTAAATATAACTCTGAGGTATATGTATCACATGGTATTTCAGCTGACTAAGGTGTCTTCCAAACCTTACTTCGCCTTTATTAATTCAACCTCTGGTCCAACATTCAATTTCAAACTTTTAGATGATGACATTGTATTATCTTCGGTTTGTGGAAACGTTACATTGAAAAATTAAGAGATAGAAATGGAGTTATGTCATTCTTGACATCCTGCACACATGTAGTATTCGACCTGTCAGAAGGGGAGACAATTCAATGTGAAGCACCTGACAGTTTGTGTTTTTGAGACTGAAAGCGTTTCCTTTGAAATAAAAATGAAAGAGTGGTAAGAAACGAACCCTTGTTCAAATCCTCAAACGCGTCTACATTGGAATTCCTTTGCCGTAAATGTGTGCTAAATATAACTCTGAGGTATATGTATCACATGGTATTTCAGCTGACTAAGGTGTCTTTGAAACCTTACTTCGCCTTTATTAATTCAACCTCTGGTCCAACATTCAATTTCAAACTTTTAGATGATGACATTGTATTATCTTCGGTTTGTGGAAACGTTACATTGAAAAATTAAGAGATAGAAATGGAGTTATGTCATTCTTGACATCCTGCACACATGTAGTATTCGACCTGTCAGAAGGGGAGACAATTCAATGTGAAGCACCTGACAGTTTGTGTTTTAGAGACTAAAAGCGTTTCCTTTGAAATAAAAATGAAAGAGTGGTAAGAAACGAACCCTTGTTCAAATCCTCAAACGCGTCTATATATCAATATAACTCTGAGGTATATGTATCACATGGTATTTCAGCTGACTAAGGTGTCTTCCAAACCTTACTTCGCCTTTATTAATTCAACCTCTGGTCCAACATTCAATTTCAAACTTTTAGATGATGACATTGTATTATCTTCGGTTTGTGGAAACGTTACATTGAAAAATTAAGAGATAGAAATGGAGTTATGTCATTCTTGACATCCTGCACACATGTAGTATTCGACCTGTCAGAAGGGGAGACAATTCAATGTGAAGAGTCTGACAGTTTGTGTTTTTCAGACTGAAAGCGTTTCCTTTGAAATAAAAATGAAAGAGTGGTAAGAAACGAACCCTTGTTCAAATCCTCAAACGCGTCTACAATTTAATTCCTTTGCCGTAAATGTGTGCTAAATATAACTCTGAGGTATATGTATCACATGGTATTTCAGCTGACTAAGGTGTCTTCCAAACCTTATTTCGCCTTTATTAATTCAACCTCTGGTCCAACATTCAATTTCAAACTTTTAGATGATGACATTGTATTATCTTCGGTTTGTGGAAACGTTACATTGAAAAATTAAGAGATAGAAATGGAGTTATGTCATTCTTGACATCCTGCACACATGTAGTATTCGACCTGTCAGAAGGGGAGACAATTCAATGTGAAGAGTCTGACAGTTTGTGTTTTTGAGACTAAAAGCGTTTCCTTTGAAATAAAAATGAAAGAGTGGTAAGAAACGAACCCTTGTTCAAATCCTCAAACGCGTCTACATTGGAATTCCTTTGCCGTAAATGTGTGCCAAATATAACTCTGAGGTATATGTATCACATGGTATTTCAGCTGACTAAGGTGTCTTTGAAACCTTACTTCGCCTTTATTAATTCAACCTCTGGTCCAACATTCAATTTCAAACTTTTAGATGATGACATTGTATTATCTTCGGTTTGTGGAAACGTTACATTGAAAAATTAAGAGATAGAAATGGAGTTATGTCATTCTTGACATCCTGCACACATGTAGTATTCGACCTGTCAGAAGGGGAGACAATTCAATGTGAAGAGTCTGACAGTTTGTGTTTTTCAGACTGAAAGCGTTTCCTTTGAAATAAAAATGAAAGAGTGGTAAGAAACGAACCCTTGTTCAAATCCTCAAACGCGTCTACTTTGGAATTCCTTTGCCTTAAATGTGTGCCAAATACAACTCTGAGGTATATGTATCACATGGTATTTCAGCTGACTAAGGTGTCTTTGAAACCTTACTTCGCCTTTATTAATTCAACCTCTGGTCCAACATTCAATTTCAAACTTTTAGATGATGACATTGTATTATCTTCGGTTTGTGGAAACGTTACATTGAAAAATTAAGAGATAGAAATGGAGTTATGTCATTCTTGACATCCTGCACACATGTAGTATTCGACCTGTCAGAAGGGGAGACAATTCAATGTGAAGAGTCTGACAGTTTGTGTTTTTCAGACTGAAAGCGTTTCCTTTGAAATAAAAATGAAAGAGTGGTAAGAAACGAACCCTTGTTCAAATCCTCAAACGCGTCTATATATCAATATAACTCTGAGGTATATGTATCACATGGTATTTCAGCTGACTAAGGTGTCTTCCAAACCTTACTTCGCCTTTATTAATTCAACCTCTGGTCCAACATTCAATTTCAAACTTTTAGATGATGACATTGTATTATCTTCGGTTTGTGGAAACGTTACATTGAAAAATTAAGAGATAGAAATGGAGTTATGTCATTCTTGACATCCTGCACACATGTAGTATTCGACCTGTCAGAAGGGGAGACAATTCAATGTGAAGAGTCTGACAGTTTGTGTTTTTCAGACTGAAAGCGTTTCCTTTGAAATAAAAATGAAAGAGTGGTAAGAAACGAACCCTTGTTCAAATCCTCAAACGCGTCTACAATTTAATTCCTTTGCCGTAAATGTGTGCCAAATACAACTCTGATGCATATGTATCACATGGTATTTCAGCTGACTAAGGTGTCTTCCAAATCTTACTTCGCCTTTATTAATTCCACCTCTGGTCCAACATTCAATTTCAAACTTTTAGATGATGACATTGTATTATCTTCGGTTTGTGGAAACGTTACATTGAAAAATTAAGAGATAGAAATGGAGTTATGTCATTCTTGACATCCTGCACACATGTAGTATTCGACCTGTCAGAAGGGGAGACAATTCCATGTGAAGAGTCTGACAGTTTGTGTTTTTCAGACTGAAAGCGTTTCCTTTGAAATAAAAATGAAAGAGTGGTAAGAAACGAACCCTTGTTCAAATCCTCAAACGCGTCTACAATTTAATTCCTTTGCCGTAAATGTGTGCCAAATATAACTCTGAGGTATATGTATCACATGGTATTTCAGCTGACTAAGGTGTCTTCCAAACCTTACTTCGCCTTTATTAATTCAACCTCTGGTCCAACATTCAATTTCAAACTTTTAGATGATGACATTGTATTATCTTCGGTTTGTGGAAACGTTACATTGAAAAATTAAGAGATAGAAATGGAGTTATGTCATTCTTGACATCCTGCACACATGTAGTATTCGACCTGTCAGAAGGGGAGACAATTCAATGTGAAGAGTCTGACAGTTTGTTTTTCAGACTGAAAGCGTTTCCTTTGAAATAAAAATGAAAGAGTGGTAAGAAACGAACCCTTGTTCAAATCCTCAAACGCGTCTACATTGGAATTCCTTTACCGTAAATGTGTGCCAAATATAACTCAGAGGTATATGTATCACATGGTATTTCAGCTGACTAAGGTGTCTTCCAAATCTTACTTCGCCTTTATTAATTCAACCTCTGGTCCAACATTCAATTTGAAACTTTTAGATGATGACATTGTATTATCTTCGGTTTGTGGAAACATTACATTCAAAAACTAAGAGATAGAAATGGAGCTATGTCATTCTTGACATCCTGCACACATGTAGCATTCCACCTGTCAGAAGGGGAGACAATTCAATGTGAAAAGTCTGACAGTTTGTGTTTTTGAGACTGAAAGCGTTTCCTTTGAAATAAAAATGAAAGAGTGGTAAGAAACGAACCCTTGTTCAAATCCTCAAACGCGTCTACAATTTAATTCCTTTGCCGTAAATGTGTGCCAAATATAACTCTGAGGTATATGTATCACATGGTATTTCAGCTGACTAAGGTGTCTTCGAAACCTTACTTCGCCTTTATTAATTCAACCTCTGGTCCAACATTCAATTTCAAACTTTTAGATGATGACATTGCATTATCTTCGGTTTGTGGAAACGTTACATTCAAAAACTAAGAGATAGAAATGGAGTTATGTCATTCTTGACATCCTGCACACATGTAGTATTCGACCTGTCAGAAGGGGAGACAATTCAATGTGATGCACCTGACAGTTTGTGTTTTTCAGACTGAAAGCGCTTCCTTTGAAATAAAAATGAAAGAGTGGTAAGAAACGAACTCTTGTTCAAATCCTCAAACGCGTCTACAATTTAATTCCTTTGCCGTAAATGTGTGCTAAATATAGCTGTGAGGTATATGTATCACATGGTATTTCAGCTGACTAAGGTGTCTTTGAAGCCTTTCTTCGCCTTTATTAATTCAACCTCTGGTCCAACATTCAATTTCAAACTTTTAGATGATGACATTGTATTATCTTCGGTTTGTGGAAACACTACATTCAAAAATTAAGAGATAGAAATGGAGTTTTGTCATTCTTGACATCCTGCACACATGTAGTATTCGACCTGTCAGGAGGGGAGACAATTCAGTGTGAAGCACCTGACAGTTTGTGTTTTTCAGACTGAAAGCGTTTCCGTAGAATTAGAAATGAAAGAGTGGTAAGAATCGAACCCTTGTTCAAATCCTCAAACGCGTCTACATTGGAATTCCTTTACCGTAAATGTGTGCCAAATATAACTCTGAGGTATATGTATCACATGGTATTTCAGCTGACTAAGGTGTCTTCCAAATCTTACTTCGCCTTTATTAATTCAACCTCTGGTCCAACATTCAATTTGAAACTTTTAGATGATGACATTGCATTATCTTCGGTTTGTGGAAACGTTACATTCAAAAACTAAGAGATAGAAATGGAGTTATGTCATTCTTGACATCCTGCACACATGTAGTATTCGACCTGTCAGAAGGGGAGACAATTCAATGTGATGCACCTGACAGTTTGTGTTTTTCAGACTGAAAGCGCTTCCTTTGAAATAAAAATGAAAGAGTGGTAAGAAACGAACTCTTGTTCAAATCCTCAAACGCGTCTACAATTTAATTCCTTTGCCGTAAATGTGTGCTAAATATAGCTGTGAGGTATATGTATCACATGGTATTTCAGCTGACTAAGGTGTCTTTGAAGCCTTTCTTCGCCTTTATTAATTCAACCTCTGGTCCAACATTCAATTTCAAACTTTTAGATGATGACATTGTATTATCTTCGGTTTGTGGAAACACTACATTCAAAAATTAAGAGATAGAAATGGAGTTTTGTCATTCTTGACATCCTGCACACATGTAGTATTCGACCTGTCAGAAGGGGAGACAATTCAGTGTGAAGCACCTGACAGTTTGTGTTTTTCAGACTGAAAGCGTTTCCGTAGAATTAGAAATGAAAGAGTGGTAAGAATCGAACCCTTGTTCAAATCCTCAAACGCGTCTACATTGGAATTCCTTTACCGTAAATGTGTGCCAAATATAACTCTGAGGTATATGTATCACATGGTATTTCAGCTGACTAAGGTGTCTTCCAAATCTTACTTCGCCTTTATTAATTCAACCTCTGGTCCAACATTCAATTTCAAACTTTTAGATGATGACATTGTATTATCTTCGGTTTGTGGAAACGTTACATTCAAAAACTAAGAGATAGAAATGGAGTTTTGTCATTCTTGACATCCTGCACACATGTAGTATTCGACCTGTCAGAAGGGGAGACAATTCAGTGTGAAGGGTCTGACAGTTTGTGTTTTTTTTTTCTTTTTGATAAAATTTAATAGATAAAAGAATTTTACAGGCGCGGACAGCGCGGTCGCTGCAGGGCGGCCTAAAAGAATATCACAACAAAGAGTTATGCCCTGCAGCGCTAACATAAAATGAA
This sequence comes from Haliotis asinina, assembly GCF_037392515.1. NCBI lineage: Eukaryota > Metazoa > Mollusca > Gastropoda > Lepetellida > Haliotidae > Haliotis > Haliotis asinina. The sequence continues at coordinate 349,899 of NW_027133894.1, forward strand.
CTAAAGAGGAAAAGAAGTGCCACATCCGGCTACATGCAAACTGAACAGTAATTCTTTATACAATACATAAGGAAAAAAGTAAAAAAAGCAAACATAAATGAAACACACGTAAAATATACAAATAGGTTTGCCTTAGTCTGGCTTCAGAAACAAATAATTAATTCATACATTCAAGACATATGAACAAAACACACAACATGTACAGCTCAACTACTCATCACAAGCACATACATACTATATACAATTTTGACATAATACATATAATACACATACAACATGCATAACATCAATATGTAGAATCACACATATACAAACATAAAAAATGCCAGTCTCTGGCAGCATGCAACATATAAGAACTTACATGTAAAACTAACACAAAAGGTGCCTTACTGGCTACATGCACAAACAAAATGCATAAATATATACAATATAAAACATACTTTATATAAGAGGTTACACCAGAACGTTACATGCTTACAAATGAAGTTATATACATAATTCTAATGAATGATTAGCATTGATTTTGCAAAAGATGGAAGAAAACAGCCAATATTTAGAAAAGATAGATAATGGAAAGCGACAAAAGTCAACCTTGACACGTGTCCTAAGGAAACACAAAAAACGCAACATGATATCATTCCCATTTAATTTTGTGTGCTCAAATTTATTAGAATTCCGAACAAGCCAAATGGTATACTTTGCCAAAGTTAAAAGGTAAATGCACATTGATTTTTGATAAGAATTTGGAATTTTGGGAACCAAATTAAATCGAATGACTTCGTTAGATCGTTTTAATAAACCAAATGACAATTGATCTAACCACTGGAAAACGATATCCCATAAAACATCCACACACGAGCAATAGATGAAGAGATGGTCAGAAGTCTCTATTGCTATACGACAGAGTGGACAGTTCGGAGTGACAGACATTCCCCGAGTATAGAGAGTATACCCCAAGGGGAGAGAATCATAGATGAGACGATAATTGACCGATTTCGAAAGTGGATCCACGAAGGAATTATGCAAATTAAGCCAAACCTGTCGAAAAGGAATACGTGGATACAACGTTTCAACTTTATTTTCCACAACAGTTTGTAATAAGCAAGAATAGAACTGTTTTGAAGTAAACCGAAACATATCTATCAGATAATTTGAATTAACAGCTTCAAACTGTCTTACAGCCAATAAGCACGTCTGATAGAATTGTGGCATCGTCTCAGAGTGTGGAAATAATAGTGAAGCAAAAGTAGAACAATAGTGGCGTAAAGACATTCCTAACCAATATTTTGCAAAAAATGTCCACTTAGCTGAGGAATTAAGTAAAAGATTTTGAATGTGCCTTAGATAAAAAGAATATAATTTTGATTGGATGTGTACTACACCCAAACCCCCATCTAAAGTAGATTTATAGCACACAGACCTCCGAATAGGTTCAGCAGTGGATTGCCAAATAAACCGAAAAGTCTCCCTCTGAAAAAGGTCGACATAATGTTTTGAATATATAGTTACTGCCCCACGGTACCAAACTTTAGATAAGGCCATAATATTGCACACAGTAGATTTACCAAAAATAGAAATTGAACGTCCCTTCGCACCGTTTAAAACTGAACGAAATTTAGATAATATAGGATGTAACTGATCGTCTACATTGACATTCTTGCCTGTTACAATTCCAACTATTTTTGACTGCTCAATCCAAGAGATACCGAAAGGGTGGTCCGATCTTGAACGCCATTTGCCAACAAAAATGCCATGAGTTTTTGCTAGATTCAATTTGGAGCCTGACGCTTTACCATTACAAGAATATGCTGCCAAAAGGTGACCAATTGAAGCGTCAGTTGTACAAAAACCAAGCCCATCATCAGCAAAAGCAGATATTTTTGCTGAATCATCAATGCCTGGTAAAGAAAGCCCTACAACTTTTGAATTTTTTCTTATATAACAGAGTAAAGGCTCCAGTGCTAATACATACAGAGATGGAGACAAGCCACATCCCTGTCGGACAGACCTCGTTACAGGAAATGATTTTGAAATGTGTTGGTTAATTATAAGCGCACTAGATATGTCCTGATATAAAATTTTAACCCATTTTTTAAAATTTGGACCAAAGCCAAAAGCGTCCAGCACTTTAAACAAAAACTCATGAGAGACCCGATCAAATGCCTTCTCTTGGTCTAAACTGATAAAGGCACAAGGCAGATCTTTTTGATCCACATAATCCAACACATTGCGAATTAAATGGCAGTTATCTTGAATAGATCGGCCAGGAACAGCACAAGTTTGATCTAAATGCACGATACTACCTATAACATTGCCTAAACGTGTGCATAATAATTTAGAAATAATTTTGACATCAACATTTAATAAAGAAATGGGACGCCAGTTACGAACATTATCAGCATTATTAATGTCTTTACACAAAAGAGAAATATAAGAAGTTTTAGATGATTCAGGTAAGGAAGTTTCCTGAAAAGACAACTGAATAACACGGAGAAGTACATCACCAAGAACATCAAAATTATAAACATAAAACTCCTTAGTAAGCCCGTCTGGACCCGGAGACTTATTATTCTCCATAGAATTAAGGGTCTTTAGAATTTCATCACGAGTTATCTCCCCTTCCAGTGAAGCCGAATCATCCGAATGAAGCACCGGTAAATCAGCAAGGAATTGATTGCAAATTTCCTCATCAATGGGCTCATAGCCAAACAATTCGCTATAAAAATCAACAAAAACGCCCATGATTTCACGAGAGGTACTTACTTTATTGCCAAACGAGTCTAAAATTGAAGAAATAGTTTTCTTTTTACCTCTCTGTGCTTCCTTGCGTAAGAAATAACTGGAAGGTTTTTCACCATTTTCAAGGTCCTTAGCCTTGGAACGAACTAGACGACCTTTAAATTCCAACATTTCCAAATCATTGAGTTGTTTCTTTACAGCCGCAATTTGGTCACAATAAAGCCCAGGACGTAGAGATTCAGCTTGACACAAGTTTCTGTATTGTTTAATTAAATCATTATGAAGAGATGCCCTTTGTGACTTACATACTTGAGCATACAATTTAACAAATGAACGAATTTCCAACTTGAAGGCATCCCACCAGTCTATAGTAATAGAATTTAAGGGAGGAATATGATTTAAACAAAACCCCTGAAATAAAACCTTGAATGAGTTATCTAATAATGAATTATTAAATTTGAAATACCCCGGGCCAAAACTTATGCCAGCAAAATCCCTTAGCTTAAATGACACATAGTCATGGTCAGAAAAGGAACAAGGAGATATATCTACAGTCTCAAGTGTACAGCGCAGAGTAGAAGAAATATAGAACCGGTCCAGACGAGATCCAACGCCGGCTGAGTTGCGCCAGGAAACCGCCACAGAACCAGGAAACTTGGAGCGATACACATCAAAAATAGAAAAATCAGAAACCCATTGTTTAATAATATTTGACCCAGCCTGAACCAAAGTCCTACCCCCAACTTTATCCAATTGTATATTTAAAACACAATTAAAATCCCCTCCTAAAATAATATACCTACTAGTAACTAAATACTTAGCAATAGTCCTAAAAAATTCAACTCGATCTGCATCAACATTCGGAGCATAAACATTTATAAATCTGACACCATGCCCATCAACAGATAAATCAACAACAAGTAGCCTTCCCTCCACATCGAAATAAAAGAAATCAACAACGAAATTAACCTTAGAAGACACAATAAACCCTACCCCACGACTGAAATTACTCCCAAAGCTCCAGAATGCTTTCCCCTGAAATTTAGATTCGAACAATTTAGCTAACCTTAGATTGTAAACATGAGTCTCTTGAAGAAATAAAAAATCAATGCTATCATTAACAAAAGAATCAGCAAGTAAATCTAACTTTGAAGAATTATTAAGAAGACCATTACAGTTGATTGAGACAAAATTATACATGATGTGTGATGAGTAGGAAATGACAGAAGCGTACGTAAAATATATTGCAGCTATATACATATTATTTACTAGATTCACATGTAAAAACAAACATCAAAAAGACAAAATGACAACATGAAACATTCCATAAATTAAACCATAAATATTCAAGCAACACAGTGCACTTAATTCTTACCCGTAAAAAGCCCAAAACCTTCAAGAAACAATGAAAACCAAGTAATAAGCAAATGAGCTGTGGCCAAGTTTTGTACAAAGCAAATACTTCAAAGACAAAATTTACCCATAATGCATCAGTTACTAATTCCAACCAAGTGAAAGAAACCCTCTTAAAATACACAATAGTATAAACATTAATCGAAAGATCCGAACACTCCCCACACAGGGAGAACCATGCAAACAATGTTAATTTCAGTAGTCTGGCTCGTTTAGTGATGGACATTGCTTGGTCGTTATCTGAAGTTCGCTCACACACTTGCGCACTTTACGGGGGGTCCCGCTTACTGGCTATCACTCGCTCAGCACGATGAGGTCCCGTCGGGGAACGCGTAACTGCAACAGCAGCGGCATTAGCCACACCCAAAGGAATGGACGATAGCCTTTGTTTTTTCCCCGACGAGGACCCACGTGTCACTGATCTCGAACGATGTTTCGATCTATTCACTTCCTGCCATGACTGAGAACTTACACTAGCTAATAGATTATCAGTGTCCTGAGAATCCATCAATTCAAGAGCGGGCACTGAGGCAGCTGCAGCATAGCTTTTAGCAACACCCTGCTTTTCAACGTCTTTATCTGCGTCGCTCTCATCCTGACTCTGGCCCTGACTCTGAATAACCATTACATTCTCAGATTCATCAACCTCATTCTCTCTATTATCCATCACGTGACCTGGCTCACTATGTACAGCAACAACATTATCAGGCGCTTCCTTAGAATGCTCCTCCACACCCTTTTCACTAATGTCTTTTTGCTGATCACGATTAGCATATCTCCTTGGGCATTCAGATCGTGTATGTCCCAAATGATAACAACATAAACAAACAGGCAGCCTACCTGGTGCTGTTATCAGCATACTCATTCTGTCTCCCAGCCTGACGATATAAGGAATGGTGGCAGCCTTGTCACAATCTGTCTGGAGTTGCACAATCCTGACGCCAGTCTGCATGGGTTCCCCTCCCACAATCATGGTCTCGGATGACACTGAAATAACGTTTCCAAAACGGGAAAAGAAATCCCTGAGAAAAGCATCGGACACAATGTCATGCAACCAGTGCACCCGCAAGTCCATAATCTCTTTTTCATAAGGAGTGAAATCCACTTTCACCCCCCTGTAAACCACAGAACCAGCAGTTAATAAGAGTCTCACTCTGTTTTCGTGTTTAAGCGTTACATACCATACACCAGAGGATTCCGTCTTCCAGATGGAGAGTACCTCTTTAGCACGGATTCCTGGGTTTGATACCGACTGAATGATATCTAGTATTGCCTCCCTGTCAAAGTTTCTTATTACCGACTTCACACGTACCGTCAATGCAGCTTTCCTTTTGTCAAGAAACTTGGCCGGCACTGGAGGCAGGACTGTGGCAGCACTGTAAGCCATGGTGACAGTAAGTGGGGGGAGACCAAAGGTCACACAAACACTATGTGTCTGATGCCCGCCCGTAGATCTGGAAAGAAAAAGTCAATCAAACAATGTTCAATATCACCTTGATGATATACCGTGAAGATCGCTTCCACTGGATGCAAACAATAGATCGCAAGCCAAAAGGCCGAGAAGCGAAGAAGAAGAGAAGAAGTTTGTGTTTTTCAGACTGAAAGCGTTTCCTTTGAAATAAAAATGAAAGAGTGGTAAGAAACGAACCCTTGTTCAAATCCTCAAACGGGTCTACAATTTCATTCCTTTGCCGTAAATGTGTGCTAAATATAACTGTGAGGTATATGTATCACATGGTATTTCAGCTGACTAAGGTGTCTTCCAAACCTTACTTTGCCTTTATTAATTCATCCTCTGGTCCAACATTCAATTTCAAACCTTTAGATGATGACATTGTATTATCTTCGGTTTGTGGAAACGTTACATTGAAAAATTAAGAGATAGAAATGGAGTTATGTCATTCTTGACATCCTGCACACATGTAGTGTTCGACCTGTCAGAAGGGGAGACAATTCAGTGTGAAGGGTCTGACAGTTTGTGTTTTTCAGACTGAAAGCGTTTCCTTTGAAATAAAAATGAAAGAGTGGTAAGAAACGAACCCTTGTTCAAATCCTCAAACGCGTCTACATTGGAATTCCTTTGCCGTAAATGTGTGCCAAATATAGCTGTGAGGTATATGTATCACATGGTATTTCAGCTGACTAAGGTGTCTTCTAAACCTTACTTCGCCTTTATTAATTCAACCTCTGGTCCAACATTCAATTTCAAACTTTTAGATGATGACATTGTATTATCTTCGGTTTGTGGAAACATTACATTCAAAAACTAAGAGATACAAATGGAGCTACGTCATTCTTGACATCCTGCACACATGTAGTATTCGACCTGTCAGAAGGGGAGACAATTCAATGTGATGCACCTGACAGTTTGTGTTTTTCAGACTGAAAGCGTTTCCTTTGAAATAAAAATGAAAGAGTGGTAAGAAACGAACCCTTGTTCAAATCCTCAAACGCGTCTACAATTTAATTCCTTTGCCGTAAATGTGTCACAAAAATAACTGTGAGGTATATGTATCACATGGTATTTCAGATGCCCAAGGTGTGTTCCAAACCTTACTTCGCCTTTATTAATTCAACCTCTGGTCCAACATTCAATTTCAAACTTTTAGATGATGACATTGTATTACCTTCGGTTTGTGGAAACATTACATTCAAAAATTAAGAGATAGAAATGGAGTTTTGTCATTCTTGACATCCTGCACACATGTAGTATTCGACCTGTCAGAAGGGGAGACAATTCAATGTGAAGCACCTGACAGTTTGTGTTTTTCAGACTGAAAGCGTTTCCGTGGAATTAGAAATGAAAGAGTGGTAAGAATCGAACCCTTGTTCAAATCCTCAAACGCGTCTACATTGGAATTCCTTTACCGTAAATGTGTGCCAAATATAACTCTGAGGTATATGTATCACATGGTATTTCAGCTGACTAAGGTGTCTTCCAAATCTTACTTCGCCTTTATTAATTCAACCTCTGGTCCAACATTCAATTTCAAACTTTTAGATGATGACATTGTATTATCTTCGGTTTGTGGAAACGTTACATTGAAAAATTAAGAGATAGAAATGGAGTTTTGTCATTCTTGACATCCTGCACACATGTAGTATTCGACCTGTCAGAAGGGGAGACAATTCAATGTGAAGCACCTGACAGTTTGTGTTTTTCAGAGTGAAAGCGTTTCCTTTGAAATAAAAATGAAAGAGTGGTAAGAAACGAACCCTTGTTGAAATCCTCAAACGCGTCTACAATTTAATTCCTTTGCCGTAAATGTGTCACAAAAATAACTGTGAGGTATATGTATCACATGGTATTTCAGCTGACTAAGGTGTCTTCCAAACCTTACTTCGCCTTTATTAATTCAACCTCTGGTCCAACATTCAATTTCAAACTTTTAGATGATGACATTGTATTATCTTCGGTTTGTGGAAACATTACATTCAAAAATTAAGAGATAGAAATGGAGTTTTGTCATTCTTGACATCCTGCACACATGTAGTATTCGACCTGTCAGGAGGGGAGACAATTCAGTGTGAAGCACCTGACAGTTTGTGTTTTTCAGACTGAAAACGTTTCCGTAGAATTAGAAATGAAAGAGTGGTAAGAATCGAACCCTTGTTCAAATCCTCAAACGCGTCTACATTGGAATTCCTTTGCCGTAAATGTGTGCCAAATATAGCTCTGAGGTATATGTATCACATGGTATTTCAGCTGACTAAGGTGTCTTCCAAATCTTACTTCGGCTTTATTAATTCAACCTCTGGTCCAACATTCAATTTCAAACTTTTAGATGATGACATTGTATTATCTTCGGTTTGTGGAAACGTTACATTGAAAAATTAAGAGATAGAAATGGAGTTATGTCATTCTTGACATCCTGCACACATGTAGTATTCGACCTGTCAGAAGGGGAGACAATTCAGTGTGAAGGGTCTGACAGTTTGTGTTTTTCAGACTGAAAGCGTTTCCTTTGAAATAAAAATGAAAGAGTGGTAAGAAACGAACCCTTGTTCAAATCCTCAAACGCGTCTACAATTTCATTCCTTTGCCGTAAATGTGTGCTAAATATAACTGTGAGGTATATGTATCACATGGTATTTCAGCTGACTAAGGTGTCTTCCAAACCTTACTTTGCCTTTATTAATTCATCCTCTGGTCCAACATTCAATTTCAAACCTTTAGATGATGACATTGTATTATCTTCGGTTTGTGGAAACGTTACATTGAAAAATTAAGAGATAGAAATGGAGTTATGTCATTCTTGACATCCTGCACACATGTAGTGTTCGACCTGTCAGAAGGGGAGACAATTCAGTGTGAAGGGTCTGACAGTTTGTGTTTTTCAGACTGAAAGCGTTTCCTTTGAAATAAAAATGAAAGAGTGGTAAGAAACGAACCCTTGTTCAAATCCTCAAACGCGTCTACATTGGAATTCCTTTGCCGTAAATGTGTGCCAAATATAACTCTGAGGTATATGTATCACATGGTATTTCAGCTGACTAAGGTGTCTTCTAAACCTTACTTCGCCTTTATTAATTCAACCTCTGGTCCAACATTCAATTTCAAACTTTTAGATGATGACATTGTATTATCTTCGGTTTGTGGAAACATTACATTCAAAAACTAAGAGATACAAATGGAGCTACGTCATTCTTGACATCCTACACACATGTAGTATTCGACCTGTCAGAAGGGGAGACAATTCAATGTGATGCACCTGACAGTTTGTGTTTTTGAGACTGAAAGCGTTTCCTTTGAAATAAAAATGAAAGAGTGGTAAGAAACGAACCCTGTTCAAATCCTCAAACGCGTCTACATTGGAATTCCTTTACCGTGAATGTGTGCCAAATATAACTCTGAGGTATATGTATCACATGGTATTTCAGCTGACTAAGGTGTCTTCTAAACCTTACTTCGCCTTTATTAATTCAACCTCTGGTCCAACATTCAATTTCAAACTTTTAGATGATGACATTGTATTATCTTCGGTTTGTGGAAACGTTATATTGAAAAATTAAGAGATAGAAATGGAGTTATGTCATTCTTGACATCCTGCACACATGTAGCATTCGACCTGTCAGAAAGGGAGACAATTCAATGTGAAGCACCTGACAGTTTGTGTTTTTCAGACTGAAAGCGTTTCCTTTGAAATAAAAATGAAAGAGTGGTAAGAAACGAACCCTTGTTCAAATCCTCAAACGCGTCTACAATTTCATTCCTTTGCCGTAAATGTGTGCTAAATATAACTGTGAGGTATATGTATCACATGGTATTTCAGCTGACTAAGGTGTCTTCCAAACCTTACTTTGCCTTTATTAATTCATCCTCTGGTCCAACATTCAATTTCAAACTTTTAGATGATGACATTGTATTATCTTCGGTTTGTGGAAACGTTACATTCAAAAATTAAGAGATAGAAATGGAGTTATGTCATTCTTGACATCCTGCACACATGTAGTGTTCGACCTGTCAGAAGGGGAGACAATTCAGTGTGAAGGGTCTGACAGTTTGTGTTTTTCAGACTGAAAGCGTTTCCTTTGAAATAAAAATGAAAGAGTGGTAAGAAACGAACCCTTGTTCAAATCCTCAAACGCGTCTACATTGGAATTCCTTTGCCGTAAATGTGTGCCAAATATAGCTGTGAGGTATATGTATCACATGGTATTTCAGCTGACTAAGGTGTCTTCCAAACCTTACTTTGCCTTTATTAATTCAACCTCTGGTCCAACATTCAATTTCAAACTTTTAGATGATGACATTGTATTATCTTCGGTTTGTGGAAACATTACATTCAAAAACTAAGAGATACAAATGGAGCTACGTCATTCTTGACATCCTACACACATGTAGTATTCGGCCTGTCAGAAGGGGAGACAATTCAATGTGATGCACCTGACAGTTTGTGTTTTTGAGACTGAAAGCGTTTCCTTTGAAATAAAAATGAAAGAGTGGTAAGAAACGAACCCTTGTTCAAATCCTCAAACGCGTCTACAATTTAATTCCTTTGCCGTAAATGTGTCACAAAAATAACTGTGAGGTATATGTATCACATGGTATTTCAGCTGACTAAGGTGTCTTCCAAACCTTACTTCGCCTTTATTAATTCAACCTCTGGTCCAACATTCAATTTCAAACTTTTAGATGATGACATTGTATTATCTTCGGTTTGTGGAAACATTATATTCAAAAATTAAGAGATAGAAATGGAGTTTTGTCATTCTTGACATCCTGCACACATGTAGTATTCGACCTGTCAAGAGGGGAGACAATTCAGTGTGAAGCACCTGACAGTTTGTGTTTTTCAGACTGAAAGCGTTTCCGTAGAATTAGAAATGAAAGAGTGCTAAGAAACGAACCCTTGTTCAAATCCTCAAACGCGTCTACATTGGAATTCCTTTGCCGTAAATGTGTGCCAAATATAGCTCTGAGGTATATGTATCACATGGTATTTCAGCTGACTAAGGTGTGTTCCAAATCTTACTTCGGCTTTATTAATTCAACCTCTGGTCCAACATTCAATTTCAAACTTTTAGATCATGACATTGTATTATCTTCGGTTTGTGGAAACATTACATTCAAAAACTAAGAGATACAAATGGAGCTACGTCATTCTTGACATCCTACACACATGTAGTATTCGACCTGTCAGAAGGGGAGACAATTCAATGTGATGCACCTGACAGTTTGTGTTTTTGAGACTGAAAGCGTTTCCTTTGAAATAAAAATGAAAGAGTGGTAAGAAACGAACCCTTGTTCAAATCCTCAAACGCGTCTACATTGGAATACCTTTACCGTAAATGTGTGCCAAATATAACTCTGAGGTATATGTATCACATGGTATTTCAGCTGACTAAGGTGTCTTTGAAACCTTACTTCGCCTTTATTAATTCAACCTCTGGTCCAACATTCAATTTCAAACTTTTAGATGATGACATTGTATTATCTTCGGTTTGTGGAAACATTACATTCAAAAACTAAGAGATAGAAATGGAGTTATGTCATTCTTGACATCCTGCACACATGTAGTATTCGACCTGTCAGAAGGGGAGACAATTCAATGTGAAGCACCTGACAGTTTGTGTTTTTCAGACTGAAAGCGTTTCCTTTGAAATAAAAATGAAAGAGTGGTAAGAAACGAACCCTTGTTCAAATCCTCAAACGCGTCTACAATTTAATTCCTTTGCCGTAAATGTGTCACAAAAATAACTGTGAGGTATATGTATCACATGGTATTTCAGCTGACTAAGGTGTCTTCCAAACCTTATTTCGCCTTTATTAATTCAACCTCTGGTCCAACATTCAATTTCAAACTTTTAGATGATGACATTGTATTATCTTCGGTTTGTGGAAACATTATATTCAAAAATTAAGAGATAGAAATGGAGTTTTGTCATTCTTGACATCCTGCACACATGTAGTATTCGACCTGTCAGGAGGGGAGACAATTCAGAGTGAAGCACCTGACAGTTTGTGTTTTTGAGACTGAAAGCGTTTCCGTAGAATTAGAAATGAAAGACTGGTAAGAATCGAACCCTTGTTCAAATCCTCAAACGCGTCTACATTGGAATTCCTTTACCGTAAATGTGTGCCAAATATAGCTCTGAGGTATATGTATCACATGGTATTTCAGCTGACTAAGGTGTCTTCCAAACCTTACTTCGCCTTTATTAATTCAACCTCTGGTCCAACATTCAATTTCAAACTTTTAGATGATGACATTGTATTATCTTCGGTTTGTGGAAACATTACATTCAAAAACTAAGAGATACAAATGGAGCTACGTCATTCTTGACATCCTACACACATGTAGTATTCGACCTGTCAGAAGGGGAGACAATTCAATGTGATGCACCTGACAGTTTGTGTTTTTGAGACTGAAAGCGTTTCCTTTGAAATAAAAATGAAAGAGTGGTAAGAAACGAACCCTTGTTCAAATCCTCAAACGGGTCTACAATTTAATTCCTTTGCCGTAAATGTGTGCCAAATAAAGCTCTGAGGTATATGTATCACATGGTATTTCAGCTGACTAAGGTGTCTTCCAAATCTTACTTCGGCTTTATTAATTCAACGTCTGGTCCAACATTCAATTTCAAACTTTTAGATGATGACATTGTATTATCTTCGGTTTGTGGAAACATTACATTCAAAAATTAAGAGATAGAAATGGAGTTATGTCATTCTTGACATCCTGCACACATGTAGTATTCGACCTGTCAGAAGGGGAGACAATTCAATGTGATGCACCTGACAGTTTGTGTTTTTGAGACTGAAAGCGTTTCCTTTGAAATAAAAATGAAAGAGTGGTAAGAAACGAACCCTTGTTCAAATCCTCAAACGCGTCTACATTGGAATTCCTTTGCCGTAAATGTGTGCCAAATATAACTCTGAGGTATATGTATCACATGGTATTTCAGCCGACTAAGGTGTCTTTGAAACCTTACTTCGCCTTTATTAATTCATCCTCTGGTCCAACATTCAATTTCAAACTTTTAGATGATGACATTGTATTATCTTCGGTTTGTGGAAACGTTACATTGAAAAATTAAGAGATAGAAATGGAGTTATGTCATTCTTGACATCCTGCACACATGTAGCATTCGACCTGTCAGAAGGGGAGACAATTCAATGTGAAGCACCTGACAGTTTGTGTTTTTCAGACTGAAAGCGTTTCCTTTGAAATAAAAATGAAAGAGTGGTAAGAAACGAACCCTTGTTCAAATCCTCAAACGCGTCTACAATTTAATTCCTTTGCCGTAAATGTGTCACAAAAATAACTGTGAGGTATATGTATCACATGGTATTTCAGCTGACTAAGGTGTCTTCCAAACCTTACTTCGCCTTTATTAATTCAACCTCTGGTCCAACATTCAATTTCAAACTTTTAGATGATGACATTGTATTATCTTCGGTTTGTGGAAACATTATATTCAAAAATTAAGAGATAGAAATGGAGTTTTGTCATTCTTGACATCCTGCACACATGTAGTATTCGACCTGTCAAGAGGGGAGACAATTCAGTGTGAAGCACCTGACAGTTTGTGTTTTTCAGACTGAAAGCGTTTCCGTAGAATTAGAAATGAAAGACTGGTAAGAAACGAACCCTTGTTCAAATCCTCAAACGCGTCTACATTGGAATTCCTTTGCCGTAAATGTGTGCCAAATATAGCTCTGAGGTATATGTATCACATGGTATTTCAGCTGACTAAGGTGTGTTCCAAATCTTACTTCGGCTTTATTAATTCAACCTCTGGTCCAACATTCAATTTCAAACTTTTAGATCATGACATTGTATTATCTTCGGTTTGTGGAAACATTACATTCAAAAACTAAGAGATACAAATGGAGCTACGTCATTCTTGACATCCTACACACATGTAGTATTCGACCTGTCAGAAGGGGAGACAATTCAATGTGATGCACCTGACAGTTTGTGTTTTTGAGACTGAAAGCGTTTCCTTTGAAATAAAAATGAAAGAGTGGTAAGAAACGAACCCTTGTTCAAATCCTCAAACGCGTCTACATTGGAATACCTTTACCGTAAATGTGTGCCAAATATAACTCTGAGGTATATGTATCACATGGTATTTCAGCTGACTAAGGTGTCTTTGAAACCTTACTTCGCCTTTATTAATTCAACCTCTGGTCCAACATTCAATTTCAAACTTTTAGATGATGACATTGTATTATCTTCGGTTTGTGGAAACATTACATTCAAAAACTAAGAGATAGAAATGGAGTTTTGTCATTCTTGACATCCTGCACACATGTAGTATTCGACCTGTCAGAAGGGGAGACAATTCAATGTGAAGCACCTGACAGTTTGTGTTTTTCAGACTGAAAGCGTTTCCTTTGAAATAAAAATGAAAGAGTGGTAAGAAACGAACCCTTGTTCAAATCCTCAAACGCGTCTACAATTTAATTCCTTTGCCGTAAATGTGTCACAAAAATAACTGTGAGGTATATGTATCACATGGTATTTCAGCTGACTAAGGTGTCTTCCAAACCTTACTTCGCCTTTATTAATTCAACCTCTGGTCCAACATTCAATTTCAAACTTTTAGATGATGACATTGTATTATCTTCGGTTTGTGGAAACGTTACATTGAAAAATTAAGAGATAGAAATGGAGTTATGTCATTCTTGACATCCTGCACACATGTAGTATTCGACCTGTCAGAAGGGGAGACAATTCAATGTGAAGAGTCTGACAGTTTGTGTTTTTCAGACTGAAAGCGTTTCCTTTGAAATAAAAATGAAAGAGTGGTAAGAAACGAACCCTTGTTCAAATCCTCAAACGCGTCTACAATTTAATTCCTTTGCCGTAAATGTGTGCCAAATATAACTCTGAGGTATATGTATCACATGGTATTTCAGCTGACTAAGGTGTCTTTGAAACCTTTCTTCGCCTTTATTAATTCAACCTCTGGTCCAACATTCAATTTCAAACTTTTAGATGATGACATTGTATTATCTTCGGTTTGTGGAAACGTTACATTGAAAAATTAAGAGATAGAAATGGAGTTATGTCATTCTTGACATCCTGCACACATGTAGTATTCGACCTGTCAGAAGGGGAGACAATTCAATGTGAAGAGTCTGACAGTTTGTGTTTTTCAGACTGAAAGCGTTTCCTTTGAAATAAAAATGAAAGAGTGGTAAGAAACGAACCCTTGTTCAAATCCTCAAACGCGTCTACATTGGAATTCCTTTGCCGTAAATGTGTGCCAAATATAACTCTGAGGTATATGTATCACATGGTATTTCAGCTGACTAAGGTGTCTTCCAAACCTTACTTTGCCTTTATTAATTCAACCTCTGGTCCAACATTCAATTTCAAACTTTTAGATGATGACATTGTATTATCTTCGGTTTGTGGAAACATTATATTCAAAAATTAAGAGATAGAAATGGAGTTTTGTCATTCTTGACATCCTGCACACATGTAGTATTCGACCTGTCAAGAGGGGAGACAATTCAGTGTGAAGCACCTGACAGTTTGTGTTTTTCAGACTGAAAGCGTTTCCGCAGAATTAGAAATGAAAGACTGGTAAGAAACGAACCCTTGTTCAAATCCTCAAACGCGTCTACATTGGAATTCCTTTGCCGTAAATGTGTGCCAAATATAGCTCTGAGGTATATGTATCACATGGTATTTCAGCTGACTAAGGTGTGTTCCAAATCTTACTTCGGCTTTATTAATTCAACCTCTGGTCCAACATTCAATTTCAAACTTTTAGATCATGACATTGTATTATCTTCGGTTTGTGGAAACATTACATTCAAAAACTAAGAGATACAAATGGAGCTACGTCATTCTTGACATCCTACACACATGTAGTATTCGACCTGTCAGAAGGGGAGACAATTCAATGTGATGCACCTGACAGTTTGTGTTTTTGAGACTGAAAGCGTTTCCTTTGAAATAAAAATGAAAGAGTGGTAAGAAACGAACCCTTGTTCAAATCCTCAAACGCGTCTACATTGGAATACCTTTACCGTAAATGTGTGCCAAATATAACTCTGAGGTATATGTATCACATGGTATTTCAGCTGACTAAGGTGTCTTTGAAACCTTTCTTCGCCTTTATTAATTCAACCTCTGGTCCAACATTCAATTTCAAACTTTTAGATGATGACATTGTATTATCTTCGGTTTGTGGAAACATTACATTCAAAAACTAAGAGATAGAAATGGAGTTTTGTCATTCTTGACATCCTGCACACATGTAGTATTCGACCTGTCAGAAGGGGAGACAATTCAATGTGAAGCACCTGACAGTTTGTGTTTTTCAGACTGAAAGCGTTTCCTTTGAAATAAAAATGAAAGAGTGGTAAGAAACGAACCCTTGTTCAAATCCTCAAACGCGTCTACAATTTAATTCCTTTGCCGTAAATGTGTCACAAAAATAACTGTGAGGTATATGTATCACATGGTATTTCAGCTGACTAAGGTGTCTTCCAAACCTTACTTCGCCTTTATTAATTCAACCTCTGGTCCAACATTCAATTTCAAACTTTTAGATGATGACATTGTATTATCTTCGGTTTGTGGAAACGTTACATTGAAAAATTAAGAGATAGAAATGGAGTTATGTCATTCTTGACATCCTGCACACATGTAGTATTCGACCTGTCAGAAGGGGAGACAATTCAATGTGAAGAGTCTGACAGTTTGTGTTTTTCAGACTGAAAGCGTTTCCTTTGAAATAAAAATGAAAGAGTGGTAAGAAACGAACCCTTGTTCAAATCCTCAAACGCGTCTACAATTTAATTCCTTTGCCGTAAATGTGTGCCAAATATAACTCTGAGGTATATGTATCACATGGTATTTCAGCTGACTAAGGTGTCTTTGAAACCTTTCTTCGCCTTTATTAATTCAACCTCTGGTCCAACATTCAATTTCAAACTTTTAGATGATGACATTGTATTATCTTCGGTTTGTGGAAACGTTACATTGAAAAATTAAGAGATAGAAATGGAGTTATGTCATTCTTGACATCCTGCACACATGTAGTATTCGACCTGTCAGAAGGGGAGACAATTCAATGTGAAGAGTCTGACAGTTTGTGTTTTTCAGACTGAAAGCGTTTCCTTTGAAATAAAAATGAAAGAGTGGTAAGAAACGAACCCTTGTTCAAATCCTCAAACGCGTCTACATTGGAATTCCTTTGCCGTAAATGTGTGCCAAATATAACTCTGAGGTATATGTATCACATGGTATTTCAGCTGACTAAGGTGTCTTCCAAACCTTACTTTGCCTTTATTAATTCAACCTCTGGTCCAACATTCAATTTCAAACTTTTAGATGATGACATTGTATTATCTTCGGTTTGTGGAAACATTATATTCAAAAATTAAGAGATAGAAATGGAGTTTTGTCATTCTTGACATCCTGCACACATGTAGTATTCGACCTGTCAGAAGGGGAGACAATTCAGTGTGAAGGGTCTGACAGTTTGTGTTTTTCAGACTGAAAGCATTTCCTTTGAAATAAAAATGAAAGAGTGGTAAGAAACGAACCCTTGTTCAAATCCTCAAACGCGTCTACAATTTAATTCCTTTGCCGTAAATGTGTGCTAAATATAACTCTGAGGTATATGTATCACATGGTATTTCAGCTGACTAAGGTGTCTTCCAAACCTTACTTCGCCTTTATTAATTCATCCTCTGGTCCAACATTCAATTTCAAACTTTTAGATCATGATATTGTGTTATCTTCGGTTTGTGGAGACGTTACATTGAAAAATTAAGAGATACAAATGGAGTTATGTCATTCTTGACATCCTGCACACATGTAGGATTCGACCTGTCAGAAGGGGAGACAATTCAATGTGATGCACCTGACAGTTTGTGTTTTTCAGACTGAAAGCGCTTCCTTTGAAATAAAAATGAAAGAGTGCTAAGAAACGAACCCTTGTTCAAATCCTCAAACGCGTCTACAATTTAATTCCTTTGCCATAAATGTGTGCTAAATATAGCTGTGAGGTATATGTATCACATGGTATTTCAGCTGACTAAGGTGTCTTTGAAACCTTACTTCGCCTTTATTAATTCAACCTCTGGTCCAACATTCAATTTCAAACTTTTAGATGATGACATTGTATTATCTTCGGTTTGTGGAAACGTTAGATTGAAAAATTAAGAGATAGAAATGGAGTTATGTCACTCTTGACATACTGCACACATGTAGTATTCGACCTGTCAGAAGGGGAGACAATTCAATGTGAAGAGTCTGACAGTTTGTGTTTTTCAGACTAAAAGCGTTTCCTTTGAAATAAAAATGAAAGAGTGGTAAGAAACGAACCCTTGTTCAAATCCTCAAACGCGTCTACAATTTAATTCCTTTGCCGTAAATGTGTGCTAAATATAACTCTGAGGTATATGTATCACATGATATTTCAGCTGACTAAGGTGTCTTTGAAACCTTTCTTCGCCTTTATTAATTCAACCTCTGGTCCAACATTCAATTTCAAACTTTTAGATGATGACATTGTATTATCTTCGGTTTGTGGAAACGTTACATTGAAAAATTAAGAGATAGAAATGGAGTTATGTCATTCTTGACATCCTGCACACATGTAGTATTCGACCTGTCAGAAGGGGAGACAATTCAATGTGAAGAGTCTGACAGTTTGTGTAGTAGTATAGGGAATGACAGTTCTGGCTCACTTTCAAGAAATGTCTCTACAAAGCCTTATTTACTAAATAAGGCTTTGGTTGGGTCATTAGCTCTTGCTACTATTACCCCTACTATAAAAAAGTTGGCGGTAATTACTGTGCCTTGGTAGGAGGTAACACTGTGCCGTACGGTACGATCAATAATTCTTCTCTTACAAATCCCCTACCCGGCCCATCCCTCAAGTAGTACAAGTTAGGTTCGTCGGCTTTCATATCCACTTTATCTATGTTGTAAGTTTTGACTGACCATATAGGATCGGTGGCTCGCTTACGGCTATCGCCCTCGTGTTCCCCCGGCTGGTATAGATACCACACTAGGGCCCTATCTGGTATCTGTTTCTCCTTCCCACGCAATGGAGCGGCCGACTCTGCAACTATTGATTTTAGTTTGATAGCGTCTGCCGGTTTCTTACCGGTGAGACGGGTGACTTCATGGTTGATTGCCGACACCACCTTGGGTAACCTCGTGACCCATTCAGTCGATCGTTTTCCAGGGGTGGTCATCTCCCTAGCATACTGATAGCCGAACAAGCGCTCAGCCAAAGTCCTATTAAATCTCTCAACTATGGCTTGGCTGCGATGGGCTCCGGCCGTGCCACGCCTGACCTTTGTATCGTGTTTGGCTAGCAGTTGTGACACGGCACCCATGAACTCCCGTCCGGGGTCAACTTGCAGCTCTGTTGGCCACGTCAGTGGGCTGCGTTTGTATATACGTTCAAATCCTCTGGCTACCTGGGCCGAATCTTTCGTGGTCAAGGGTTCGGCTTCCTTGTAACGACTGGCTACATCCACTACGGTTAAGGCATACTTGTACCTCTTATCGTGGGGTAGGAACAGTAGGTCTGCCTGGTGAATGCTATTAGGTATGTTAATACCGAACCTCCTTCTAGGCACGTAGCGTGGTGCCGGCAAATAGATCTGCCACAGGGCTTGTTTTTCAAGCCACGCTTTGGCTTCCTCCGGGGGTACTCGCGCTATTTTAGCTAGCTTATCTACTGCGCTAGCTCCTTTCCAGTACCCACGCGGGCTGTAGTAAATAGCCTCAAATTTTTTCATGTCCATACGCGTATGTGTTTATCCCATCAATAGCTATCCAACGTTTCGTGTCCATAGGCGACAGGGACGTCTTGTTTATAGTCAGTCCGTATATCTTATGTCCATCACTTCTAAGTGTGTTCATTTTATGTCTAAAGGTACGGGTCTTGAACAGGGCTTCCTTGAATCTGGCGTGTTTGATGTGTTGTTTCACCACATACTTCTTAACCCCCTTAGCCTTCCGGATCTCACTATTGTCGGCTTTCAGTATGGAGTACATCTTAGGTCTCAAACCTATGTACTCGGCTATGGGCGTGCCAGCACACTCGTCCTTCATCTTACCTAGGACCTTTTTATTTACCGTACTGTGTAGGGTATGGGTCTTAGGATAATCGCTGGTGTCGTATAAATCGAGGTGTTTTTTCATGTCCTCGTACACGTCCTCGGTTTGAATCTCCATCAGCAGGGAATCTGTGTCAGTGTACAGTACTTCACACCTGTCGCCGTACTGTTTCTTGAGCTCGTTGTAGTAAAAGTCGTACATCAGGTGTTTGGATAAATCGAGGATGCTCATCCCCACGTAAACAGGCCGGTTGAATTTTATGTGGCTTTTCTTTATGTGTAGGGCAACCAGGTTGTCTGTGAATATCTTACTACGGTTGAATGCCGGACTGGCTATCAATTTCCTGAGTTTGTCTTCCTCACTAGATCTAACCAGCTTCACGGTCACGCGTTTCCTCAGGTTCTCCATAGTCTTACCAAACACCGAGTTATTCATGAGCTTGTAGAGATTTTTCTCAAAATCACTGGTTGCTTTTTTTCGTAGGTCTGTGTTCATTCTGATGTAGGGCTCCATCCATGGGCTCTGGTCGAACATGAGCACCCTGTGTATTTTGGTCAGCCTCATACCCAACGACAGGTACAGCTGTAGGTTGCGATAGTGAACGATGTACTTGGTCTATTTATTAAGTTAGGCACGAGTTTTTCAACGTCTGTCACACGCCCACCTGACAAGTTATGTTGGTACTCAGACATCCAGTCTGGGTTAACCCTCATACGTTCGGGGGCCAGGGGGTAGCTGTTGTGTGATGTGTGTAATTCCTTGGGATACTCTAAGTCAACTTCGAGGATATACCCTTTGTTCGAATCTGGTGCAACCTCCATAACATCAACGTGGGGTACCCATTCGAATCCCCCTGTAGGTAGATACTGGCTCATGGCCCAGCCGTACAGGTTGTTTGCGTCGAGGTATAGAATGTGATTGGTTGGTTTGTTAGGATCGTAACCTTTCACGTATTGATTATTTGCTTTCGCGTATCGTTTGGATGCCATGGAAATACCACCTCGCAAGCCTTTCTCAATGAATAGGTGCATGTCGTAATCTGTTAGCAATTCCAAATTAACTCCGGTCTTTTTAAGCAAGGCGTCCCACGACAGACCTGGGCTGGTGTAATACCATGCGGGGTCGAGTTTATACTGCTTTAAACAGGTCCGCCTGAACGTTTCAAACACGTCGGCTAACAGCAGTACATCTGTCCACAAGTACAGGTCGTGATAATCACCCAGGTTCTTACAACCCAGTTTATTCCATACGTTAGTCGCGTGCGAGTAATCATCTCGTGAGACGGACGCCTCATTCAGCTTGCTATAAAAGCAGTCAATAGGGGGTAGTCTGGTCTCGGTGAACTTGGCCCAACTATCCATGTACTCATAGGGGTACACACCCTTCCTCATAAGCAGGGGTCTAGTCTCAGCGTCTGTGTATCGATCGGTGATAGGGAAGGTATTGTTGGCCTTGACCAGACTGTCGAGTGACGACAGGAGGAACTGAAACGAGTCAATGAACCTAAGTCCGTTTAAGCTGAAGGAGATGTATCTCTCCATGTTGTTGGGGATGCACGTTATATTACCATCGATTTTCGCGATGGCCTGCATGATCAAGTGTGAGTCGTACCCTCTCAAGTTGTGAAAGACAACGGGGATGTCTATTGTCTTAGGGTTGATTTTAAGCTTGAGGTTGCACGCGTTGTGAGCGGCGCCTCTATACTTACCAGTTATGTGGCAGTGATCTCTCACCGAATCACCGTTAAGTGGTGAGTCGCACACGTGACAGTGAGTGCTACTAGCGTGAGCTAGCCTGTCGGCTAGGGTCATACGCATGGGAGCGATTCTATACAATGTATTCCTAATAATTTTTTCTTCCTCCTGCAAACACTTTAGAAACCTTTCAGCCGCGTCAGGACCCCTATACACTACCGGAGCTTTCGTTTCCCCGTCACAACGGACGACAATGTATCCAAACGAACAGGCTTTATGCTCTTGTGTCTTGTGGGTGAAGCTACCCCCACTAGGGGGTGTGGGGGAATCCCCACCCACAACTAAGGCTTCGAAGTCGGCGTATATAATATAAGGTACAGACATTTGGTTCTTGTGGTTACTGAATTTTAGGATATTTTCACCTTCCTTAGGCATGTCGACCCGTATGGCCGTCTGCCCCATACCTTGGCAATCATCCCGGTGGGATTCTAATAAATCAGCTCGACTGAAACCGTGTAGGCATCGTACACAAAAGTGTTTTCCCCCATCGTGTTTCGACTGGTCGTGCAACAACCGGCTGAGATGTTTTATCCACGTGTAGTGATACTTTTCACCTAGTTGGATCATGAATATATTGATAACTTGGCGATCCTTCACCGGGCTGACCCTGTGTACTATTGTTGTGTTACCTTCGTGCCCAAAGACATTTATAGCCAGATTATTCTGTTTTTCTACTTTAGTGATCTGGGATATGGGGGTGGGTTCATCTATACCATCCCAGTTGAGCCCATCGTCTTGGGGATAACTAGAAAGCCTATCTGAATTCTTGCCAGCTGGAAATAAGGCTGACCTGATAGCTAACCTCAGGCAATCGTTTCCTCTATTCTTAACATTTACTATGGCATGTTTGTTTCTATAGTAGGGAGGCAAGGCTAGGTATGACCCGCCTCTGAACGGCACGTATTTAGCTATGTCTAGATAGACATTATCGATTTTATCTACAGCCCACCCGGACCCCAAGTGTGTATAGCGTTCTAGGTATTCTCGTATCTGCTGAAAACTTGTATCGATTGATGCGTCAATGGTCTCTGCATGTGTGACGACCTCTTGTTGACCTCGGAAGTAAGGCTGAACATACTCAGTGGTACTCCCAACCTGCTTATCGAGCGACATTTTCACTGTGATCTGAAACTTGATACTTCCTAGATTATTTAGTTCCTGGTTGACCTTATCAGCTATCAGAGGCTTGATATCTATACACCTGGAAATTAATCAAGCAACACCCCAATTTTTTCTATTGGAGCAACTTTGAAGTGTTCTGACAATCAAAATATGCCGGGTTGATATAGTTTGACACTTTTTTATTCAACAGACGATCTCTGACAAACAACTTAAAGGGAAAAAGTATCAAGACTTTGCTTTATTGCAACGAAATCCAAATTCTTAAAACTGTCTTAAATTCATGAAAAAATGGACACAATTTACTATTCATCCACAGACGTTGTTGTCAGGTGTATTAACACAAATGTCACATGGAAAGAAAGAACAGTCATCTGAGAGTCTGCACACCGACTTTCATCAATATCTAGTGTGTCCTCCCTGCGCACGCACCACCGATTCCAGACGCCTCCTCATTCCTTGGATGAGTCTCCGGATCTGATTCTGGGGGATCCTGTTCCACTCCTCATGCAGGGCAGCCGTCAATTCGTTGAGATTATGGACTGGTGGGTCTCTCTGCCTCACACGACGGCCAATAAAGTCCCACAAATGTTCAATGGGGTTGAGGTCAGGGCTCATGGCAGGCCATGGAATTCTGTCAATTGCATTTTGCCGCAAAAAATCATTTACAGCATGCGCCCTGTGAGGTCTAGCATTGTCGTCCATAAATATGGGTCTCGTTGCCAGAGGATGGTTCTCAAAATGAGGTACCACAGCCCTGTCAAGAACCTCCTGTTGGTAACGAACACCGTTAAGGTTGCCACGGATGGTAATGATATCCAACTTGCAGTTCATGGAAATGCACCCCCATACCATAACGGAACCTCCCCCAAAGGCCACAGTCTCCTGGATGTTCCGTGGAGCCATTGCTGTGTTCCTCTGCCTCCAGACCCGAGTACGACCGTCCACCATGTGCAGCAAGAACCGGCTCTCATCTGAGAAATGGACCTTCCTCCAAGAGGCAATGTTCCAGTGCAAACGGTCATTACACCAGGCCAGTCGGGCTGCCTTATGGGCTGGAGACAGTCTGGGTCGCTTGATTGGCCTCCTTGCCCGGTATCCTGCAGCTTTCAGACGATTCCGAACAGTCCTGTTCGAGATGGGTCTCCCTGGAAGCCACTCCTGTCTCAACCGAGAGCTCGAGTCGAAGGACCTGCGCCGTACAAGTCTCAGTAAAGCTCTGTCCTCCCGGACTGTGGTCTTCCTGGGTCTTCCTGGTCTAGGCAGGTCTTTAACTTCATTAGTGGCCCGGTATTTTTTCAAAAGTTTTGAAATTATGGAATGATGTCGTCCGATTTGAGTCCCGATTTGTCTTAGAGACATACCAGCATTCCTCATGCCGATTATTTGCCAACGAGTGGCCTCTGATAATTTCCTACGTGCCATGACATTGAAATGAATGAAAAACCGAATGCAATCGACAACCTGCGCTTGTAAACACCCCAGGGAAAAAGTGCATTTTTCGAAAGTTGAGGTTAAAGCAATGCACGTGCGCTGTGCAAGCTTCACGCGCGTCATATCAACCCATGAAAAGCTCATGCTGTATGTCAATACATCAAAATTGAATAATCAATCATCAAAATTACTTCGTTAAACTTTGTTAAGTTTTTATGTGTCTTTGAATTTGGTGTTGCTTAATTAATTTCCATATGTATAGAATGTCCCTGACATCTTGTAGTAAACGAGAGAGCACGATTCTTTCAAAACATTTCATGATGATGCATATGAGAGCAACTGGGCAATAATCTTTGAGTTCCAGTGGTTTGTAAAATTTTGGAACCGGGGTGATCTTGGACAGTTTCCACATGGTGGGAATTTCGTGAGTATTAAATGAATGTTCGAAAAGTCTGGAAAACATGTATGAGAGTTCTGAACAGCATTCCTTGAGGATCTTACCACTGATGTTATCTGGTCCTTGAGACTTCCGTGTATTTATACTCTGGAAGACATCACGCACTTCTTCTTTCGATATTGAAGTATATTCCTCTGGTGTAGGGATAGTATCCATGAAGTCGCTCAGGTCTTGTGAGAAGTCAGCGTTGTCAAACCGAGAATAGACTGTGTTTCAGTTCTTCAGCATATTGAGCTTCATCGACAACTTCAATAGGTGTTTTACGTTTTCCATATACGGTTATCGTGTGAATGTGTTGCCATGCACTGCGCATGTCACCTTGATGTAGCTTGTTTTCCAGTTTTGATTTAAAATTGTTCTTACTCCGTCTAATCTGAATCTTCAAGTCTTTCTGTAGGTCACGTAATTTGGCTGTATCATTGTCTCTAAAGGCAATCCTTTTCATGTTAAGCAAGTGTTTCAGGTCTTTAGAAATCCACAGCTTGTTGTTGGGGTAGACTTTGATTTCTTTCACAGGCACAGTATTGTCCACACAGAAGGTTATGTAACTGGTAATCACATCCACATTGTAGTCCAGGGAAGCGTCGTGATCAAATAGGCTGTCCCAGCTTGTACAATCAAAGCTTGCACGTCTCCAGTGAGTTTCTGTCCCACTGTTTGATGATTTTCTTTTCAATTCTCCCTGTTTTAAGCTTCTGTCTGTAAGCTGGCAGTAGCAAAACATTGTTGTGGTCAGATGATCCGATCGGTGGCCTAGTCACTGATTTGTAGGCTTGTTTTACTGTTCAAAAACACTTGTCCAAGATTTTAATTTTCCTTGTAGCACATGACACATATTGCTGGTAGTGGCATAGCACAGACTTATTACTGCATCCATTAAAGTCTCCCGATATAAATTTTGGAGCATCTGCAGATAAGTTCTCAATTTCTTGAATATGATCATAGATTTGTTTAGTGGCATTGTCATAGCAGGCAGAAGGGAGATTATAAACCAACACAATAAAGACTTGACCAAACTCCCTTGGAAGATAGTATGGACGAAATGACTCAGATAGTAATTCCACATCGTTTGTCATTACAGTCTTTCTCACAGTCCAGTTGTTGCAGCAGTTCTCATTCACATATATACACACACCTCCGCCTTGAGATTTTCCAGTCTTGTCCTTCTCTCTATCTAGATGTAATGGCGATATGAATCCATCAATGTGAAGAACATCATAATCCACATCGGGTGTTAACCAGGTCTGTCCCTGTATTCGTATTGATAACGAGCGTGTGCTGTAAGTTCATCCAACTTGTTCCTCACAGAACGTACGTTTGACAGCAATATACTAGGGAGAGGTGGTCGAGACTTACGGGCACGTACACGAGTGCATACTCCTCCTTTCTTAGCCCTTTTGCGTCTCGTGCAATGTTGGTCTTCCTTGCATGCACATTCCAGGGGTAAATCCAGATGAAGTCAGGTGATTGATGGATATCCAGAGAATGACAAGAGGAAGTCTCCATTGTACACCATTGTATTCCAACAGGACAATGCCCACCCTCATATGGCAATGGTTATTTTGGATTTCTTGCAATACCACAATGTTGACTCACTGTCTTGGCCTGCAAATACACCGGATCTGTCCCCAATAGATCATGTTTGGGATGAAATGGATCTACGTCTTCGCCATCTTCCTCATTCCCCATATATCATCCTTGACTTTGCAACAGAACTTGAGAGAATCTGGCGTGACATCCCACAAGCCTTCCTTGCACGTTTGATAGGCTCTATGCATCGTCAATGCACTGCTGTTCTCAATGCCAATGATGGACATAGACGTTATTCAGCTTGTGACATGGTCATTTGACCTCTGTCCCGCTTGTGGACTCATGACGTCATTGTGGTTGACTTTTCAATTGAAATTTTCCCCAACTTGTTCTGGTCTCATGATCCTTCCATTATTGTTTATTTGTACCTTTGACATTGTTATCATACTTATCAACTGGGATAATATTTTGGCAATGCACAGTTTTTTTTATGTGGCTTGTATATTTCCTACCTACCTTGTTAATCATACCAACTTCTATCTGCCACTGTAAATGTCAAACTTGAGTGCAAATAGTGATGCTTTGAACAAATATGGATTTTCTTATGGTACCTATATTAATAAAGGTTTCAGCTTAGTAGACAAGAGTCATCAGAAGAGGACATATCCCCCCGGCCCCCACATCTTTGAGAGGACAAATCATCTGACAGTTACTTCATGTTTTTTTAGACTAAGTCTGAATTGTTTCCATGGAAGTCATGAAAACTATAAATACCATATATCTGTAATCAGCAAAAGTCACCATTTCATGATCTGTCTCATATATCTGCCAAGATCTGTTGAAAGATATGAAATGGTTTTCAAGTTGTGCTCCAGAAAAGAAGCCCATCCCTCCATTTTGAAGTCCAAAACGTGTCCATGGAACCGAGAACATAATAAATCACAAAAACCTGCAAATAGCAAAAGGCACCACTTTGGGGTCTGCCACACATATCTATCAAGTTTTACTGTCAGATATTAAGAAGTTTTGAGTTCTGCTCCAGAAACGAAACACACCTTTCACTTTAGAGACAAAGTCCAAAACGTTTCCATGGAAATAGAGAAAATGATATATTTCAAAAACCTGTAAATAGCAAAAGGCATCACTTTAAGTTCTGATTGATATATCTTCCAAATTTTGCAGAAAAATATTAAACGTTTTTGTTCTGCTCCGGAAATGAAGCCCACCCCACCATTACACTAAAGACTAACACCAAAATGTTCCATGGAAAAACAAAAAAAATAAAAATGCCAAAACCGTGTAAATAGCAAAAGTCACAACTATAGGTTGAGATTATCATATCAAGTTTGGTCTAAAAATATTGAACAGTTCCTGAGTTATGTTCCGGAAACAAAATAATTACGGATGTACAGATGGATGGACGGACAGAGAGACAGACAAGGCATCGACTATATCCCCCCACATTAAATGCCAGGGGGATAAAAAACTAAGAAGTTTTTTAACTTTCAGTAAAATTCGATTCTCACATAGAACATCAAAACAAACTCAAAACAAAGAAGAGATGATGACAGACATATAAATATAAATGAATATCATGTGATGTTAATGGAATGATATATATAGTCTGTTTGGGTTCCCATGAGAATGACAAATGATCAAATATACATATGGAAATTAATTAAGCAACACCAAATTCAAAGACACATAAAAACTTAACAAAGTTTAACGAAGTAATTTTGATGATTGATTATTCAATTTTGATGTATTGACATACAGCATGAGCTTTTCATGGGTTGATATGACGCGCGTGAAGCTTGCACAGCGCACGTGCATTGCTTTAACCTCAACTTTCGAAAAATGCACTTTTTCCCTGGGGTGTTTACAAGCGCAGGTTGTCGATTGCATTCGGTTTTTCATTCATTTCAATGTCATGGCACGTAGGAAATTATCAGAGGCCACTCGTTGGCAAATAATCGGCATGAGGAATGCTGGTATGTCTCTAAGACAAATCGGGACTCAAATCGGACGACATCATTCCATAATTTCAAAACTTTTGAAAAAATACCGGGCCACTAATGAAGTTAAAGACCTGCCTAGACCAGGAAGACCCAGGAAGACCACAGTCCGGGAGGACAGAGCTTTACTGAGACTTGTACGGCGCAGGTCCTTCGACTCGAGCTCTCGGTTGAGACAGGAGTGGCTTCCAGGGAGACCCATCTCGAACAGGACTGTTCGGAATCGTCTGAAAGCTGCAGGATACCGGGCAAGGAGGCCAATCAAGCGACCCAGACTGTCTCCAGCCCATAAGGCAGCCCGACTGGCCTGGTGTAATGACCGTTTGCACTGGAACATTGCCTCTTGGAGGAAGGTCCATTTCTCAGATGAGAGCCGGTTCTTGCTGCACATGGTGGACGGTCGTACTCGGGTCTGGAGGCAGAGGAACACAGCAATGGCTCCACGGAACATCCAGGAGACTGTGGCCTTTGGGGGAGGTTCCGTTATGGTATGGGGGTGCATTTCCATGAACTGCAAGTTGGATATCATTACCATCCGTGGCAACCTTAACGGTGTTCGTTACCAACAGGAGGTTCTTGACAGGGCTGTGGTACCTCATTTTGAGAACCATCCTCTGGCAACGAGACCCATATTTATGGACGACAATGCTAGACCTCACAGGGCGCATGCTGTAAATGATTTTTTGCGGCAAAATGCAATTGACAGAATTCCATGGCCTGCCATGAGCCCTGACCTCAACCCCATTGAACATTTGTGGGACTTTATTGGCCGTCGTGTGAGGCAGAGAGACCCACCAGTCCATAATCTCAACGAATTGACGGCTGCCCTGCATGAGGAGTGGAACAGGATCCCCCAGAATCAGATCCGGAGACTCATCCAAGGAATGAGGAGGCGTCTGGAATCGGTGGTGCGTGCGCAGGGAGGACACACTAGATATTGATGAAAGTCGGTGTGCAGACTCTCAGATGACTGTTCTTTCTTTCCATGTGACATTTGTGTTAATACACCTGACAACAACGTCTGTGGATGAATAGTAAATTGTGTCCATTTTTTCATGAATTTAAGACAGTTTTAAGAATTTGGATTTCGTTGCAATAAAGCAAAGTCTTGATACTTTTTCCCTTTAAGTTGTTTGTCAGAGATCGTCTGTTGAATAAAAAAGTGTCAAACTATATCAACCCGGCATATTTTGATTGTCAGAACACTTCAAAGTTGCTCCAATAGAAAAAATTGGGGTGTTGCTTGATTAATTTCCAGGTGTATATATAAATAAGAAACATGGTCCTGAAACCTCTATACCCAACAGCCAGAGGTTACCACTGATTTTCAACATCAGTTTCGTGATGATGGCTTAACCCAGATTCAACCATTTTTATTGTATGTGGACAACAAATCGGGGAAAAAGTTGTTTAAGAAATCATCACGTGCTATTTTCATGCTTCACACTGCTGGGTGACAAACAGCTGATGGAACAGTGATTTCCAAGCTGGGATGATCTCACCTAGCTGTTCATTCAGCCATTTGGCACCCACTGGTGTGAAGCGTTAAAACAGCACAATATTATACGATGGTTTCTTAAACAACTTTTTTCATTGTTCTCATTCTCAAGTGGACTTCATCATATATGCAAGTCGATATCATTTCCACAGAAACTGAAAAAAATATAAATGACATAAATCTATTCAAAGCAAAAGGCTCCACATCAAGATCTGTATCATATATTACATATCAAGTTCTTTTGAAAGATATTGACATGTTTACGAGCTGTACTCTGGAAACGAAGCCCACCCCTCACTTTTGAGACTAAGTTTGAATTGTTTCAATGGAAACCGAGAAAAATAAAATGACAAAAATCTGCAAATAGCAAAAGGAACGTGTCTCATATATATGTCTGCAAAGTTCAGTTATGCTCCGTAAACAAAACAATTATGGATGGATTGATGGATGGATAGATGGACCAGGTGTAGATTATATCCCTCCACCCCCTAACTCCCACACAAAAGGTTTTCAGATTTTCAACCAAATTCCTTCAGTTATCAACTATCCATAATTGATTGTGCAGACAGTTGTGTCCTGCTCTTGTGCATGTGTTATGTGGAAAAGCTTTGGGGTTTCTCACACTGTCTGTAATCTTAAACTACTTACTCCTTGTTTGTAGAAGGGTTGGGAGCAGCCACTACAAAACTCATGAGCACATTCTGGGCATTTGAAATGCATGCATCCTCCCTTCGCAAGTGAGTATCGCATCTTGCAACTTGGGCAGTCTGTAAAAAGAATAATGTAATTTTCTGAATAGAATTGATATTTTATACTTATCCTGAATCATGCATATTGCAACTCCACCTCCCTGGCGAAGGTAGTGAAATACCTGGAATCCCTTGAAGTTCCCTTCTAAAAGAAGTGAACGTAAACTACACTCATGCACGTGTAGCCTCCCCTTTACCCGCAGTCTGCTGACTGACCATGCTTGTTACTCTCACAAGAAAAAAATGGTGATTTACAAAAATTTACAAAATTTAAATGTCATATTTACAAACATTTAGAATGATTGTAAAGGTGATGTTTACAAGGCTTGTACATTTTTGTAAATATAGGAAGGCTTTTATCACTACTTCTTTCAATTTTGCCATTTCTCAAGAATCCCCATGACTCTGTAAACTTACTAATTTATTATTTCTTTTGTTCTATTAGAGTTCTTACTGTTGATATGCATAATGGATCTTGCATGTGACGTATTTATTCATGAAAACTGAAGGAATAAGCCATATTTTGTATAGTCCATTTGTGCCTTATATCAATGCAACTGCGTCTGGTGCGTGAAAACATGAAAGTTGATGTGTATGGCCAGCATTGATCTATATACCAAATACTTGTGCCTGTTAAAACAGATGTCTTGCCTTTGTTCGAGATCATCATCCCAAGCTCATTCCCGTGATTTTACAACTCTACTCCGTTGGAACTATATGCATTCTCTAAATAACACCTGTCACTAGACCTTTTATGTTGGTGCTCTTTAACGGTGTTATGCAACTGGCGTATTCAAGAAATCTCATAAACATGTCAATAGATAATTGGTTGTGATGTCAGTACTTGTGGATTGGAGCAAATACTCAAATGAATTAATACAAATCATTGTGTAACAAGATTTATATAATCATTTACAAGAAGTATGTTACAGGATATTTAAATGGTGCGTGCCGGTCTATCATTTGTTTGTTTATGTTCGGCATACATAAATTTTTAATTTATCATTCATACATAAAACATAACTTACATAACTGTACACTGTGCTTTGCATTTGGTAACTTTCGTAAATATAAGAAATTCTTAAAGTGCTACACAATCATACATCATCAGTGTCAACAGTGATAGTTCACTTCATACACAACTGACTCAACAAGATGGGAAAAAACTTTTCCATCCTCTGTCATGGTCTTCCTTTCTGATTGAAGATGTTTTTTGTCTTAAGTCTATGGTTACTTCGGTGAGCATCCACAATTTTACCATCAAGACACCAAAAATAATTACCTTACCAATAACATTCTCATAAATGCTCTATATTGATACAATTAGTTTGTATGTGTGGAATGCACTTTACAAAGGTAAATAAACCAAAGTTCTAATACAAGATTATCATATGACAAACCACGAGGTTAATTCTTCAATCATATTTAGTATCAAATCTAAAAGAAGCAGTGACGAAGAGGTAGGCAGATCTTAAAATGGACAGATTATTAAGATCAGATAATTCACTATTTCCATATAAGATTGTCTTCGAGCTTTACCCATGTTTGTAATTCAAATTTATATACATATGCGACAACAGATGCTGCATATAAATTTTGTATTGTATGCTGTATGGTACCGATGTTGATATAAACTGTAAAGCTGTTCACAATCCCATATCATTTTTTTTCAATAAAAAACAAACAGAACAATTAAGCACAAAAAATGAGATGTGTAAATCATTCCCTCTGCTGGTGATGGCTGTGTGGGATTAATTAAACGACCAAGCCCAGCTGAGCATGCCTTATAATCCTCTTACTCTTAAAATAAACAACTTCAGTCCAAAGAGGATACCACTAGTGGGATTATTTGGCTGATTTGAGTTAGTTCTTTTAATAACGCTTAGTCTTGATGAACAATAGTCTATATCAACAACATGGTCAATTGGTAAACTTCATATTATAGTGACATACCTTTATTTACATGTTTCACAAACCGTTGTGTACACGTGCACTGTACATTGTATTTCTTGGTGGAGAAGTTACATAGAGGAAGAGTACTCAAAGTAATTTGATGACCTTTTGAGATCTAAATACATATATGAACACTCGATGGGAAAATGCAGTTGATCATTGCACACCAACATATGGACATTTTTGCTATCGTGAATTTGAGACTTTACATCTACAAAGCCGTTCAGAATGTCTGTCAGCGATATTTCTTCAGAGGGCACATTCAGCTCAGGTGAGTTTTTTGCAGATGACGCAAGTATATTATTTGTAAAATCAGTAAGGGAATCCTGATGACGCCATGTGTTCCTTCAGTAACACGGTTGTTGAGAAATCTTACACTCAAGACTACCATATCATTTAGCAGGGAGCTCAATAGAGTAGAGTAGAGTATCCCTGCCATTCAGTAAGTGTTTAGTATATTGAATCACGATATGAGAACAACAGCCCGACTAATTGGCTGATCAAAGGTTTATTACAAGTCATAAATATCTCTCCTGGGACTTAATCAGGCTATGTGGGTGGACGCATTCTTACAGACGTAAAACGTTCTGTTTTATGTTTTAAGAGATAGGTTTCATCAAAACAACAATGACGGAGCAATACAGACTAATCCCAGTATTCATGCATATACGTATTTTGGGTTCCCATATCACACATCATTATATGGATGGAACAGTGACTTTAATAGATATATCCTTTTCAAAATCGCTAAGACATTACAAAATCAAATTTTAACACAAATATATTATAAAAACTAAATTGATTGTTAATTTCTGTGTAAATGTTTGTAATGTTTTCAGACAAGATATTCTTATTCGATGTTGTAATAGCAGTATTTCGACTTTATTTAAGACTTTAGTTGTAATACCTGCTAGTCATTTTGTTAGTTTTTTCAAAATGCTAACTGCATTTTTCCCATGAATTCACTTTCACAGAAAACTGTGAGGCAGGCTCTACGGAATGCTGAGTCTGTAAGAGAAATTACCTTAAATCCACAACAGACATAAGAATGTACTTTAATATCATTTAGATACAGTAACTGCAAGAGTTTCAATGCATTAAACCATTCAACAAGTAAAACTTCAGGTGTTTCTACAATAACCTCGATATGAATTTATCTTCATTGTCACTGACAATAAATTTAGAATTGTATTTTTTCAGGTTGGAAACAGGACAGAATAAGGACGCTAATGCAGCTCTCCCTGTAATTCCGCACGCTGAGTTTCAAGGTATTGCAGTTCTGCTTAATGCTCTGTCCTATATGCATTAGTGCACAACAAAAAATGAGCACAACTCACTGTGATATAAATAAGAATGCTCATTTCTTGAGCTCCAAACGTGACTTTTGTTGCACCGTAAAAATATGCAACAAAATGTGATGTTCATGGGCGATTTTGTTCAACCGTTTGAATCGGGTGACGACTTCTTGTTATAATTCTGTAATCACTCTATAATATACGTCAGTTTTATTGAAACATAAAGTTTCTGTCAGGGTATTGTAATTTGTTTGTTGCAGTGGCTATGACAAGATGTTTGCAGACAAAAAAAGGAAACCGTCTCAAGAAAGAAAAACAACCAAAACAAACACAATGATGTCATGAGAAAATGTTCCAGAAAAACTACAGTAAGAAAACATGAAAACCAATTTAACTAGCTTTCGGGAATCAAGAATTAGATGAAACTGTTTTAAGAGGATGCACTACGTAACTTGGCTTACCATCAGTATTAATTAACAAGGAAGAAGGCATGTTAATTGATGAATCTCAACTGAGATGATATCAATGAACAAGGGATTAGGCCTTGTTATGTGTTGAGGCTTTGAGATACAGTAAAAATCACCCCACAGGATTAATCCGTGTGATCTGTCAAAGGAGGAGAAAGGTTGTACCATACAACATCTGTGTTCTAATGCACTAAATACATAAGTATCAATAATACTTGCTATGAGATTATGAGAATAACCATTGATTCTATTTTCACATTGGTGTACCATTCACTTAATGCAAGTATAATCATATTGACTGTTTTCTTCAGAAATCGAGTCGAAGGGATGCGACAGGCAGACCTCCCCAGCCATAAGAAAGCAAAATATGAACAAGTATTAAAGAATTCACGACTACAATGCTACCCCATTGTTTTTGATTGTATATTTGATAATAATGTGTAACATATTTTCCGTAAATTTGTACATGGAATGTTTTTGTATGAAATTTAATCTTCCTCTTTCTTGTTGTAATCTGTAAATAAACATCTAGTGTAAGCTTTGACCCTGTCTATTTATTTTGGGGTAATTTAATTCACATGAAAGACGGGAGTATTATAAAGTGAAACAAATTCCGCATTATAGAATACCATTTCCATCAACAGTGCACTGTTGACCATGGAGCACTATCAAGCGAACATCAAATTTATTTCAATGTTATAATATTCCTTGTTCACACGTCATAAACCAAATTCAGCACATTACAACTTTCACCACCTAAACAACCCACTCCTCGGCACATTATCGCGATGATGACACTGCAAGATGTCAAACCAGCCTACAACTCATCTGAAACAATTTCAAAATGCTTTTTATCCAATTATTTATCCAATAAAGATGCAGCAGAGTAGCGAGGGAAATGGAAGTAGTGTGACTCGCCACACCTCAAATATGGTTCCTATGCCATGTGAATAAAATAACAATGCACAAAGTCGAACGAAGGCCATTCTGTGTTTTTACAGGCACAAGGTGGATAAGAACTTACTAGTATTTGGTGTTGCCACTATTGATCACGAGATAAAAAAACCCCTCAAAACATGAAATATCAACATGTCAAATATTCCACCACCATAAGTACTAGTAACATATATTCCATTATATCAGTTCTGCTGTTTGTAAGAAAATGAATAAAATTGCAAGCGTACAATCACGATTCAGAAGTGCAATATGTTGTACCTGGGAGCCTATATAGAGTATTGTAGAGTATCCCTGGTTGTACTTGGACTTTCGTCCCTCGTAACGAAGCCGTGGGAGATCAAACCCAGTCATAGCTGGTGGATGTGCACTCAAGTGCAAGACTACCAATTGTCTGCTTCATTTGGTGATACGCTGAGGGCTCATAAGGTGGGGCCCATAGTGTGTTCAGAAAGATGATGTGTTTGATGGGCATTTTAGAAGTATGGCGAGTCACAAGAAAGTAAGATTCTTTATGGATAACAACTTTTTGTATTGTATATGATGTGTCGTTTCAGTATGGATTGATATACTGTTGTCAAACAAAATCATACACACTATTTTGTTATCCATAAAGAATGTATGTAGAGATGTTGGGTTTTGTAAATTCATCTCTGAATTTGCGTTCGATCCAATCAAAAATCATCTCAGTTGAGATGGTGAACTACTGGAAACTGTCATTCGTCCAAGTACAAAGCAAGACTTGAAACTGACAAGCGTTTGCACCAGTTTCTGTGAGATCCAGTCATCCGAGAAAAACAGATGTAGTTTCGTTGCAACCCATAGACATAAAAACATGTCATATGTACAAGTATCACACCTGCTTAATTACATAATGTGGCTGAGACAGGACTCAGGTGCATGAGTCATCAATCAATTTATTTTGTTTATGGCGTATAGCCTGATGGGTGTTAAGTTTAAATGGCATGTGGTCAATGATTGAAGCTGTGTATTGCATATTGTCTTTAGCAGACAGGCAGCCATACATATAGGTGTCAATAAACCAGACATTAAGCTGTCTCTGTGATAGAGGCTGCTTCTTACAATCAACATGTTTTTTTATGTAACGAGTAGATTATTTACTTGTTTGTGTATTTGTTGTATTTACACAACCAAGATTAGACTACTACTCACGACCTTATACTCTGTGCATGCATACTGTTTCAGGATCCGCCAACCTATTCGCTGTGCATGCATTATGGGCGCACCGCAGCACAACTGTTGAAACAACTTCTTCCCCCAGTGCTGGGGGAAATTTAGTGAATCGCTTGAACTCCGAATTCTCAGGTTTTTTTCCATTGGGTTTTTTTCTTTATAGGTTGAATTGGCATTTTTTATGATTTGTTTCAGTAACTGCATACCGAAAGGTACCAGAATCTAAAATCAAAATAAATACAACATATCAATAATGCCCTATGTTCCAGGGTGGGCAGTTCTCTCTGGAGGTCTTGATGTTTCTTTTTCTTTGCGAGCAGTGTCTGGCCAGCACTATGTTGCACCATGTTAAGTTTATTAATTTGCGTCTCCAGTCCAACATGAAATTTATCATCTCGAAAACGTTGGGATGGGCTTTTCCAACAAGTTACTTTAACCTTCCATGCCAACCTCCAACCTGTTATTTGTCCAGGGCACATCTCTGTCATGGGGTTCCCTTCCTGAAGGTTATTGTTTAGTTATGTTAAATATAGCAGTATGTCTTAACTGCAACTAGCCAGTGTACAACAGGTGTAGCCCAACGAAGCCTAAAATTATTCAGTTAGGTACAGTTCATTTGGCTTATGGGACTTCATGCCTCAATAATTTTATGAGATTTAATGGTGGATTGTTGCTTGGCTAGACCGCGATTGATTATGTGTGCCGGTAGTCCGCGATGTGGCTGTTCCAGTCTCATTACTCCCTCCCTACTCTAATCTCATTACTCTGCAATGCTTTGATAGACGGTAAGTAGAGTGTGTTTTCTTAGGTAAGATCAGTCTCAGCAATGTTATAATATACACCTGGAAATTAATCAAGCAACACCCCAATTTTTTCTATTGGAGCAACTTTGAAGTGTTCTGACAATCAAAATATGCCGGGTTGATATAGTTTGACACTTTTTTATTCAACAGACGATCTCTGACAAACAACTTAAAGGGAAAAAGTATCAAGACTTTGCTTTATTGCAACGAAATCCAAATTCTTAAAACTGTCTTAAATTCATGAAAAAATGGACACAATTTACTATTCATCCACAGTTGTTGTTGTCAGGTGTATTAACACAAATGTCACATGGAAAGAAAGAACAGTCATCTGAGAGTCTGCACACCGACTTTCATCAATATCTAGTGTGTCCTCCCTGCGCACGCACCACCGATTCCAGACGCCTCCTCATTCCTTGGATGAGTCTCCGGATCTGATTCTGGGGGATCCTGTTCCACTCCTCATGCAGGGCAGCCGTCAATTCGTTGAGATTATGGACTGGTGGGTCTCTCTGCCTCACACGACGGCCAATAAAGTCCCACAAATGTTCAATGGGGTTGAGGTCAGGGCTCATGGCAGGCCATGGAATTCTGTCAATTGCATTTTGCCGCAAAAAATCATTTACAGCATGCGCCCTGTGAGGTCTAGCATTGTCGTCCATAAATATGGGTCTCGTTGCCAGAGGATGGTTCTCAAAATGAGGTACCACAGCCCTGTCAAGAACCTCCTGTTGGTAACGAACACCGTTAAGGTTGCCACGGATGGTAATGATATCCAACTTGCAGTTCATGGAAATGCACCCCCATACCATAACGGAACCTCCCCCAAAGGCCACAGTCTCCTGGATGTTCCGTGGAGCCATTGCTGTGTTCCTCTGCCTCCAGACCCGAGTACGACCGTCCACCATGTGCAGCAAGAACCGGCTCTCATCTGAGAAATGGACCTTCCTCCAAGAGGCAATGTTCCAGTGCAAACGGTCATTACACCAGGCCAGTCGGGCTGCCTTATGGGCTGGAGACAGTCTGGGTCGCTTGATTGGCCTCCTTGCCCGGTATCCTGCAGCTTTCAGACGATTCCGAACAGTCCTGTTCGAGATGGGTCTCCCTGGAAGCCACTCCTGTCTCAACCGAGAGCTCGAGTCGAAGGACCTGCGCCGTACAAGTCTCAGTAAAGCTCTGTCCTCCCGGACTGTGGTCTTCCTGGGTCTTCCTGGTCTAGGCAGGTCTTTAACTTCATTAGTGGCCCGGTATTTTTTCAAAAGTTTTGAAATTATGGAATGATGTCGTCCGATTTGAGTCCCGATTTGTCTTAGAGACATACCAGCATTCCTCATGCCGATTATTTGCCAACGAGTGGCCTCTGATAATTTCCTACGTGCCATGACATTGAAATGAATGAAAAACCGAATGCAATCGACAACCTGCGCTTGTAAACACCCCAGGGAAAAAGTGCATTTTTCGAAAGTTGAGGTTAAAGCAATGCACGTGCGCTGTGCAAGCTTCACGCGCGTCATATCAACCCATGAAAAGCTCATGCTGTATGTCAATACATCAAAATTGAATAATCAATCATCAAAATTACTTCGTTAAACTTTGTTAAGTTTTTATGTGTCTTTGAATTTGGTGTTGCTTAATTAATTTCCATATGTATAGATACCCTATCATGGAATTTACGGCGGGTGGTATGTTATTTTTATGATTTCCGGTAAAGATGAGTATGTTTTGCTACGTACAGATCAGTCTCAGCAATGTTATAATAGATACCCTATCATGGAATTTACGGCGGGTGGTATGTTATTTTTATGATTTCCGGTAAAGATGAGTATGTTTTGTTACGTACATTTCATTACTCTGCAATGTTTTGTTAGAAATCATGGAGAGGGTTTAAAAAGCTGCAATGTTCGGATATTGTCAGAAATCCGAAATAATGGAAAGACAGGTTGAATTTGTGACGGGTGCTAGAGGAAACCAGGTTGCAGTTTTGGACAACTACATTTTCTACAAATCGAAAATTCAGAAAGATGGGTTGAGGTGGTGTTGTGGCAAACGGAGGTCTACTAAATGTGGAGCTTATCTTATTCTCAAAGATGAAGTAGTGGTGAAAGAAGACAGTAGTCACACACATCCACCCG
Organism: Haliotis asinina; assembly: GCF_037392515.1. Taxonomy (NCBI): domain Eukaryota; kingdom Metazoa; phylum Mollusca; class Gastropoda; order Lepetellida; family Haliotidae; genus Haliotis; species Haliotis asinina. Next base: position 388,956 of record NW_027133894.1, read on the forward strand.
ATCATGGAGATGTCGCAGCTAGAAAGTTGAAGAGTGGAATGAGAAAACGTGCCCGTGAGGAGACATTGCCCATGCAAGTAATCTACGAAGAGGAGAAGATCAAGCTTCTGCAGCAAGGGGGGTCAGATGAAGCAACGCCGTCAGAGACAGCTTCAGCTTTAAGGGATTAAGGGATGTTATTTTCACTATGCACAGAGTCTATGGCGCAAACTGCAGAACATTGGACTTTCCATTCACTACCAGTCAGATTCAGGTGTTAGGAAATGGTTTAGGATGTTGTTAGCCCTTCCATTTGTGCCGGTGACACAAGTTAAGGATGCGTTCATGTTCATTAAGAGTGATACTCCCAATGCCCAATGTATTGAAGAGTTACCCCCTTATCCTGTGGAACTACTTCAAATATGATGGACCACGTACCAACAACCACGTTGAAGGATTTCATACTCGTCTCATGAAGAAAGCTGGGAAGTCGCATCCCAATCTATTTGAAGTTGTCCAGCTCTTCATTCATGAGGAGGCCTCATCCAATGTGCAAGTCCTGCAGTTGGAGTCAGGACAGTCTGCTCCTAGACGTCGCCGACGTTATGATGACATTGACAATCGCCTTGAAAGATTAGGACTTGAGTACATGCTATGTGAGCGTAGCCTGGCTTCGTACTTGGGTGCTATTGGACACATGATGGACAGTGTGTACCGAAGATGAGATTGAAACGTCAATAAAAGCTTATGTAAAAGGAGTTAAGTGGTCATGTGCGGTACTGAATTACGTCATTTACCCGTCGCGGACTAGCGGGTAGCAGCCTAGCGGAGGCCTTGCAGACCATTTTACCATCACCCACCAGTTATCTCCCCTTGTGGATCTTTACAATTTGTAAACATCATCTTTACAAAATTGTAAATGTCTTGTAAACATCATCTTTACAAAAGATTTACAAGCTTGTAAAGGTGAACTTTTTTTCCAGTGTCTCTCCTTGTAAATCGCCCGACACAAGAATTATAGGAATTCAGCTTGCCTGTGAGGGGCGCCTGGGATTGTTTTCGTAATAAGTCAGGATAAGTATAAAACATAATTTTTTTTTGAAAATTACATATTTTTCCTTATCCTGACTCATGCTTATTGCTTACAGAATCCGACGGCAACGGTGGTGAGTCAAGACATGCTGGCTGTCAAAATTATGTCCAATAATTTTCCCCCCTACGGGAACTTGTAACGGCATTAATTCAATCCTGCTCTTCTAATATTCATTGTAGATTCTGGAGGGATCACATCCAGTCGAACTTGTCTTCAGCAGAAGGCTTCATTGACTGGAATGTGGTGACACTATATGTAACTAGCGTCCTGCTAGTTTCTGATGCAACTAAATGTCAAGATACTGCCATCAAGACTAGTTGCAACCCCTCTTCATGTACAAGTATCTTCGTTATGAGTACAAGGTCATAATCACTTATGCTAGTCTATTTAAGACGTGCGCATGGACTTTCCACCATTATACTCTGCAGAGTGTCTGGCTTCCACAAGTCATGTGATAAAATGGGTGAGTGAACTCAGTGTTTTCGAGGAACTGTTAGTTGCTGACCAACCACAAGAGGCCCAAACTGATGAATGCCAGAGACGTCCTCCGTGGCTATGTCTCATAGATAATGGTTTGCAACTACCGTGTTTGACTTGCAAAAGCAGCCGCCATTATAGTTGATAGCAAGCAATTAACATGTAGCGCTAGTGTAGAGGCCAAGGCTCTGACTTCATGTGGGTTGGAGGCTGGAGGAGGTTCCAATCCTGCTGCTTTATAGGCTCTCAGTAGAACAGCTCTGATCCACACTGAGATAGTGTTGCAGGATACTTCCGTGGGTGTCTCTGGGTGTCTCAGTAGATATAGGGATAAACAGGTGCTTGAAACGTTGCCTTCTAGACTTGGTACGTATGATGTATATCTTCAATGCTCTGACTAGACATAATGATAAATCTTGAGTATCATGAGGTCCAAGGATTGAAGATAATGCCGGTATGTGGAATTGTCTATCCAGTGGACCTGGCAGTTGATTTTTCACAATGAAATCCCATCGTAGACCCAGATGAGTTGTCTGCTGATGATTTGCATCAAAGCGGTTGAAGTCTAGATAATGAATTTCTGTCATGCGTGCAGCTGTAGCCAAGGCAAGTAAAAACAGCATCTTCTGAATTAGCAGTTCAAATGAGGTCTGATCAAGCGGCTCATATGCATCACTTGTGAGATGTTGGAGTATGATGTTTTAGATCCCATGCTGGAGCTCTAAATCTACGCTGTTGATATTCCAACTTGAATGAGCGTAGTAAGGCAAGTAGCTCGATTACTTCAATCAGCTTGGTTCCGTTTCCATGGTGACGACTGAGCTGAGAGCTGCCAAGTATGTAGAGCCTTTCAGACCTCTGAAATGTCGTAAGTGACATAAATATTCTGCTACCTCTGGATATGTTGCCGTCAGCTGTCTCAGTAGTCATTAGGTCCAAGTATTGAAGACAAGGCTGGTATGCGGAACTGTCTGTCTGATAGACCTGGCAACTGTCTGATTTTCTCGATGACTCTTGGTAGCAGCACTGGAAGGGGAAACACAAATGCCCAAGTTAACGGATCTGGTACCAGTGACACAAAGCGTGCTGTCTGTTAGTTGAACCTTTTTGCAAATTAGTCTATTTGCAGTGATCCGAACCTCCGGCTGATTAGTTGAAACATCTCTCGATGCAGCATATACTCTGTTGGTGATGGACGAAGAGGGCGAGATAAGGCGTCTGCCATGATGTTGCAGGCTCCTGGTATGTGAGATAATTTTATTTGAAGATTCAGACTGTAGACCACATCAAAGAGTAGAAACATCAAACATCTTGTTGACCCTTGTTTATGTAGAAGGCTACTGTTGAGTTGTCCGTCTGGATCATCAAATCTCGAGGACTTAGATTCTCAAGTCATCTGAGCTGAGTTAGTAGCCTGATAGTGCAGTCCACCTGGAGACTGAGTTGACTTCACTCATGATGAGTTTGTATGCTGTGAAGATGAGTATTTCTTAATTAATAAAGGCAAAGTAAGGTTTGGAAGACACCTTAGTCAGCTGAAATACCATGTGATACATATACCTCAGAGTTATATTTGGCACACATTTACGGCAAAGGAATTCCAATGTAGACGCGTTTGAGGATTTGAACAAGGGTTCGTTTCTTACCACTCTTTCATTTTTATTTCAAAGGAAACGCCTTCAGTCTGAAAAACACAAACTGTCAGACTCTTCACATTGAATTGTCTCCCCTTCTGACAGGTCGAATACTACATGTGTGCAGGATGTCAAGAATGACATAACTCCATTTCTATCTCTTAATTTTTGAATGTAATGTTTCCACAAACCGAAGATAAGACAATGTCATCATCTAAAAGTTTGAAATTGAATGTTGGACCAGAGGTTGAATTAATAAAGGCAAAGTACGGTTTGGAAGACACCTTAGTCAGCTGAAATACCATGTGATACATATACCTCAGAGTTATATTTGGCACACATTTACGGCAAAGGAATTCCAATGTAGACGCGTTTGAGGATTTGAACAAGGGTTCGTTTCTTACCACTCTTTCATTTTTATTTCAAAGGAAACGCTTTCAGTCTGAAAAACACAAACTGTCAGACTCTTCACATTGAATTGTCTCCCCTTCTGACAGGTCGAATACTACATGTGTGCAGGATGTCAAGAATGACATAACTCCATTTCTATCTCTTAATTTTTCAATGTAACGTTTCCACAAACCGAAGATAATACAATGTCATCATCTAAAAGTTTGAAATTGAATGTTGGACCAGAGGTTGAATTAATAAAGGCAAAGTAAGGTTTGGAAGACACCTTAGTCAGCTGAAATACCATGTGATACATATACCTCAGAGTTATATTTGGCACACATTTACGGCAAAGGAATTCCAATGTAGACGCGTTTGAGGATTTGAACAAGGGTTCGTTTCTTACCACTCTTTCATTTTTATTTCAAAGGAAACGCTTTCAGTCTCTAAAACACAAACTGTCAGGTGCTTCACATTGAATTGTCTCCCCTTCTGACAGGTCGAATACTACATGTGTGCAGGATGTCAAGAATGACATAGCTCCATTTGTATCTCTTAGTTTTTGAATGTAATGTTTCCACAAACCGAAGATAATACAATGTCATCATCTAAAAGTTTGAAATTGAATGTTGGACCAGAGGTTGAATTAATAAAGGCAAAGTAAGGTTTGGAAGACACCTTAGTCAGCTGAAATACCATGTGATACATATACATCAGAGTTATATTTGGCACACATTTACGGCAAAGGAATTCCAATGTAGACGCGTTTGAGGATTTGAACAAGGGTTCGTTTCTTACCACTCTTTCATTTTTATTTCAAAGGAAACGCTTTCAGTCTGAAAAACACACACTGTCAGGTGCTTCACATTGAATTGTCTCCCCTTCTGACAGGTCGAATACTACATGTGTGCAGGATGTCTAGAATGACATAGCTCCATTTGTATCTCTTAGTTTTTGAATGTAATGTTTCCACAAACCGAAGATAATACAATGTCATCATCTAAAAGTTTGAAATTGAATGTTGGACCAGAGGTTGAATTAATAAAGGCAAAGTAAGGTTTGGAAGACACCTTAGTCAGCTGAAATACCATGTGATACATATACCTCAGAGTTATATTTGGCACACATTTACGGCAAAGGAATTCCAATGTAGACGCGTTTGAGGATTTGAACAAGGGTTCGTTTCTTACCACTCTTTCATTTTTATTTCAAAGGAAGCGCTTTCAGTCTGAAAAACACAAACTGTCAGGCTCTTCACATTGAATTGTCTCCCCTTCTGACAGGTCGAATGCTACATGTGTGCAGGATGTCAAGAATGACATAGCTCCATTTGTATCTCTTAGTTTTTGAATGTATTGTTTCCACAAACCGAAGATAATACAATGTCATCATCTAAAAGTTTGAAATTGAATGTTGGACCAGAGGTTGAATTAATAAAGGCAAAGTAAGGTTTGGAAGACACCTTAGTCAGCTGAAATACCATGTGATACATATAGCTCAGAGTTATATTTGGCACACATTTACGGCAAAGGAATTAAATTGTAGACGCGTTTGAGGATTTGAACAAGGGTTCGTTTCTTACCACTCTTTCATTTTTATTTCAAAGGAAACGCTTTCAGTCTGAAAAACACAAACTGTCAGACTCTTCACATTGAATTGTCTCCCCTTCTGACAGGTCGAATACTACATGTGTGCAGGATGTCAAGAATGACATAACTCCATTTCTATCTCTTAATTTTTCAATGTAACGTTTCCACAAACCGAAGATAATACAATGTCATCATCTAAAAGTTTGAAATTGAATGTTGGACCAGAGGTTGAATTAATAAAGGCAAAGTAAGGTTTGGAAGACACCTTAGTCAGCTGAAATACCATGTGATACATATACCTCAGAGTTATATTTGGCACACATTTACGGCAAAGGAATTCCAATGTAGACGCGTTTGAGGATTTGAACAAGGGTTCGTTTCTTACCACTCTTTCATTTTTATTTCAAAGGAAACGCTTTCAGTCTCAAAAACACAAACTGTCAGGTGCTTCACATTGAATTGTCTCCCCTTCTGACAGGTCGAATACTACATGTGTGCAGGATGTCAAGATTGACATAGCTCCATTTGTATCTCTTAGTTTTTGAATGTAATGTTTCCACAAACCGAAGATAATACAATGTCATCATCTAAAAGTTTGAAATTGAATGTTGGACCAGAGGTTGAATTAATAAAGGCAAAGTAAGGTTTGGAAGACACCTTAGTCAGCTGAAATACCATGTGATGCATATACATCAGAGTTATATTTGGCACACATTTACGGCAAAGGAATTCCAATGTAGACGCGTTTGAGGATTTGAACAAGGGTTCGTTTCTTACCACTCTTTCATTTTTATTTCAAAGGAAACGCTTTCAGTCTGAAAAACACACACTGTCAGGTGCTTCACATTGAATTGTCTCCCCTTCTGACAGGTCGAATACTACATGTGTGCAGGATGTCTAGAATGACATAGCTCCATTTGTATCTCTTAGTTTTTGAATGTAATGTTTCCACAAACCGAAGATAATACAATGTCATCATCTAAAAGTTTGAAATTGAATGTTGGACCAGAGGTTGAATTAATAAAGGCAAAGTAAGGTTTGGAAGACACCTTAGTCATCTGAAATACCATGTGATACATATACCTCAGAGTTATATTTGGCACACATTTACGGCAAAGGAATTCCAATGTAGACGCGTTTGAGGATTTGAACAAGGGTTCGTTTCTTACCACTCTTTCATTTCTAATTCTAAGGAAACGCCTTCAGTCTGAAAAACACAAACTGTCAGACTCTTCACATTGAATTGTCTCCCCTGCTGACAGGTCGAATGCTACATGTGTGCAGGATGTCAAGAATGACATAGCTCCATTTGTATCTCTTAGTTTTTGAATGTAATGTTTCCACAAACCGAAGATAATACAATGTCATCATCTAAAAGTTTGAAATTGAATGTTGGACCAGAGGTTGAATTAATAAAGGCAAAGTAAGGTTTGGAAGACACCTTAGTCAGCTGAAATACCATGTGATACATATAGCTCAGAGTTATATTTGGCACACATTTACGGCAAAGGAATTAAATTGTAGACGCGTTTGAGGATTTGAACAAGGGTTCGTTTCTTACCACTCTTTCATTTTTTTTTCAAAGGAAACGCTTTCAGTCTGAAAAACACAAACTGTCAGACTCTTCACATTGAATTGTCTCCCCTTCTGACAGGTCGAATACTACATGTGTGCAGGATGTCAAGAATGACATAGCTCCATTTGTATCTCTTAGTTTTTGAATGTAATGTTTCCACAAACCGAAGATAAGACAATGTCATCATCTAAAAGTTTGAAATTGAAAGTTGGACCAGAGGTTGAATTAATGAAGGCAAAGTACGGTTTGGAAGACACCTTAGTCAGCTGAAATACCATGTGATACATATACCTCAGAGTTATATTTGGCACACATTTACGGCAAAGGAATTCCAATGTAGACGCGTTTGAGGATTTGAACAAGGGTTCAATTCTTACCACTCTTTCATTTCTAATTCTAAGGAAACGCTTTCACTCTGAAAAACACAAACTGTCAGGTGCTTCACATTGAATTGTCTCCCCTTCTGACAGGTCGAATACTACATGTGTGCAGGATGTCAAGAATGACATAACTCCATTTCTATCTCTTAATTTTTCAATGTAATGTTTCCACAAACCGAAGATAATACAATGTCATCATCTAAAAGTTTGAAATTGAATGTTGGACCAGAGGTTGAATTAATAAAGGCGAAGTAAGGTTTGGAAGACACCTTAGTCAGCTGAAATACCATGTGATACATATACCTCACAGTTATATTTGGCACACATTTACGGCAAAGGAATTCCAATGTAGACGCGTTTGAGGATTTGAACAAGGGTTCGTTTCTTACCACTCTTTCATTTTTATTTCAAAGGAAACGCTTTCAGTCTGAAAAACACAAACTGTCAGGTGCATCACATTGAACTGCCTCCCCTTCTGACAGATCGAATGTTGCATATGTGACTGATTTCAAGATTGACATGGCTCCATTTGTATCTCTTAGTTTTTGAATGTAATGTTTCCACAAACCGAAGATAATACAATGTCATCATCTAAAAGTTTGAAATTGAATGTTGGACCAGAGGTTGAATTAATAAAGGCGAAGTAAGGTTTGGAAGACACCTTAGTCAGCTGAAATACCATGTGATACATATACCTCAGAGTTATATTTGGCACACATTTACGGCAAAGGAATTAAATTGTAGACGCGTTTGAGGATTTGAACAAGGGTTCGTTTCTTACCACTCTTTCATTTTTTTTTCAAAGGAAACGCTTTCAGTCTGAAAAACACAAACTGTCAGACTCTTCACATTGAATTGTCTCCCCTTCTGACAGGTCGAATACTACATGTGTGCAGGATGTCAAGAATGACATAGCTCCATTTGTATCTCTTAGTTTTTGAATGTAATGTTTCCACAAACCGAAGATAAGACAATGTCATCATCTAAAAGTTTGAAATTGAATGTTGGACCAGAGGTTGAATTAATAAAGGCAAAGTACGGTTTGGAAGACACCTTAGTCAGCTGAAATACCATGTGATACATATACCTCAGAGTTATATTTGGCACACATTTACGGCAAAGGAATTCCAATGTAGACGCGTTTAAGGATTTGAACAAGGGTTCGTTTCTTACCACTCTTTCATTTCTAATTCTAAGGAAACGCTTTCAGTCTGAAAAACACAAACTGTCAGGCTCTTCACATTGAATTGTCTCCCCTTCTGACAGGTCGAATGCTACATGTGTGCAGGATGTCAAGAATGACATAGCTCCATTTGTATCTCTTAGTTTTTGAATGTAATGTTTCCACAAACCGAAGATAATACAATGTCATCATCTAAAAGTTTGAAATTGAATGTTGGACCAGAGGTTGAATTAATAAAGGCAAAGTAAGGTTTGGAAGACACCTTAGTCAGCTGAAATACCATGTGATACATATACCTCACAGTTATATTTGGCACACATTTACGGCAAAGGAATTCCAATGTAGACGCGTTTGAGGATTTGAACAAGGGTTCGTTTCTTACCACTCTTTCATTTTTATTTCAAAGGAAACGCTTTCAGTCTGAAAAACACAAACTGTCAGGTGCATCACATTGAACTGCCTCCCCTTCTGACAGGTCGAATGTTGCATATGTGACTGATTTCAAGATTGACATGGCTCCATTTGTATCTCTTAGTTTTTGAATGTAATGTTTCCACAAACCGAAGATAATACAATGTCATCATCTAAAAGTTTGAAATTGAATGTTGGACCAGAGGTTGAATTAATAAAGGCGAAGTAAGGTTTGGAAGACACCTTAGTCAGCTGAAATACCATGTGATACATATACCTCAGAGTTATATTTGGCACACATTTACGGCAAAGGAATTCCAATGTAGACGCGTTTGAGGATTTGAACAAGGGTTCGTTTCTTACCACTCTTTCATTTTTATTTCAAAGGAAACGCTTTCAGTCTGAAAAACACAAACTGTCAGGTGCTTCACATTGAATTGTCTCCCCTCCTGACAGGTCGAATACTACATGTGTGCAGGATGTCAAGAATGACAAAACTCCATTTCTATCTCTTAATTTTTCAATGTAACGTTTCCACAAACCGAAGATAATACAATGTCATCATCTAAAAGTTTGAAATTGAATGTTGGACCAGAGGATGAATTAATAAAGGCGAAGTATGGTTTGGAAGACACCTTAGTCAGCTGAAATACCATGTGATACATATACCTCAGTGTTATATTTAGCACACATTTACGACAAAGGAATTAAATTGTAGACGCGTTTGAGGATTTGAACAAGGGTTCGTTTCTTACCACTCTTTCATTTTTATTTCAAAGGAAACGCTTTCAGTCTGAAAAACACAAACTCTCAGACTCTTCACATTGAATTGTCTCCCCTTCTGACAGGTCGAATACTACATGTGTGCAGGATGTCAAGAATGACAAAACTCCATTTCTATCTCTTAATTTTTCAATCTAACGTTTCCACAAACCGAAGATAATACAATGTCATCATCTAAAAGTTTGAAATTGAATGTTGGACCAGAGGTTGAATTAATAAAGGCGAAGTAAGGTTTGGAAGACACCGTAGTCAGCTGAAATACCATGTGATACATATACCTCAGAGTTATATTTGGCACACATTTACGGCAAAGGAATTCCAATGTAGACGCGTTTGAGGATTTGAACAGGGGTTCGATTCTTACCACTCTTTCATTTCTAATTCTAAGGAAACGCTTTCAGTCTGAAAAACACAAACTGTCAGGTGCTTCACATTGAATTGTCTCCCCTCCTGACAGGTCGAATACTACATGTGTGCAGGATGTCAAAAATGACAAAACTCCATTTCTATCTCTTAATTTTTGAATGCAATGTTTCCACAAACCGAAGATAATACAATGTCATCATCTAAAAGTTTGAAATTGAATGTTGGACCAGAGGTTGAATTAATAAAGGCGAAGTAAGGTTTGGAAGACACCTTAGTCAGCTGAAATACCATGTGATACATATACCTCAGAGTTATATTTGGCACACATTTACGGTAAAGGAATTCCAATGTAGACGCGTTTGAGGATTTGAACAAGGGTTCGTTTCTTACCACTCTTTCATTTTTATTTCAAAGGAAACGCTTTCAGTCTGAAAAACACAAACTGTCAGACTCTTCACATTGAATTGTCTCCCCTTCTGACAGGTCGAATACTACATGTGTGCAGGATGTCAAGAATGACATAACTCCATTTCTATCTCTTAATTTTTCAATCTAACGTTTCCACAAACCGAAGATAATACAATGTCATCATCTAAAAGTTTGAAATTGAATGTTGGACCAGAGGTTGAATTAATAAAGGCGAAGTAAGGTTTCAAAGACACCTTAGTCAGCTGAAATACCATGTGATACATATACCTCACAGCTATATTTAGCACACATTTATGGCAAAGGAATTAAATTGTAGACGCGTTTGAGGATTTGAACAAGGGTTCGTTTCTTAGCACTCTTTCATTTTTATTTCAAAGGAAGCGCTTTCAGTCTGAAAAACACAAACTGTCAGGTGCATCACATTGAATTGTCTCCCCTTCTGACAGGTCGAATACTACATGTGTGCAGGATGTCAAGAATGACATAACTCCATTTCTATCTCTTAATTTTTCAATGTAACGTCTCCACAAACCGAAGATAATACAATGTCATCATCTAAAAGTTTGAAATTGAATGTTGGACCAGAGGATGAATTAATAAAGGCGAAGTATGGTTTGGAAGACACCTTAGTCAGCTGAAATACCATGTGATACATATACCTCAGTGTTATATTTAGCACACATTTACGACAAAGGAATTAAATTGTAGACGCGTTTGAGGATTTGAACAAGGGTTCGTTTCTTACCACTCTTTCATTTTTATTTCAAAGGAAACGCTTTCAGTCTGAAAAACACAAACTGTCAGACCCTTCACACTGAATTGTCTCCCCTTCTGACAGGTCGAATACTACATGTGTGCAGGATGTCAAGAATGACATAACTCCATTTCTATCTCTTAATTTTTCAATGTAACGTTTCCACAAACCGAAGATAATACAATGTCATCATCTAAAGGTTTGAAATTGAATGTTGGACCAGAGGATGAATTAATAAAGGCAAAGTAAGGTTTGGAAGACACCTTAGTCAGCTGAAATACCATGTGATACATATACCTCACAGTTATATTTAGCACACATTTACGGCAAAGGAATGAAATTGTAGACCCGTTTGAGGATTTGAACAAGGGTTCGTTTCTTACCACTCTTTCATTTTTATTTCAAAGGAAACGCTTTCAGTCTGAAAAACACAAACTTCTTCTCTTCTTCTTCGCTTCTCGGCCTTTTGGCTTGCGATCTATTGTTTGCATCCAGTGGAAGCGATCTTCACGGTATATCATCAAGGTGATATTGAACATTGTTTGATTGACTTTTTCTTTCCAGATCTACGGGCGGGCATCAGACACATAGTGTTTGTGTGACCTTTGGTCTCCCCCCACTTACTGTCACCATGGCTTACAGTGCTGCCACAGTCCTGCCTCCAGTGCCGGCCAAGTTTCTTGACAAAAGGAAAGCTGCATTGACGGTACGTGTGAAGTCGGTAATAAGAAACTTTGACAGGGAGGCAATACTAGATATCATTCAGTCGGTATCAAACCCAGGAATCCGTGCTAAAGAGGTACTCTCCATCTGGAAGACGGAATCCTCTGGTGTATGGTATGTAACGCTTAAACACGAAAACAGAGTGAGACTCTTATTAACTGCTGGTTCTGTGGTTTACAGGGGGGTGAAAGTGGATTTCACTCCTTATGAAAAAGAGATTATGGACTTGCGGGTGCACTGGTTGCATGACATTGTGTCCGATGCTTTTCTCAGGGATTTCTTTTCCCGTTTTGGAAACGTTATTTCAGTGTCATCCGAGACCATGATTGTGGGAGGGGAACCCATGCAGACTGGCGTCAGGATTGTGCAACTCCAGACAGATTGTGACAAGGCTGCCACCATTCCTTATATCGTCAGGCTGGGAGACAGAATGAGTATGCTGATAACAGCACCAGGTAGGCTGCCTGTTTGTTTACGTTGTTATCATTTGGGACATACACGATCTGAATGCCCAAGGAGATATGCTAATCGTGATCAGCAAAAAGACATTAGTGAAAAGGGTGTGGAGGAGCATTCTAAGGAAGCGCCTGATAATGTTGTTGCTGTACATAGTGAGCCAGGTCACGTGATGGATAATAGAGAGAATGAGGTTGATGAATCTGAGAATGTAATGGTTATTCAGAGTCAGGGCCAGAGTCAGGATGAGAGCGACGCAGATAAAGACGTTGAAAAGCAGGGTGTTGCTAAAAGCTATGCTGCAGCTGCCTCAGTGCCCGCTCTTGAATTGATGGATTCTCAGGACACTGATAATCTATTAGCTAGTGTAAGTTCTCAGTCATGGCAGGAAGTGAATAGATCGAAACATCGTTCGAGATCAGTGACACGTGGGTCCTCGTCGGGGAAAAAACAAAGGCTATCGTCCATTCCTTTGGGTGTGGCTAATGCCGCTGCTGTTGCAGTTACGCGTTCCCCGACGGGACCTCATCGTGCTGAGCGAGTGATAGCCAGTAAGCGGGACCCCCCGTAAAGTGCGCAAGTGTGTGAGCGAACTTCAGATAACGACCAAGCAATGTCCATCACTAAACGAGCCAGACTACTGAAATTAACATTGTTTGCATGGTTCTCCCTGTGTGGGGAGTGTTCGGATCTTTCGATTAATGTTTATACTATTGTGTATTTTAAGAGGGTTTCTTTCACTTGGTTGGAATTAGTAACTGATGCATTATGGGTAAATTTTGTCTTTGAAGTATTTGCTTTGTACAAAACTTGGCCACAGCTCATTTGCATATTACTTGGTTTTCATTGTTTCTTGAAGGTTTTGGGCTTTTTACGGGTAAGAATTAAGTGCACTGTGTTGCTTGAATATTTATGGTTTAATTTATGGAATGTTTCATGTTGTCATTTTGTCTTTTTGATGTTTGTTTTTACATGTGAATCTAGTAAATAATATGTATATAGCTGCAATATATTTTACGTACGCTTCTGTCATTTCCTACTCATCACACATCATGTATAATTTTGTCTCAATCAACTGTAATGGTCTTCTTAATAATTCTTCAAAGTTAGATTTACTTGCTGATTCTTTTGTTAATGATAGCATTGATTTTTTATTTCTTCAAGAGACTCATGTTTACAATCTAAGGTTAGCTAAATTGTTCGAATCTAAATTTCAGGGGAAAGCATTCTGGAGCTTTGGGAGTAATTTCAGTCGTGGGGTAGGGTTTATTGTGTCTTCTAAGGTTAATTTCGTTGTTGATTTCTTTTATTTCGATGTGGAGGGAAGGCTACTTGTTGTTGATTTATCTGTTGATGGGCATGGTGTCAGATTTATAAATGTTTATGCTCCGAATGTTGATGCAGATCGAGTTGAATTTTTTAGGACTATTGCTAAGTATTTAGTTACTAGTAGGTATATTATTTTAGGAGGGGATTTTAATTGTGTTTTAAATATACAATTGGATAAAGTTGGGGGTAGGACTTTGGTTCAGGCTGGGTCAAATATTATTAAACAATGGGTTTCTGATTTTTCTATTTTTGATGTGTATCGCTCCAAGTTTCCTGGTTCTGTGGCGGTTTCCTGGCGCAACTCAGCCGGCGTTGGATCTCGTCTGGACCGGTTCTATATTTCTTCTACTCTGCGCTGTACACTTGAGACTGTAGATATATCTCCTTGTTCCTTTTCTGACCATGACTATGTGTCATTTAAGCTAAGGGATTTTGCTGGCATAAGTTTTGGCCCGGGGTATTTCAAATTTAATAATTCATTATTAGATAACTCATTCAAGGTTTTATTTCAGGGGTTTTGTTTAAATCATATTCCTCCCTTAAATTCTATTACTATAGACTGGTGGGATGCCTTCAAGTTGGAAATTCGTTCATTTGTTAAATTGTATGCTCAAGTATGTAAGTCACAAAGGGCATCTCTTCATAATGATTTAATTAAACAATACAGAAACTTGTGTCAAGCTGAATCTCTACGTCCTGGGCTTTATTGTGACCAAATTGCGGCTGTAAAGAAACAACTCAATGATTTGGAAATGTTGGAATTTAAAGGTCGTCTAGTTCGTTCCAAGGCTAAGGACCTTGAAAATGGTGAAAAACCTTCCAGTTATTTCTTACGCAAGGAAGCACAGAGAGGTAAAAAGAAAACTATTTCTTCAATTTTAGACTCGTTTGGCAATAAAGTAAGTACCTCTCGTGAAATCATGGGCGTTTTTGTTGATTTTTATAGCGAATTGTTTGGCTATGAGCCCATTGATGAGGAAATTTGCAATCAATTCCTTGCTGATTTACCGGTGCTTCATTCGGATGATTCGGCTTCACTGGAAGGGGAGATAACTCGTGATGAAATTCTAAAGACCCTTAATTCTATGGAGAATAATAAGTCTCCGGGTCCAGACGGGCTTACTAAGGAGTTTTATGTTTATAATTTTGATGTTCTTGGTGATGTACTTCTCCGTGTTATTCAGTTGTCTTTTCAGGAAACTTCCTTACCTGAATCATCTAAAACTTCTTATATTTCTCTTTTGTGTAAAGACATTAATAATGCTGATAATGTTCGTAACTGGCGTCCCATTTCTTTATTAAATGTTGATGTCAAAATTATTTCTAAATTATTATGCACACGTTTAGGCAATGTTATAGGTAGTATCGTGCATTTAGATCAAACTTGTGCTGTTCCTGGCCGATCTATTCAAGATAACTGCCATTTAATTCGCAATGTGTTGGATTATGTGGATCAAAAAGATCTGCCTTGTGCCTTTATCAGTTTAGACCAAGAGAAGGCATTTGATCGGGTCTCTCATGAGTTTTTGTTTAAAGTGCTGGACGCTTTTGGCTTTGGTCCAAATTTTAAAAAATGGGTTAAAATTTTATATCAGGACATATCTAGTGCGCTTATAATTAACCAACACATTTCAAAATCATTTCCTGTAACGAGGTCTGTCCGACAGGGATGTGGCTTGTCTCCATCTCTGTATGTATTAGCACTGGAGCCTTTACTCTGTTATATAAGAAAAAATTCAAAAGTTGTAGGGCTTTCTTTACCAGGCATTGATGATTCAGCAAAAATATCTGCTTTTGCTGATGATGGGCTTGGTTTTTGTACAACTGACGCTTCAATTGGTCACCTTTTGGCAGCATATTCTTGTAATGGTAAAGCGTCAGGCTCCAAATTGAATCTAGCAAAAACTCATGGCATTTTTGTTGGCAAATGGCGTTCAAGATCGGACCACCCTTTCGGTATCTCTTGGATTGAGCAGTCAAAAATAGTTGGAATTGTAACAGGCAAGAATGTCAATGTAGACGATCAGTTACATCCTATATTATCTAAATTTCGTTCAGTTTTAAACGGTGCGAAGGGACGTTCAATTTCTATTTTTGGTAAATCTACTGTGTGCAATATTATGGCCTTATCTAAAGTTTGGTACCGTGGGGCAGTAACTATATATTCAAAACATTATGTCGACCTTTTTCAGAGGGAGACTTTTCGGTTTATTTGGCAATCCACTGCTGAACCTATTCGGAGGTCTGTGTGCTATAAATCTACTTTAGATGGGGGTTTGGGTGTAGTACACATCCAATCAAAATTATATTCTTTTTATCTAAGGCACATTCAAAATCTTTTACTTAATTCCTCAGCTAAGTGGACATTTTTTGCAAAATATTGGTTAGGAATGTCTTTACGCCACTATTGTTCTACTTTTGCTTCACTATTATTTCCACACTCTGAGACGATGCCACAATTCTATCAGACGTGCTTATTGGCTGTAAGACAGTTTGAAGCTGTTAATTCAAATTATCTGATAGATATGTTTCGGTTTACTTCAAAACAGTTCTATTCTTGCTTATTACAAACTGTTGTGGAAAATAAAGTTGAAACGTTGTATCCACGTATTCCTTTTCGACAGGTTTGGCTTAATTTGCATAATTCCTTCGTGGATCCACTTTCGAAATCGGTCAATTATCGTCTCATCTATGATTCTCTCCCCTTGGGGTATACTCTCTATACTCGGGGAATGTCTGTCACTCCGAACTGTCCACTCTGTCGTATAGCAATAGAGACTTCTGACCATCTCTTCATCTATTGCTCGTGTGTGGATGTTTTATGGGATATCGTTTTCCAGTGGTTAGATCAATTGTCATTTGGTTTATTAAAACGATCTAACGAAGTCATTCGATTTAATTTGGTTCCCAAAATTCCAAATTCTTATCAAAAATCAATGTGCATTTACCTTTTAACTTTGGCAAAGTATACCATTTGGCTTGTTCGGAATTCTAATAAATTTGAGCACACAAAATTAAATGGGAATGATATCATGTTGCGTTTTTTGTGTTTCCTTAGGACACGTGTCAAGGTTGACTTTTGTCGCTTTCCATTATCTATCTTTTCTAAATATTGGCTGTTTTCTTCCATCTTTTGCAAAATCAATGCTAATCATTCATTAGAATTATGTATATAACTTCATTTGTAAGCATGTAACGTTCTGGTGTAACCTCTTATATAAAGTATGTTTTATATTGTATATATTTATGCATTTTGTTTGTGCATGTAGCCAGTAAGGCACCTTTTGTGTTAGTTTTACATGTAAGTTCTTATATGTTGCATGCTGCCAGAGACTGGCATTTTTTATGTTTGTATATGTGTGATTCTACATATTGATGTTATGCATGTTGTATGTGTATTATATGTATTATGTCAAAATTGTATATAGTATGTATGTGCTTGTGATGAGTAGTTGAGCTGTACATGTTGTGTGTTTTGTTCATATGTCTTGAATGTATGAATTAATTATTTGTTTCTGAAGCCAGACTAAGGCAAACCTATTTGTATATTTTACGTGTGTTTCATTTATGTTTGCTTTTTTTACTTTTTTCCTTATGTATTGTATAAAGAATTACTGTTCAGTTTGCATGTAGCCGGATGTGGCACTTCTTTTCCTCTTTAGTTCATTTTATGTTAGCGCTGCAGGGCATAACTCTTTGTTGTGATATTCTTTTAGGCCGCCCTGCAGCGACCGCGCTGTCCGCGCCTGTAAAATTCTTTTATCTATTAAATTTTATCAAAAAGAAAAAAAAAACACAAACTGTCAGACCCTTCACACTGAATTGTCTCCCCTTCTGACAGGTCGAATACTACATGTGTGCAGGATGTCAAGAATGACAAAACTCCATTTCTATCTCTTAATTTTTGAATGTAATGTTTCCACAAACCGAAGATAATACAATGTCATCATCTAAAAGTTTGAAATTGAATGTTGGACCAGAGGTTGAATTAATAAAGGCGAAGTAAGATTTGGAAGACACCTTAGTCAGCTGAAATACCATGTGATACATATACCTCAGAGTTATATTTGGCACACATTTACGGTAAAGGAATTCCAATGTAGACGCGTTTGAGGATTTGAACAAGGGTTCGATTCTTACCACTCTTTCATTTCTAATTCTACGGAAACGCTTTCAGTCTGAAAAACACAAACTGTCAGGTGCTTCACACTGAATTGTCTCCCCTTCTGACAGGTCGAATACTACATGTGTGCAGGATGTCAAGAATGACAAAACTCCATTTCTATCTCTTAATTTTTGAATGTAGTGTTTCCACAAACCGAAGATAATACAATGTCATCATCTAAAAGTTTGAAATTGAATGTTGGACCAGAGGTTGAATTAATAAAGGCGAAGAAAGGCTTCAAAGACACCTTAGTCAGCTGAAATACCATGTGATACATATACCTCACAGCTATATTTAGCACACATTTACGGCAAAGGAATTAAATTGTAGACGCGTTTGAGGATTTGAACAAGAGTTCGTTTCTTACCACTCTTTCATTTTTATTTCAAAGGAAGCGCTTTCAGTCTGAAAAACACAAACTGTCAGGTGCTTCACATTGAATTGTCTCCCCTTCTGACAGGTCGAATACTACATGTGTGCAGGATGTCAAGAATGACATAACTCCATTTCTATCTCTTAGTTTTTGAATGTAACGTTTCCACAAACCGAAGATAATGCAATGTCATCATCTAAAAGTTTGAAATTGAATGTTGGACCAGAGGTTGAATTAATAAAGGCGAAGTAAGATTTGGAAGACACCTTAGTCAGCTGAAATACCATGTGATACATATACCTCAGAGTTATATTTGGCACACATTTACGGTAAAGGAATTCCAATGTAGACGCGTTTGAGGATTTGAACAAGGGTTCGATTCTTAACACTCTTTCATTTCTAATTCTACGGAAACGCTTTCAGTCTGAAAAACACAAACTGTCAGGTGCTTCACACTGAATTGTCTCCCCTTCTGACAGGTCGAATACTACATGTGTGCAGGATGTCAAGAATGACAAAACTCCATTTCTATCTCTTAATTTTTGAATGTAGTGTTTCCACAAACCGAAGATAATACAATGTCATCATCTAAAAGTTTGAAATTGAATGTTGGACCAGAGGTTGAATTAATAAAGGCGAAGAAAGGCTTCAAAGACACCTTAGTCAGCTGAAATACCATGTGATACATATACCTCACAGCTATATTTAGCACACATTTACGGCAAAGGAATTAAATTGTAGACGCGTTTGAGGATTTGAACAAGAGTTCGTTTCTTACCACTCTTTCATTTTTATTTCAAAGGAAGCGCTTTCAGTCTGAAAAACACAAACTGTCAGGTGCATCACATTGAATTGTCTCCCCTTCTGACAGGTCGAATACTACATGTGTGCAGGATGTCAAGAATGACATAACTCCATTTCTATCTCTTAGTTTTTGAATGTAACGTTTCCACAAACCGAAGATAATGCAATGTCATCATCTAAAAGTTTGAAATTGAATGTTGGACCAGAGGTTGAATTAATAAAGGCGAAGTAAGATTTGGAAGACACCTTAGTCAGCTGAAATACCATGTGATACATATACCTCAGAGTTATATTTGGCACACATTTACGGTAAAGGAATTCCAATGTAGACGCGTTTGAGGATTTGAACAAGGGTTCGATTCTTAACACTCTTTCATTTCTAATTCTACGGAAACGCTTTCAGTCTGAAAAACACAAACTGTCAGGTGCTTCACACTGAATTGTCTCCCCTTCTGACATTTCGAATACTACATGTGTGCAGGATGTCAAGAATGACAAAACTCCATTTCTATCTCTTAATTTTTGAATGTAGTGTTTCCACAAACCGAAGATAATACAATGTCATCATCTAAAAGTTTGAAATTGAATGTTGGACCAGAGGTTGAATTAATAAAGGCGAAGAAAGGCTTCAAAGACACCTTAGTCAGCTGAAATACCATGTGATACATATACCTCACAGCTATATTTAGCACACATTTACGGCAAAGGAATTAAATTGTAGACGCGTTTGAGGATTTGAACAAGAGTTCGTTTCTTACCACTCTTTCATTTTTATTTCAAAGGAAGCGCTTTCAGTCTGAAAAACACAAACTGTCAGGTGCATCACATTGAATTGTCTCCCCTTCTGACAGGTCGAATACTACATGTGTGCAGGATGTCAAGAATGACATAACTCCATTTCTATCTCTTAGTTTTTGAATGTAACGTTTCCACAAACCGAAGATAATGCAATGTCATCATCTAAAAGTTTGAAATTGAATGTTGGACCAGAGGTTGAATTAATAAAGGCGAAGTAAGGTTTCGAAGACACCTTAGTCAGCTGAAATACCATGTGATACATATACCTCAGAGTTATATTTGGCACACATTTACGGCAAAGGAATTAAATTGTAGACGCGTTTGAGGATTTGAACAAGGGTTCGTTTCTTACCACTCTTTCATTTTTATTTCAAAGGAAACGCTTTCAGTCTGAAAAACACAAACTGTCAGACTCTTCACATTGAATTGTCTCCCCTCCTGACAGGTCGAATGCTACATGTGTGCAGGATGTCAAGAATGACATAGCTCCATTTGTATCTCTTAGTTTTTGAATGTAATGTTTCCACAAACCGAAGATAATACAATGTCATCATCTAAAAGTTTGAAATTGAATGTTGGACCAGAGGTTGAATTAATAAAGTCGAAGTAAGATTTGGAAGACACCTTAGTCAGCTGAAATGCCATGTGATACATATACCTCAGAGTTATATTTGGCACACATTTACGGTAAAGGAATTCCAATGTAGACGCGTTTGAGGATTTGAACAAGGGTTCGATTCTTACCACTCTTTCATTTCTAATTCTACGGAAACGCTTTCACTCTGAAAAACACAAACTGTCAGGTGCTTCACATTGAATTGTCTCCCCTTCTGACAGGTCGAATACTACATGTGTGCAGGATGTCAAGAATGACATAACTCCATTTGTATCTCTTTGTTTTTGAATGTAATGTTTCCACAAACCGAAGATAATACAATGTCATCATCTAAAAGTTTGAAATTGAATGTTGGACCAGAGGTTGAATTAATAAAGGCGAAGTAAGGTTTCAAAGACACCTTAGTCATCTGAAATACCATGTGATACATATACCTCAGAGTTATATTTGGCACACATTTACGGCAAAGGAATTCCAATGTAGACGCGTTTGAGGATTTGAACAAGGGTTCGTTTCTTACCACTCTTTCATTTTTATTTCAAAGGAAACGCTTTCAGTCTGAAAAACACAAACTGTCAGACTCTTCACATTGATTTGTCTCCCCTTCTGACAGGTCGAATACTACATGTGTGCAGGATGTCAAGAATGACATAACTCCATTTCTATCTCTTAATTTTTCAATGTAACGTTTCCACAAACCGAAGATAATACAATGTCATCATCTAAAAGTTTGAAATTGAATGTTGGACCAGAGGTTGAATTAATAAAGGCGAAGTAAGGTTTCAAAGACACCTTAGTCATCTGAAATACCATGTGATACATATACCTCAGAGTTATATTTGGCACACATTTACGGCAAAGGAATTCCAATGTAGACGCGTTTGAGGATTTGAACAAGGGTTCGTTTCTTACCACTCTTTCATTTTTATTTCAAAGGAAACGCTTTCAGTCTGAAAAACACAAACTGTCAGACTCTTCACATTGATTTGTCTCCCCTTCTGACAGGTCGAATACTACATGTGTGCAGGATGTCAAGAATGACATAACTCCATTTCTATCTCTTAATTTTTCAATGTAACGTTTCCACAAACCGAAGATAATACAATGTCATCATCTAAAAGTTTGAAATTGAATGTTGGACCAGAGGTTGAATTAATAAAGGCGAAGTAAGGTTTGGAAGACACCTTAGTCAGCTGAAATACCATGTGATACATATACCTCAGAGTCATATTTAGCACACATTTACGGCAAAGGAATTAAATTGTAGACGCGTTTGAGGATTTGAACAAGGGTTCGTTTCTTACCACTCTTTCATTTTTATTTCAAAGGAAACGCTTTCAGTCTGAAAAACATAAACTGTCAGGTGCTTCACATTGAATTGTCTCCCCTTCTGACAGGTCGAATACTACATGTGTGCAGGATGTCAAGAATGACATAACTCCATTTCTATCTCTTAATTTTTCAATGTAACGTTTCCACAAACCGAAGATAATACAATGTCATCATCTAAAAGTTTGAAATTGAATGTTGGACCAGAGGTTGAATTAATAAAGGCGAAGTAAGGTTTCAAAGACACCTTAGTCAGCTGAAATACCATGTGATACATATACCTCAGAGTTATATTTAGCACACATTTACGGCAAAGGAATTAAATTGTAGACGCGTTTGAGGATTTGAACAAGGGTTCGTTTCTTACCACTCTTTCATTTTTATTTCAAAGGAAACGCTTTCAGTCTCAAAAACACAAACTGTCAGACTCTTCACATTGAATTGTCTCCCCTTCTGACAGGTCGAATACTACATGTGTGCAGGATGTCAAGAATGACATAACTCCATTTCTATCTCTTAATTTTTCAATGTAACGTTTCCACAAACCGAAGATAATACAATGTCATCATCTAAAAGTTTGAAATTGAATGTTGGACCAGAGGTTGAATTAATAAAGGCGAAGTAAGGTTTCAAAGACACCTTAGTCAGCTGAAATACCATGTGATACATATACCTCACAGCTATATTTAGCACACATTTATGGCAAAGGAATTAAATTGTAGACGCGTTTGAGGATTTGAACAAGGGTTCGTTTCTTAGCACTCTTTCATTTTTATTTCAAAGGAAGCGCCTTCAGTCTGAAAAACACAAACTGTCAGGTGCATCACATTGA
The DNA here is from genome assembly GCF_037392515.1 of Haliotis asinina. Lineage (NCBI taxonomy): Eukaryota > Metazoa > Mollusca > Gastropoda > Lepetellida > Haliotidae > Haliotis > Haliotis asinina. The sequence goes on from NW_027133894.1 coordinate 411,425, forward strand.
ATTGTCTCCCCTTCTGACAGGTCGAATACTACATGTGTGCAGGATGTCAAGAATGACATAACTCCATTTCTATCACTTAGTTTTTTAATGTAACGTTTCCACAAACCGAAGATAATACAATGTCATCATCTAAAAGTTTGAAATTGAATGTTGGACCAGAGGTTGAATTAATAAAGGCGAAGTAAGGTTTGGAAGACACCTTAGTCAGCTGAAATACCATGTGATACATATACCTCAGACTTATATTTGGCACACATTTACGGCAAAGGAATTCCAATGTAGACGCGTTTGAGGATTTGGACAAGGGTTCGTTTCTTACCACTCTTTCATTTTTATTTCAAAGGAAACGCTTTCAGTCTGAAAAACACAAACTCTCAGACTCTTCACATTGAATTGTCTCCCCTTCTGACAGGTCGAATACTACATGTGTGCAGGATGTCAAGAATGACATAACTCCATTTCTATCACTTAGTTTTTTAATATAACGTTTCCACAAACCGAAGATAATACAATGTCATCATCTAAAAGTTTGAAATTGAATGTTGGACCAGAGGTTGAATTAATAAAGGCGAAGTAAGGTTTCAAAGACACCTTAGTCAGCTGAAATACCATGTGATACATATACCTCAGACTTATATTTGGCACACATTTACGGCAAAGGAATTCCAATGTAGACGCGTTTGAGGATTTGAACAAGGGTTCGTTTCTTACCACTCTTTCATTTTTATTTCAAAGGAAACGCTTTCAGTCTGAAAAACACAAACTGTCAGACTCTTCACATTGAATTGTCTCCCCTTCTGACAGGTCGAATACTACATGTGTGCAGGATGTCAAGAATGACATAACTCCATTTCTATCTCTTAATTTTTTAATGTAACGTTTCCACAAACCGAAGATAATACAATGTCATCATCTAAAAGTTTGAAATTGAATGTTGGACCAGAGGTTGAATTAATAAAGGCGAAGTAAGGTTTCAAAGACACCTTAGTCAGCTGAAATACCATGTGATACATATACCTCAGAGTTATATTTAGCACACATTTACGGCAAAGGAATTAAATTGTAGACGCGTTTGAGGATTTGAACAAGGGTTCGTTTCTTACCACTCTTTCATTTTTATTTCAAAGGAAACGCTTTCAGTCTCAAAAACACAAACTGTCAGACTCTTCACATTGAATTGTCTCCCCTTCTGACAGGTCGAATACTACATGTGTGCAGGATGTCAAGAATGACATAACTCCATTTCTATCTCTTAATTTTTCAATGTAACGTTTCCACAAACCGAAGATAATACAATGTCATCATCTAAAAGTTTGAAATTGAATGTTGGACCAGAGGTTGAATTAATAAAGGCGAAGTAAGGTTTCAAAGACACCTTAGTCAGCTGAAATACCATGTGATACATATACCTCACAGCTATATTTAGCACACATTTATGGCAAAGGAATTAAATTGTAGACGCGTTTGAGGATTTGAACAAGGGTTCGTTTCTTAGCACTCTTTCATTTTTATTTCAAAGGAAGCGCTTTCAGTCTGAAAAACACAAACTCTCAGACTCTTCACATTGAATTGTCTCCCCTTCTGACAGGTCGAATACTACATGTGTGCAGGATGTCAAGAATGACATAACTCCATTTCTATCACTTAGTTTTTTAATATAACGTTTCCACAAACCGAAGATAATACAATGTCATCATCTAAAAGTTTGAAATTGAATGTTGGACCAGAGGTTGAATTAATAAAGGCGAAGTAAGGTTTCAAAGACACCTTAGTCAGCTGAAATACCATGTGATACATATACCTCAGACTTATATTTGGCACACATTTACGGCAAAGGAATTCCAATGTAGACGCGTTTGAGGATTTGAACAAGGGTTCGTTTCTTACCACTCTTTCATTTTTATTTCAAAGGAAACGCTTTCAGTCTGAAAAACACAAACTGTCAGACTCTTCACATTGAATTGTCTCCCCTTCTGACAGGTCGAATACTACATGTGTGCAGGATGTCAAGAATGACATAACTCCATTTCTATCTCTTAATTTTTTAATGTAACGTTTCCACAAACCGAAGATAATACAATGTCATCATCTAAAAGTTTGAAATTGAATGTTGGACCAGAGGTTGAATTAATAAAGGCGAAGTAAGGTTTCAAAGACACCTTAGTCAGCTGAAATACCATGTGATACATATACCTCAGAGTTATATTTGGCACACATTTACGGCAAAGGAATTCCAATGTAGACGCGTTTGAGGATTTGAACAAGGGTTCGTTTCTTACCACTCTTTCATTTTTATTTCAAAGGAAACGCTTTCAGTCTGAAAAACACAAACTGTCAGACTCTTCACATTGAATTGTCTCCCCTTCTGACAGGTCGAATACTACATGTGTGCAGGATGTCAAGAATGACATAACTCCATTTGTATCTCTTAGTTTTAGAATGTAATGTTTCCACAAACCGAAGATAATACAATGTCATCATCTAAAAGTTTGAAATTGAATGTTGGACCAGAGGTTGAATTAATAAAGGCGAAGTAAGGTTTGGAAGACACCTTAGTCAGCTGAAATACAATGTGATACATATACCTCAGAGTTATATTTGGCACACATTTACGGCAAAGGAGTTCCAATGTAGACGCGTTTGAGGATTTGAACAAGGGTTCGTTTCTTACCACTCTTTCATTTTTATTTCAAAGGAAAAGCTTTCAGTCTCAAAAACACAAACTGTCAGGCTCTACACATTGAATTGTCTCCCCTTCTGACAGGTCGAATACTACATGTGTGCAGGATGTCAAGAATGACATAACTCCATTTGTATCTCTTAGTTTTAGAATGTAATGTTTCCACAAACCGAAGATAATACAATGTCATCATCTAAAAGTTTGAAATTGAATGTTGGACCAGAGGTTGAATTAATAAAGGCGAAGTAAGGTTTGGAAGACACCTTAGTCAGCTGAAATACCATGTGATACATATACCTCAGAGTTATATTTGGCACACATTTACGGCAAAGGAATTAATTTGTAGACGCATTTGAGGATTTGAACAAGGGTTCGTTTCTTACCACTCTTTCATTTTTATTTCAAAGGAAACGCTTTCAGTCTGAAAAACACAAACTGTCAGACTCTTCACATTGAATTGTCTCCCCTTCTGACAGGTCGAATACTACATGTGTGCAGGATGTCAAGAATGACATAACTCCATTTCTATCTCTTAATTTTTCAATGTAACGTTTCCACAAACCGAAGATAATACAATGTCATCATCTAAAAGTTTGAAATTGAATGTTGGACCAGAGGTTGAATTAATAAAGGCCAAGTAAGGTTTGGAAGACACCTTAGTCATCTGAAATACCATGTGATACATATACCTCAGAGTTATATTTAGCACACATTTACGGCAAAGGAATTAAATTGTAGACGCGTTTGAGGATTTGAACAAGGGTTCGTTTCTTACCACTCTTTCATTTTTATTTCAAAGGAAACGCTTTCAGTCTGAAAAATACAAACTGTCAGACTCTTCACATTGAATTGTCTCCCCTTCTCACAGATCGAATACTACATGTGTGCAGGATGTCAAGAATGACATAACTCCATTTCTATCTCTTAATTTTTGAATCTGACGTTTCCACAAACCGAAGATAATACAATGTCATCATCTAAAAGTTTGAAATTGAATGTTGGACCAGAGGTTGAATTAATAAAGGCGAAGTAAGGTTTGGAAGACACCTTAGTCATCTGAAATACCATGTGATACATATACCTCAGAGTTATATTTAGCACACATTTACGGCAAAGGAATTAAATTGTAGACGCGTTTGAGGATTTGAACAAGGGTTCGTTTCTTACCACTCTTTCATTTTTATTTCAAAGGAAACGCTTTCAGTCTGAAAAACACAAACTGTCAGGTGCATCACATTGAACTGTCTCCCCTTCTGACAGGTCGAATACTACATGTGTGCAGGATGTCAAGAATGACATAACTCCATTTGTATCTCTAAGTTTTTGAATGTAATGTTTCCACAAACCGAAGATAATACAATGTCATCATCTAAAAGTTTGAAATTGAATGTTGGACCAGAGGTTGATTTAATAAAGGCGAGGAAAGGTTTCGAAGACACCTTAGTCAGCTGAAATACCATGTGATACATATACCTCAGAGTTATATTTAGCACACATTTACGGCAAAGGAATTAAATTGTAGACGCGTTTGAGGATTTGAACAAGGGTTCGTTTCTTACCACTCTTTCATTTTTATTTCAAAGGAAACGCTTTCAGTCTGAAAAACACAAATTGTCAGGTGCTTCACATTGAATTGTCTCCCCTTCTGACAGGTCGAATACTACATGTGTGCAGGATGTCAAGAATGACATAACTCCATGTCTATCTCTTAATTTTTCAATGTAACGTTTTCACAAATCGAAGATAATACAATGTCATCATCTAAAAGTTTGAAATTGAATGTTGGACCAGAGGTTGAATTAATAAAGGCGAAGTAAGGTTTGGAAGACACCTTAGTCATCTGAAATACCATGTGATACATATACCTCAGAGTTATATTTAGCACACATTTACGGCAAAGGAATTAAATTGTAGACGCGTTTGAGGATTTGAACAAGGGTTCGTTTCTTACCACTTTTTCATTTTTCTTTCAAAGGAAACGCTTTCAGTCTGAAAAACACAAACTGTCAGGTGTTTCACATTGAATTGTCTCCCCTTCTGACAGGTCGAATACTACATGTGTGCAGGATGTCAAGAATGACACAGCTCCATTTGCATCTCTTAGTTTTTTAATGTAATGTTTCCACAAACCGAAGATAATACAATGTTATCATCTAAAAGTTTGAAATTGAATGTTGGACCAGAGGTTGAATTAATAAAGGCGAAGTAAGGTTTCAAAGACACCTTAGTCATCTGAAATACCATGTGATACATATACCTCAGAGTTATGTTTGGCACACATTTACGGCAAAGGAGTTAAATTGTAGACGCGTTTGAGGATTTGAACAAGAGTTCGTTTCTTACCACTCTTTCATTTTTATTTCAAAGGAAACGCTTTCAGTCTGAAAAACACAAACTGTCAGACCCTTCACATTGAATTGTCTCCCCTTCTGACAGGTCGAATACTACATGTGTGCAGGATGTCAAGAATGACATAACTCCATTTGTATCTCTTAGTTTTTGAATGTAATGTTTCCACAAACCGAAGATAATACAATGTCATCATCTAAAAGTTTGAAATTGAATGTTGGACCAGAGGTTGAATTAATAAAGGCGAAGTAAGGTTTGGAAGACACCTTAGTCATCTGAAATACCATGTGATACATATACCTCAGAGTTATATTTGGCACACATTTACGGCAAAGGAATTAAATTGTAGACGCGTTTGAGGATTTGAACAAGGGTTCGTTTCTTACCACTCTTTCATTTTTATTTCAAAGGAAACGCTTTTAGTCTGAAAAACACAAACTGTCAGGTGCTTCAAATTGAATTGTCTCCCCTTCTGACAGGTCGAATACTACATGTGTGCAGGATGTCAAGAATGACATAACTCCATTTCTATCTCTTTATTTTTCAATGTAACGTTTCCACAAACCGAAGATAATATAATGTCATCATCTAAAAGTTTGAAATTAAATGTTGGACCAGAGGTTGAATTAATAATGGCGAAGTAAGCTTTCGAAGACACCTTAGTCAGCTGAAATACCATGTGATACATATGCCTCAGAGTTATATTTAGCACACATTTACGGCAAAGGAATTACATTGTAGACGCGTTTGAGGATTTGAACAAGGGTTCGTTTCTTGCCACTCTTTCATTTTTATTTCAAAGGAAACGCTTTCAGTCTGAAAAACACAAACTGTCAGGTGCTTCACATTGAATTGTCTCCCCTTCTGACAGGTCGAATACTACATGTGTGCAGGATGTCAAGAATGACATAACTCCATTTCTATCTCTTAATTTTTCAATGTAACGTTTCCACAAACCGAAGATAATACAATGTCATCATCTAAAAGTTTGAAATTGAATGTTGGACCAGAGGTTGAATTAATAAAGGCGAAGTAAGGTTTCAAAGACACCTTAGTCATCTGAAATACCATGTGATACATATACCTCAGAGTTATATTTGGCACACATTTACGGCAAAGGAATTAAATTGTAGACGCGTTTGAGGATTTGAACAAGGGTTCGTTTCTTACCACTCTTTCATTTTTATTTCAAAGGAAACGCTTTCAGTCTGAAAAACACAAACTGTCAGACTCTTCACATTGAATTTTTTCCCCTTCTGACAGGTCGAATACTACATGTGTGCAGGATGTCAAGAATGACATAACTCCATTTGTATCTCTTAGTTTTTGAATGTAATGTTTCCACAAACCGAAGATAATACAATGTCATCATCTAAAAGTTTGAAATTGAATGTTGGACCAGAGGTTGAATTAATAAAGGCGAAGTAAGGTTTCAAAGACACCTTAGTCAGCTGAAATACCATGTGATACATATACCTCAGAGTTATGTTTGGCACACATTTACGGCAAAGGAATTAAATTGTAGACGCGTTTGAGGATTTGAACAAGGGTTCGTTTCTTACCACTCTTTCATTTTTATTTCAAAGGAAACGCTTTCAGTCTGAAAAACACAAACTGTCAGACTCTTCACATTGAATTCTTTCCCCTTCTGACAGGTCGAATACTACATGTGTGCAGGATGTCAAGAATGACATAACTCCATCTCTATCTCTTAATTTTTCAATGTAACGTTTCCACAAACCGAAGATAATACAATGTCATCATCTAAAAGTTTGAAATTGAATGTTGGACCAGAGGTTGAATTAATAAAGGCGAAGCAAGATTTGGAAGACACTTTTGTCAGCTGAAATACCATGTGATACATATACCTCAGAGTTATATTTGGCACACATTTACGGCAAAGGAATTCCAATGTAGACGCGTTTGAGGATTTGAACAAGGGTTCAATTCTTACCACTCTTTCATTTCTAATTCTAAGGAAACGCTTTCACTCTGAAAAACACAAACTGTCAGGTGCTTCACATTGAATTGTCTCCCCTTCTGACAGGTCGAATACTACATGTGTGCAGGATGTCAAGAATGACATAACTCCATTTGTATCTCTTAGTTTTTGAATGTAATGTTTCCACAAACCGAAGATAATACAATGTCATCATCTAAAAGTTTGAAATTGAATGTTGGACCAGAGGTTGAATTAATAAAGGCGAAGTAAGGTTTCAAAGACACCTTAGTCAGCTGAAATACCATGTGATACATATACCTCAGAGTAATGTTTGGCACACATTTACGGCAAAGGAATTATATTGTAGACGCGTTTGAGGATTTGAACAAGGGTTCGTTTCTTACCACTCTTTCATTTTTATTTCAAAGGAAACGCTTTCAGTCTGAAAAACACAAACTGTCAGACTCTTCACATTGAATTGTTTCCCCTTTTGACAGGTCGAATACTACATGTGTGCAGGATGTCAAGAATGACATAACTACATTTCTATCTCTTAATTTTTCAATGTAACGTTTCCACAAACCGAAGATAATACAATGTCATCATCTAAAAGTTTGAAATTGAAGGTTGACCAGAGGTTGAATTAATAAAGGCAAAGTAAGGTTTGGAAGACACCTTAGTCAGCTGAAATACCATGTGATACATATACCTCAGAGTTATATTTGGCACACATTTACGGCAAAGGAATTAAATTGTAGACGCGTTTGAGGATTTGAACAAGGGTTCGTTTCTTACCACTCTTTCATTTTTATTTCAAAGGAAACGCTTTCACTCTGAAAAATACAAACTGTCAGGTGCTTCACATTGAATTGTCTCCCCTTTTGACAGGTCGAATACTACATGTGTGCAGGATGTCAAGAATGACATAACTCCATTTCTATCTCTTAATTTTTCAATGTAACGTTTCCACAAACCGAAGATAATACAATGTCATCATCTAAAAGTTTGAAATTGAATGTTGGACCAGAGGTTGAATTAATAAAGGCGAAGTAAGGTTTGGAAGACACCTTAGTCATCTGAAATACCATGTGATACATATACCTCAGAGTTATATTTGGCACACATTTACGGCAAAGGAATTAAATTGTAGACGCGTTTGAGGATTTGAACAAGGCTTTGTTTCTTACCACTCTTTCATTTCTATTTCTAAGGAAGCGCTTTCAGTCTGAAAAACACAAACTGTCAGGCTCTTCACATTGAATTGTCTCCCCTTCTACAGGTCGAATGCTACATGTGTGCAGGATGTCAAGAATGACATAGCTCCCTTTGTATCTCATAGTTTTTGAATGTAATGTTTCCACAAACCGAAGATAATGCAATGTCATCATCTAAAAGTTTGAAATTGAATGTTGGACCAGAGGTTGAATTAATAAAGGCAAAGTAAGGTTTGGAAGACACCTTAGTCAGCTGAAATACCATGTGATACATATACCTCAGAGTTATATTTGGTACACATTTACGGCAAAGGAATTATATTGTAGACGCGTTTGAGGATTTGAACAAGGGTTCGTTTCTTACCACTCTTTCATTTTTATTTCAAAGGAAACGCTTTCAGTCTGAAAAACACAAACTGTCAGACTCTTCACATTGAATTGTCTCCCCTTCTGACAGGTCGAATACTACATGTGTGCAGGATGTCAAGAATGACATAACTCCATTTCTATCTCTTAATTTTTCAATGTAACGTTTCCACAAACCGAAGATAATACAATGTCATCATCTAAAAGTTTGAAATTGAATGTTGGACCAGAGGTTGAATTAATAAAGGCGAAGCAAGATTTGGAAGACACTTTTGTCAGCTGAAATACCATGTGATACATATACCTCAGAGTTATATTTGGCACACATTTACGGCAAAGGAATTCCAATGTAGACGCGTTTGAGGATTTGAACAAGGGTTCAATTCTTACCACTCTTTCATTTCTAATTCTAAGGAAACGCTTTCAGTCTGAAAAACACAAACTGTCAGGTGCTTCACATAGAATTGTCTCCCCTTCTGACAGGTCGAATACTACATGTGTGCAGGATGTCAAGAATGACATAACTCCATTTCTATCTCTTAATTTTTCAATGTAACGTTTCCACAAACCGAAGATAATACAATGTCATCATCTAAAAGTTTGAAATTGAATGTTGGACCAGAGGTTGAATTAATAAAGGCGAAGTAAGGTTTGGAAGACACCTTAGTCATCTGAAATACCATGTGATACATATACCTCAGAGTTATATTTGGCACACATTTACGGCAAAGGAATTAAATTGTAGACGCGTTTGAGGATTTGAACAAGGGTTCGTTTCTTACCACTCTTTCATTTTTATTTCAAAGGAAACGCTTTCAGTCTGAAAAACACAAACTGTCAGACTCTTCACATTGAATTTTTTCCCCTTCTGACAGGTCGAATACTACATGTGTGCAGGATGTCAAGAATGACATAACTCCATTTGTATCTCTTAGTTTTTGAATGTAATGTTTCCACAAACCGAAGATAATACAATGTCATCATCTAAAAGTTTGAAATTGAATGTTGGACCAGAGGTTGAATTAATAAAGGCGAAGTAAGGTTTCAAAGACACCTTAGTCAGCTGAAATACCATGTGATACATATACAGCAGAGTTATATTTGGCACACATTTACGGCAAAGGAATTCCAATGTAGACGCGTTTGAGGATTTGAACAAGGGTTCGTTTCTTACCACTCTTTCATTTTTATTTCAAAGGAAACGCTTTCAGTCTGAAAAACACACACTGTCAGGTGCTTCACATTGAATTGTCTCCCCTTCTGACAGGTCGAATACTACATGTGTGCAGGATGTCAAGAATGACATAGCTCCATTTGCATCTCTTAGTTTTTGAATGTAATGTTTCCACAAACCGAAGATAATACAATGTCATCATCTAAAAGTTTGAAATTGAATGTTGGACCAGAGGTTGAATTAATAAAGGCAAAGTAAGGTTTGGAAGACACCTTAGTCAGCTGAAATACCATGTGATACATATACCTCAGAGTTATATTTGGCACACATTTACGGCAAAGGAATTAAATTGTAGACGCGTTTGAGGATTTGAACAAGGGTTCGTTTCTTACCACTCTTTCATTTCTAATTCTAAGGAAACGCTTTCAGTCTGAAAAACACAAACTGTCAGGCTCTTCACATTGAATTGTCTCCCCTTCTGACAGGTCGAATGCTACATGTGTGCAGGATGTCAAGAATGACATAACTCCATTTCTATCTCTTAGTTTTTGAATGTAATGTTTCCACAAACCGAAGATAATACAATGTCATCATCTAAAAGTTTGAAATTGAATGTTGGACCAGAGGTTGAATTAATAAAGGCAAAGTAAGGTTTGGAAGACACCTTAGTCAGCTGAAATACCATGTGATACATATACCTCAGAGTTATATTTGGCACACATTTACGGCAAAGGAATTAAATTGTAGACGCGTTTGAGGATTTGAACAAGGGTTCGTTTCTTACCACTCTTTCATTTTTATTTCAAAGGAAACGCTTTTGGTCTCAAAAACACAAACTGTCAGACTCTTCACACTGAATTGTCTCCCCTTCTGACAGGTCGAATACTACATGTGTGCAGGATGTCAAGAATGACATAACTCCATTTCTATCTCTTAATTTTTCAATGTAATGTTTCCACAAACCGAAGATAAGACAATGTCATCATCTAAAAGTTTGAAATTGAATGTTGGACCAGAGGTTGAATTAATAAAGGCAAAGTAAGGTTTGGAAGACACCTTAGTCAGCTGAAATACCATGTGATACATATACCTCAGAGTTATATTTGGCACACATTTACGGCAAAGGAATTCCAATGTAGACGCGTTTGAGGACTTCAACAAGGGTTCGTTTCTTACCACTCTTTCATTTCTATTTCAAAGGAAACGCTTTCAGTCTCAAAAACACACACTGTCAGGTGCTTCACATTGAATTGTCTCCCCTTCTGACAGGTCGAATACTACATGTGTGCAGGATGTCAAGAATGACATAGCTCCATTTGTATCTCTTATTTTTTGAATGTAATGTTTCCACAAACCGAAGATAATACAATGTCATCATCTAAAAGTTTGAAATTGAATGTTGGACCAGAGGTTGAATTAATAAAGGCAAAGTAAGGTTTGGAAGACACCTTAGTCAGCTGAAATACCATGTGATACATATACCTCAGAGTTATATTTGGCACACATTTACGGCAAAGGAATTCCAATGTAGACGCGTTTGAGGATTTGAACAAGGGTTCGTTTCTTACCACTCTTTCATTTCTAATTCTAAGGAAACGCTTTCAGTCTGAAAAACACAAACTGTCAGGCTCTTCACATTGAATTGTCTCCGCTTCTGACAGGTCGAATGCTACATGTGTGCAGGATGTCAAGAATGACATAGCTCTATTTGTATCTCTTAGTTTTTGAATGTAATGTTTCCACAAACCGAAGATAATACAATGTCATCATCTAAAAGTTTGAAATTGAATGTTGGACCAGAGGTTGAATTAATAAAGGCAAAGTAAGGTTTGGAAGACACCTTAGTCAGCTGAAATACCATGTGATACATATAGCTCAGAGTTATATTTGGCACACATTTACGGCAAAGGAATTAAATTGTAGACGCGTTTGAGGATTTGAACAAGGGTTCGTTTCTTACCACTCTTTCATTTTTATTTCAAAGGAAGCGCTTTCAGTCTGAAAAACACAAACTGTCAGACTCTTCACATTGAATTGTCTCCCCTTCTGACAGGTCGAATACTACATGTGTGCAGGATGTCAAGAATGACATAACTCCATTTCTATCTCTTAATTTTTCAATGTAACGTTTCCACAAACCGAAGATAAGACAATGTCATCATCTAAAAGTTTGAAATTGAATGTTGGACCAGAGGTTGAATTAATAAAGGCAAAGTAAGGTTTGGAAGACACCTTAGTCAGCTGAAATACCATGTGATACATATACATCAGAGTTATATTTGGCACACATTTACGGCAAAGGAATTCCAATGTAGACGCGTTTGAGGATTTGAACAAGAGTTCGTTTCTTACCACTCTTTCATTTTTATTTCAAAGGAAGCGCTTTCAGTCTGAAAAACACAAACTGTCAGACTCTTCACATTGAATTGTCTCCCCTTCTGACAGGTCGAATACTACATGTGTGCAGGATGTCAAGAATGACATAACTCCATTTCTATCTCTTAATTTTTCAATGTAACGTTTCCACAAACCGAAGATAAGACAATGTCATCATCTAAAAGTTTGAAATTGAATGTTGGACCAGAGGTTGAATTAATAAAGGCAAAGTAAGGTTTGGAAGACACCTTAGTCAGCTGAAATACCATGTGATACATATACATCAGAGTTATATTTGGCACACATTTACGGCAAAGGAATTCCAATGTAGACGCGTTTGAGGATTTGAACAAGAGTTCGTTTCTTACCACTCTTTCATTTTTATTTCAAAGGAAACGCTTTCAGTCTCAAAAACACAAACTGTCAGACTCTTCACATTGAATTCTTTCCCCTTCTGACAGGTCGAATACTACATGTGTGCAGGATGTCAAGAATGACATAACTCCATCTCTATCTCTTAATTTTTCAATGTAACGTTTCCACAAACCGAAGATAATACAATGTCATCATCTAAAAGTTTGAAATTGAATGTTGGACCAGAGGTTGAATTAATAAAGGCGAAGCAAGATTTGGAAGACACTTTTGTCAGCTGAAATACCATGTGATACATATACCTCAGAGTTATATTTGGCACACATTTACGGCAAAGGAATTCCAATGTAGACGCGTTTGAGGATTTGAACAAGGGTTCAATTCTTACCACTCTTTCATTTCTAATTCTAAGGAAACGCTTTCACTCTGAAAAACACAAACTGTCAGGTGCTTCACATTGAATTGTCTCCCCTTCTGACAGGTCGAATACTACATGTGTGCAGGATGTCAAGAATGACATAACTCCATTTGTATCTCTTAGTTTTTGAATGTAATGTTTCCACAAACCGAAGATAATACAATGTCATCATCTAAAAGTTTGAAATTGAATGTTGGACCAGAGGTTGAATTAATAAAGGCGAAGTAAGGTTTCAAAGACACCTTAGTCAGCTGAAATACCATGTGATACATATACCTCAGAGTAATGTTTAGCACACATTTACGGCAAAGGAATTATATTGTAGACGCGTTTGAGGATTTGAACAAGGGTTCGTTTCTTACCACTCTTTCATTTTTATTTCAAAGGAAACGCTTTCAGTCTGAAAAACACAAACTGTCAGACTCTTCACATTGAATTGTTTCCCCTTTTGACAGGTCGAATACTACATGTGTGCAGGATGTCAAGAATGACATAACTACATTTCTATCTCTTAATTTTTCAATGTAACGTTTCCACAAACCGAAGATAATACAATGTCATCATCTAAAAGTTTGAAATTGAAGGTTGACCAGAGGTTGAATTAATAAAGGCGAAGTAAGGTTTGGAAGACACCTTAGTCAGCTGAAATACCATGTGATACATATACCTCAGAGTTATATTTGGCACACATTTACGGCAAAGGAATTAAATTGTAGACGCGTTTGAGGATTTGAACAAGGGTTCGTTTCTTACCACTCTTTCATTTTTATTTCAAAGGAAACGCTTTCACTCTGAAAAATACAAACTGTCAGGTGCTTCACATTGAATTGTCTCCCCTTTTGACAGGTCGAATACTACATGTGTGCAGGATGTCAAGAATGACATAACTCCATTTCTATCTCTTAATTTTTCAATGTAACGTTTCCACAAACCGAAGATAATACAATGTCATCATCTAAAAGTTTGAAATTGAATGTTGGACCAGAGGTTGAATTAATAAAGGCGAAGTAAGGTTTGGAAGACACCTTAGTCATCTGAAATACCATGTGATACATATACCTCAGAGTTATATTTGGCACACATTTACGGCAAAGGAATTAAATTGTAGACGCGTTTGAGGATTTGAACAAGGCTTTGTTTCTTACCACTCTTTCATTTCTATTTCTAAGGAAGCGCTTTCAGTCTGAAAAACACAAACTGTCAGGCTCTTCACATTGAATTGTCTCCCCTTCTACAGGTCGAATGCTACATGTGTGCAGGATGTCAAGAATGACATAGCTCCATTTGTATCTCATAGTTTTTGAATGTAATGTTTCCACAAACCGAAGATAATGCAATGTCATCATCTAAAAGTTTGAAATTGAATGTTGGACCAGAGGTTGAATTAATAAAGGCAAAGTAAGGTTTGGAAGACACCTTAGTCAGCTGAAATACCATGTGATACATATACCTCAGAGTTATATTTGGTACACATTTACGGCAAAGGAATTATATTGTAGACGCGTTTGAGGATTTGAACAAGGGTTCGTTTCTTACCACTCTTTCATTTTTATTTCAAAGGAAACGCTTTCAGTCTGAAAAACACAAACTGTCAGACTCTTCACATTGAATTGTCTCCCCTTCTGACAGGTCGAATACTACATGTGTGCAGGATGTCAAGAATGACATAACTCCATTTCTATCTCTTAATTTTTCAATGTAACGTTTCCACAAACCGAAGATAATACAATGTCATCATCTAAAAGTTTGAAATTGAATGTTGGACCAGAGGTTGAATTAATAAAGGCGAAGCAAGATTTGGAAGACACTTTTGTCAGCTGAAATACCATGTGATACATATACCTCAGAGTTATATTTGGCACACATTTACGGCAAAGGAATTCCAATGTAGACGCGTTTGAGGATTTGAACAAGGGTTCAATTCTTACCACTCTTTCATTTCTAATTCTAAGGAAACGCTTTCAGTCTGAAAAACACAAACTGTCAGGTGCTTCACATAGAATTGTCTCCCCTTCTGACAGGTCGAATACTACATGTGTGCAGGATGTCAAGAATGACATAACTCCATTTCTATCTCTTAATTTTTCAATGTAACGTTTCCACAAACCGAAGATAATACAATGTCATCATCTAAAAGTTTGAAATTGAATGTTGGACCAGAGGTTGAATTAATAAAGGCGAAGTAAGGTTTGGAAGACACCTTAGTCATCTGAAATACCATGTGATACATATACCTCAGAGTTATATTTGGCACACATTTACGGCAAAGGAATTAAATTGTAGACGCGTTTGAGGATTTGAACAAGGGTTCGTTTCTTACCACTCTTTCATTTTTATTTCAAAGGAAACGCTTTCAGTCTGAAAAACACAAACTGTCAGACTCTTCACATTGAATTTTTTCCCCTTCTGACAGGTCGAATACTACATGTGTGCAGGATGTCAAGAATGACATAACTCCATTTGTATCTCTTAGTTTTTGAATGTAATGTTTCCACAAACCGAAGATAATACAATGTCATCATCTAAAAGTTTGAAATTGAATGTTGGACCAGAGGTTGAATTAATAAAGGCGAAGTAAGGTTTCAAAGACACCTTAGTCAGCTGAAATACCATGTGATACATATACATCAGAGTTATATTTGGCACACATTTACGGCAAAGGAATTCCAATGTAGACGCGTTTGAGGATTTGAACAAGGGTTCGTTTCTTACCACTCTTTCATTTTTATTTCAAAGGAAACGCTTTCAGTCTGAAAAACACACACTGTCAGGTGCTTCACATTGAATTGTCTCCCCTTCTGACAGGTCGAATACTACATGTGTGCAGGATGTCAAGAATGACATAGCTCCATTTGCATCTCTTAGTTTTTGAATGTAATGTTTCCACAAACCGAAGATAATACAATGTCATCATCTAAAAGTTTGAAATTGAATGTTGGACCAGAGGTTGAATTAATAAAGGCAAAGTAAGGTTTGGAAGACACCTTAGTCAGCTGAAATACCATGTGATACATATACCTCAGAGTTATATTTGGCACACATTTACGGCAAAGGAATTAAATTGTAGACGCGTTTGAGGATTTGAACAAGGGTTCGTTTCTTACCACTCTTTCATTTCTAATTCTAAGGAAACGCTTTCAGTCTGAAAAACACAAACTGTCAGGCTCTTCACATTGAATTGTCTCCCCTTCTGACAGGTCGAATGCTACATGTGTGCAGGATGTCAAGAATGACATAACTCCATTTGTATCTCTTAGTTTTTGAATGTAATGTTTCCACAAACCGAAGATAATACAATGTCATCATCTAAAAGTTTGAAATTGAATGTTGGACCAGAGGTTGAATTAATAAAGGCAAAGTAAGGTTTGGAAGACACCTTAGTCAGCTGAAATACCATGTGATACATATACCTCAGAGTTATATTTGGCACACATTTACGGCAAAGGAATAAAATTGTAGACGCGTTTGAGGATTTGAACAAGGGTTCGTTTCTTACCACTCTTTCATTTTTATTTCAAAGGAAACGCTTTTAGTCTCAAAAACACAAACTGTCAGACTCTTCACACTGAATTGTCTCCCCTTCTGACAGGTCGAATACTACATGTGTGCAGGATGTCAAGAATGACATAACTCCATTTCTATCTCTTAATTTTTCAATGTAATGTTTCCACAAACCGAAGATAAGACAATGTCATCATCTAAAAGTTTGAAATTGAATGTTGGACCAGAGGTTGAATTAATAAAGGCAAAGTAAGGTTTGGAAGACACCTTAGTCAGCTGAAATACCATGTGATACATATACCTCAGAGTTATATTTGGCACACATTTACGGCAAAGGAATTCCAATGTAGACGCGTTTGAGGACTTCAACAAGGGTTCGTTTCTTACCACTCTTTCATTTCTATTTCAAAGGAAACGCTTTCAGTCTCAAAAACACACACTGTCAGGTGCTTCACATTGAATTGTCTCCCCTTCTGACAGGTCGAATACTACATGTGTGCAGGATGTCAAGAATGACATAGCTCCATTTGTATCTCTTATTTTTTGAATGTAATGTTTCCACAAACCGAAGATAATACAATGTCATCATCTAAAAGTTTGAAATTGAATGTTGGACCAGAGGTTGAATTAATAAAGGCAAAGTAAGGTTTGGAAGACACCTTAGTCAGCTGAAATACCATGTGATACATATACCTCAGAGTTATATTTGGCACACATTTACGGCAAAGGAATTCCAATGTAGACGCGTTTGAGGATTTGAACAAGGGTTCGTTTCTTACCACTCTTTCATTTCTAATTCTAAGGAAACGCTTTCAGTCTGAAAAACACAAACTGTCAGGCTCTTCACATTGAATTGTCTCCGCTTCTGACAGGTCGAATGCTACATGTGTGCAGGATGTCAAGAATGACATAGCTCTATTTGTATCTCTTAGTTTTTGAATGTAATGTTTCCACAAACCGAAGATAATACAATGTCATCATCTAAAAGTTTGAAATTGAATGTTGGACCAGAGGTTGAATTAATAAAGGCAAAGTAAGGTTTGGAAGACACCTTAGTCAGCTGAAATACCATGTGATACATATAGCTCAGAGTTATATTTGGCACACATTTACGGCAAAGGAATTAAATTGTAGACGCGTTTGAGGATTTGAACAAGGGTTCGTTTCTTACCACTCTTTCATTTTTATTTCAAAGGAAGCGCTTTCAGTCTGAAAAACACAAACTGTCAGACTCTTCACATTGAATTGTCTCCCCTTCTGACAGGTCGAATACTACATGTGTGCAGGATGTCAAGAATGACATAACTCCATTTCTATCTCTTAATTTTTCAATGTAACGTTTCCACAAACCGAAGATAAGACAATGTCATCATCTAAAAGTTTGAAATTGAATGTTGGACCAGAGGTTGAATTAATAAAGGCAAAGTAAGGTTTGGAAGACACCTTAGTCAGCTGAAATACCATGTGATACATATACATCAGAGTTATATTTGGCACACATTTACGGCAAAGGAATTCCAATGTAGACGCGTTTGAGGATTTGAACAAGAGTTCGTTTCTTACCACTCTTTCATTTTTATTTCAAAGGAAACGCTTTCAGTCTCAAAAACACAAACTGTCAGGTGCTTCACATTGAATTGTCTCCCCTTCTGACAGGTCGAATACTACATGTGTGCAGGATGTCAAGAATGACATAACTCCATTTGTATCTCTTAGTTTTTGAATGTAATGTTTCCACAAACCGAAGATAATACAATGTCATCATCTAAAAGTTTGAAATTGAATGTTGGACCAGAGGTTGAATTAATAAAGGCAAAGTAAGGTTTGGAAGACACCTTAGTCAGCTGAAATACCATGTGATACATATACCTCAGAGTTATATTTGGCACACATTTACGGCAAAGGAATTCCAATGTAGACGCGTTTGAGGATTTGAACAAGGGTTCGTTTCTTACCACTCTTTCATTTCTATTTCAAAGGAAACGCTTTCAGTCTCAAAAACACACACTGTCAGGTGCTTCACATTGAATTGTCTCCCCTTCTGACAGGTCGAATACAACATGTGTGCAGGATGTCAAGAATGACATAGCTCCATTTGTATCTCTTATTTTTTGAATGTAATGTTTCCACAAACCGAAGATAATACAATGTCATCATCTAAAAGTTTGAAATTGAATGTTGGACCAGAGGTTGAATTAATAAAGGCAAAGTAAGGTTTGGAAGACACCTTAGTCAGCTGAAATACCATGTGATACATATACCTCAGAGTTATATTTGGCACACATTTACGGCAAAGGAATTCCAATGTAGACGCGTTTGAGGATTTGAACAAGGGTTCGTTTCTTACCACTCTTTCATTTCTAATTCAAAGGAAACGCTTTCAGTCTGAAAAACACAAACTGTCAGGCTCTTCACATTGAATTGTCTCCGCTTCTGACAGGTCGAATGCTACATGTGTGCAGGATGTCAAGAATGACATAGCTCTATTTGTATCTCTTAGTTTTTGAATGTAATGTTTCCACAAACCGAAGATAATACAATGTCATCATCTAAAAGTTTGAAATTGAATGTTGGACCAGAGGTTGAATTAATAAAGGCAAAGTAAGGTTTGGAAGACACCTTAGTCAGCTGAAATACCATGTGATACATATAGCTCAGAGTTATATTTGGCACACATTTACGGCAAAGGAATTAAATTGTAGACGCGTTTGAGGATTTGAACAAGGGTTCGTTTCTTACCACTCTTTCATTTTTATTTCAAAGGAAGCGCTTTCAGTCTGAAAAACACAAACTGTCAGACTCTTCACATTGAATTGTCTCCCCTTCTGACAGGTCGAATACTACATGTGTGCAGGATGTCAAGAATGACATAACTCCATTTCTATCTCTTAATTTTTCAATGTAACGTTTCCACAAACCGAAGATAATACAATGTCATCATCTAAAAGTTTGAAATTGAATGTTGGACCAGAGGTTGAATTAATAAAGGCAAAGTAAGGTTTGGAAGACACCTTAGTCAGCTGAAATACCATGTGATACATATACATCAGAGTTATATTTGGCACACATTTACGGCAAAGGAATTCCAATGCAGACGCGTTTGAGGATTTGAACAAGAGTTCGTTACTTACCACTCTTTCATTTTTATTTCAAAGGAAGCGCTTTCAGTCTCAAAAACACAAACTGTCAGGTGCTTCACATTGAATTGTCTCCCCTTCTGACAGGTCGAATACTACATGTGTGCAGGATGTCAAGAATGACATAGCTCCATTTGTATCTCTTAGTTTTTGAATGTAATGTTTCCACAAACCGAAGATAATACAATGTCATCATCTAAAAGTTTGAAATTGAATGTTGGACCAGAGGTTGAATTAATAAAGGCGAAGTAAGGTTTGGAAGACACCTTAGTCAGCTGAAATACCATGTGATACATATACATCAGAGTTATATTTGGCACACATTTACGGCAAAGGAATTCCAATGTAGACGCGTTTGAGGATTTGAACAAGGGTTCGTTTCTTACCACTCTTTCATTTTTATTTCAAAGGAAACGCTTTCAGTCTGAAAAACACACACTGTCAGGTGCTTCACATTGAATTGTCTGCCCTTCTGACAGGTCGAATACTACATGTGTGCAGGATGTCAAGAATGACATAGCTCCATTTGTATCTCTTAGTTTTTGAATGTAACGTTTCCACAAACCGAAGATAATACAATGTCATCATCTAAAAGTTTGAAATTGAATGTTGGACCAGAGGTTGAATTAATAAAGGCAAAGTACGGTTTGGAAGACACCTTAGTCAGCTGAAATACCATGTGATACATATACCTCAGAGTTATATTTGGCACACATTTACGGCAAAGGAATTCCAATGTAGACGCGTTTGAGGATTTGAACAAGGGTTCGTTTCTTACCACTCTTTCATTTCTAATTCTAAGGAAGCGCTTTCAGTCTGAAAAACACAAACTGTCAGACTCTTCACATTGAATTGTCTCCCCTTCTGACAGGTCGAATACTACATGTGTGCAGGATGTCAAGAATGACATAACTCCATTTCTATCTCTTAATTTTTCAATGTAACGTTTCCACAAACCGAAGATAAGACAATGTCATCATCTAAAAGTTTGAAATTGAATGTTGGACCAGAGGTTGAATTAATAAAGGCGAAGTAAGGTTTGAAAGACACCTTAGTCAGCTGAAATACCATGTGATACATATACCTCAGAGTTATATTTGGCACACATTTACGGTAAAGGAATTCCAATGTAGACGCGTTTCAGGATTTCAACAAGAGTTCGTTTCTTACCACTCTTTCATTTTTATTTCAAAGGAAACGCTTTTAGTCTGAAAAACACAAACTGTCAGACTCTTCACATTGAATTGTCTCCCCTTCTGACAGGTCGAATACTACATGTGTGCAGGATGTCAAGAATGACATAACTCCATTTCTATCTCTTAATTTTTCAATGTAACGTTTCCACAAACCGAAGATAATACAATGTCATTATCTAAAAGTTTGAAATTGAATGTTGGACCAGAGGATGAATTAATAAAGGCGAAGTAAGGTTTCAAAGACACCTTAGTCAGCTGAAATACCATGTGATACATATACCTCAGAGCTATATTTAGCACACATTTTTGGCAAAGGAATTAAATTGTAGACGCGTTTGAGGATTTGAACAAGGGTTCGTTTCTTAGCACTCTTTCATTTTTATTTCAAAGGAAGCGCTTTCAGTCTGAAAAACACAAACTGTCAGGTGCATCACATTGAATTGTCTCCCCTTCTGACAGGTCGAATACTACATGTGTGCAGGATGTCAAGAATGACATAACTCCATTTCTATCTCTTAATTTTTCAATGTAACGTTTCCACAAACCGAAGATAATACAATGTCATCATCTAAAAGTTTGAAATTGAATGTTGGACCAGAGGTTGAATTAATAAAGCCGAAGTAAGATTTGGAAGACACCTTAGTCAGCTGAAATACCATGTGATACATATACCTCAGAGCTATATTTGGCACACATTTACGGCAAAGGAATTCCAATGTAGACGCGTTTGAGGATTTGAACAAGGGTTCGATTCTTACCAGTCTTTCATTTCTAATTCTACGGAAACGCTTTCAGTCTGAAAAACACAAACTGTCAGGTGCATCACATTGAATTGTCTCCCCTCCTGACAGGTCGAATACTACATGTGTGCAGGATGTCAAGAATGACAAAACTCCATTTCTATCTCTTAATTTTTGAATATAATGTTTCTACAAACCGAAGATAATACAATGTCATCATCTAAAAGTTTGAAATTGAATGTTGGACCAGAGGTTGAATTAATAAAGGCGAAGTAAGGTTTGGAAGACACCTTAGTCAGCTGAAATACCATGTGATACATATACCTCACAGTTATTTTTGTGACACATTTACGGCAAAGGAATTAAATTGTAGACGCGTTTGAGGATTTGAACAAGGGTTCGTTTCTTACCACTCTTTCATTTTTATTTCAAAGGAAACGCTTTCAGTCTGAAAAACACAAACTGTCAGGTGCTTCACATTGAATTGTCTCCCCTTCTGACAGGTCGAATACTACATGTGTGCAGGATGTCAAGAATGACAAAACTCCATTTCTATCTCTTAGTTTTTGAATGTAATGTTTCCACAAACCGAAGATAATACAATGTCATCATCTAAAAGTTTGAAATTGAATGTTGGACCAGAGGTTGAATTAATAAAGGCGAAGTAAGGTTTCAAAGACACCTTAGTCAGCTGAAATACCATGTGATACATATACCTCAGAGTTATATTTGGCACACATTTACGGTAAAGGTATTCCAATGTAGACGCGTTTGAGGATTTGAACAAGGGTTCGTTTCTTACCACTCTTTCATTTTTATTTCAAAGGAAACGCTTTCAGTCTCAAAAACACAAACTGTCAGGTGCATCACATTGAATTGTCTCCCCTTCTGACAGGTCGAATACTACATGTGTGTAGGATGTCAAGAATGACGTAGCTCCATTTGTATCTCTTAGTTTTTGAATGTAATGTTTCCACAAACCGAAGATAATACAATGTCATCATCTAAAAGTTTGAAATTGAATGTTGGACCAGAGGTTGAATTAATAAAGGCAAAGTAAGGTTTAGAAGACACCTTCGTCGGCTGAAATACCATGTGATACATATACCTCAGAGTTATATTTGGCACACATTTACGGCAAAGGAATTCCAATGTAGACGCGTTTGAGGATTTGAACAAGGGTTCGTTTCTTACCACTCTTTCATTTTTATTTCAAAGGAAACGCTTTCAGTCTGAAAAACACAAACTGTCAGGTGCTTCACATTGAATTGTCTCCCCTTCTGACAGGTCGAATACTACATGTGTGCAGGATGTCAAGAATGACATAGCTCCATTTCTATCTCTTAATTTTTCAATGTAACGTTTCCACAAACCGAAGATAATACAATGTCATGATCTACAAGTTTGAAATTGAATGTTGGACCAGAGGTTGAATTAATAAAGCCGAAGAAAGATTTGGAAGACACCTTGGTCAGCTGAAATACCATGTGATACATATACCTCAGAGCTATATTTGGCACACATTTACGGCAAAGGAATTCCAATGTAGACGCGTTTGAGGATTTGAACAAGGGTTCGATTCTTACCAGTCTTTCATTTCTAATTCTACGGAAACGCTTTCAGTCTGAAAAACACAAACTGTCAGGTGCTTCACACTGAATTGTCTCCCCTCCTGACAGGTCGAATACTACATGTGTGCAGGATGTCAAGAATGACAAAACTCCATTTCTATCTCTTAATTTTTGAATATAATGTTTCCACAAACCGAAGATAATACAATGTCATCATCTAAAAGTTTGAAATTGAATGTTGGACCAGAGGTTGAATTAATAAAGGCGAAGTAAGGTTTGGAAGACACCTTAGTCAGCTGAAATACCATGTGATACATATACCTCAGAGTTATTTTTGTGACACATTTACGGCAAAGGAATTAAATTGTAGACGCGTTTGAGGATTTGAACAAGGGTTCGTTTCTTACCACTCTTTCATTTTTATTTCAAAGGAAACGCTTTCAGTCTGAAAAACACAAACTGTCAGGTGCATCACATTGAATTGTCTCCCTTTCTGACAGGTCGAATGCTACATGTGTGCAGGATGTCAAGAATGACATAACTCCATTTCTATCTCTTAATTTTTTAATGTAACGTTTCCACAAACCGAAGATAATACAATGTCATCATCTAAAATTTTGAAATTGAATGTTGGACCAGAGGATGAATTAATAAAGGCGAAGAAAGGTTTCAAAGACACCTTAGTCAGCTGAAATACCATGTGATACATATACCTCAGAGTTATATTTGGCACACATTTACGGCAAAGGAATTCCAATGTAGACGCGTTTGAGGATTTGAACAAGGGTTCGTTTCTTACCACTCTTTCATTTTTATTTCAAAGGAAACGCTTTCAGTCTGAAAAACACAAACTGTCAGACTCTTCACATTGAATTGTCTCCCCTTCTGACAGGTCGAATACTACATGTGTGCAGGATGTCAAGAATGACAAAACTCCATTTCTATCTCTTAATTTTTCAATGTAACGTTTCCACAAACCGAAGATAATACAATGTCATCATCTAAAAGTTTGAAATTGAATGTTGGACCAGAGGTTGAATTAATAAAGCCGAAGTAAGGTTTGGAAGACACCTTAGTCAGCTGAAATACCATGTGATACATATACCTCACAGTTATATTTGGCACACATTTACGGCAAAGGAATTCCAATGTAGACGCGTTTGAGGATTTGAACAAGGGTTCGATTCTTACCACTCTTTCATTTCTAATTCTAAGGAAACGCTTTCAGTCTGAAAAACACAAACTGTCAGGTGCTTCACATTGAAATGTCTCCCCTCCTGACAGGTCGAATACTACATGTGTGCAGGATGTCAAGAATGACAAAACTCCATTTCTATCTCTTAATTTTTGAATGCAATGTTTCCACAAACCGAAGATAATACAATGTCATGATCTAAAAGTTTGAAATTGAATGTTGGACCAGAGGTTGAATTAATAAAGGCGAAGTAAGGTTTGGAAGACACCTTAGTCAGCTGAAATACCATGTGATACATATACCTCACAGTTATTTTTGTGACACATTTACGGCAAAGGAATTAAATTGTAGACGCGTTTGAGGATTTGAACAAGGGTTCGTTTCTTACCGCTCTTTCATTTTTATTTCAAAGGAAACGCTTTCAGTCTGAAAAACACAAACTGTCAGACTCTTCACATTGAATTGTCTCCCCTTCTGACAGGTCGAATACTACATGTGTGCAGGATGTCAAGAATGACATAACTCCATTTCTATCTCTTAATTTTTCAATGTAACGTTTCCACAAACCGAAGATAATACAATGTCATCATCTAAAAGTTTGAAATTGAATGTTGGACCAGAGGATGAATTAATAAAGGCGAAGTAAGGTTTCAAAGACACCTTAGTCAGCTGAAATACCATGTGATACATATACCTCAGAGCTATATTTAGCACACATTTTTGGCAAAGGAATGAAATTGTAGACGCGTTTGAGGATTTGAACAAGGGTTCGTTTCTTAGCACTCTTTCATTTTTATTTCAAAGGAAGCGCTTTCAGTCTGAAAAACACAAACTGTCAGATGCATCACATTGAATTGTCTCCCCTTCTGACAGGTCGAATACTACATGTGTGCAGGATGTCAAGAATGACATAACTCCATTTCTATCTCTTAATTTTTCAATCTAACGTTTCCACAAACCGAAGATAATACAATGTCATCATCTAAAAGTTTGAAATTGAATGTTGGACCAGAGGTTGAATTAATAAAGGCGAAGTAAGGTTTGGAAGACACCTTAGTCAGCTGAAATACCATGTGATACATATACCTCAGAGTTATATTTGGCACACATTTACGGTAAAGGAATTCCAATGTAGACGCGTTTCAGGATTTGAACAAGGGTTCGTTTCTTACCACTCTTTCATTTTTATTTCAAAGGAAACGCTTTCAGTCTGAAAAACACAAACTGTCAGACTCTTCACATTGAATTGTCTCCCCTTCTGACAGGTCGAATACTACATGTGTGCAGGATGTCAAGAGTGACATAACTCCATTTCTATCTCTTAATTTTTCAATCTAACGTTTCCACAAACCGAAGATAATACAATGTCATCATCTAAAAGTTTGAAATTGAATGTTGGACCAGAGGTTGAATTAATAAAGGCGAAGTAAGGTTTCAAAGACACCTTAGTCAGCTGAAATACCATGTGATACATATACCTCACAGCTATATTTAGCACACATTTATGGCAAAGGAATTAAATTGTAGACGCGTTTGAGGATTTGAACAAGGGTTCGTTTCTTAGCACTCTTTCATTTTTATTTCAAAGGAAGCGCTTTCAGTCTGAAAAACACAAACTGTCAGGTGCATCACATTGAATTGTCTCCCCTTCTGACAGGTCGAATACTACATGTGTGCAGGATGTCAAGAATGACATAACTCCATTTGTATCTCTTAATTTTTCAATGTAACGTCTCCACAAACCGAAGATAACACAATATCATGATCTAAAAGTTTGAAATTGAATGTTGGACCAGAGGATGAATTAATAAAGGCGAAGTAAGGTTTGGAAGACACCTTAGTCAGCTGAAATACCATGTGATACATATACCTCAGAGTTATATTTAGCACACATTTACGGCAAAGGAATTAAATTGTAGACGCGTTTGAGGATTTGAACAAGGGTTCGTTTCTTACCACTCTTTCATTTCTAATTCTAAGGAAACGCTTTCAGTCTGAAAAACACAAACTGTCAGACCCTTCACATTGAAATGTCTCCCCTCCTGACAGGTCGAATACTACATGTGTGCAGGATGTCAAGAATGACATAACTCCATTTCTATCTCTTAATTTTTCAATGTAACGTTTCCACAAACCGAAGATAATACAATGTCATGATCTAAAAGTTTGAAATTGAATGTTGGACCAGAGGTTGAATTAATAAAGCCGAAGTAAGATTTGGAAGACACCTTAGTCAGCTGAAATACCATGTGATACATATACCTCACAGTTATTTTTGGCACACATTTACGGTAAAGGAATTCCAATGTAGACGCGTTTGAGGATTTGAACAAGGGTTCGTTTCTTACCACTCTTTCATTTTTATTTCAAAGGAAACGCTTTCAGTCTGAAAAACACAAACTGTCAGGTGCTTCACACTGAATTGTCTCCCCTCCTGACAGGTCGAATACTACATGTGTGCAGGATGTCAAGAATGACGAAACACCATTTCTATCTCTTTATTTTTGAATATAATGTTTCCACAAACCGAAGATAATACAATGTCATCATCTAAAAGTTTGAAATTGAATGTTGGACCAGAGGTTGAATTAATAAAGGCGAAGTAAGGTTTGGAAGACACCTTAGTCAGCTGAAATACCATGTGATACATATACCTCACAGTTATTTTTGTGACACATTTACGGCAAAGGAATTAAATTGTAGACGCGTTTGAGGATTTGAACAAGGGTTCGTTTCTTACCACTCTTTCATTTTTATTTCAAAGGAAACGCTTTCAGTCTGAAAAACACAAACTGTCAGGTGCTTCACATTGAATTGTCTCCCTTTCTGACAGGTCGAATGCTACATGTGTGCAGGATGTCAAGAATGACATAACTCCATTTCTATCTCTTAATTTTTCAATGTAAAGTTTCCACAAACCGAAGATAATACAATGTCATCATCTAAAAGTTTGAAATTGAATGTTGGACCAGAGGTTGAATTAATAAAGGCAAAGTAAGGTTTAGAAGACACCTTCGTCGGCTGAAATACCATGTTATACATATACCTCAGAGTTATATTTGTGACACATTTACGGCAAAGGAATTAAATTGTAGACGCGTTTGAGGATTTGAACAAGGGTTCGTTTCTTACCACTCTTTCATTTTTATTTCAAAGGAAACGCTTTCAGTCTGAAAAACACAAACTGTCAGGTGCTTCACATTGAATTGTCTCCCTTTCTGACAGGTCGAATGCTACATGTGTGCAGGATGTCAAGAATGACATAACTCCATTTCTATCTCTTAATTTTTCAATGTAAAGTTTCCACAAACCGAAGATAATACAATGTCATCATCTAAAAGTTTGAAATTGAATGTTGGACCAGAGGTTGAATTAATAAAGGCAAAGTAAGGTTTAGAAGACACCTTCGTCGGCTGAAATACCATGTGATACATATACCTCAGAGTTATATTTGGCACACATTTACGGCAAAGGAATTCCAATGTAGACGCGTTTGAGGATTTGAACAAGGGTTCGTTTCTTACCACTCTTTCATTTTTATTTCAAAGGAAACGCTTTCAGTCTGAAAAACACAAACTGTCAGGTGCTTCACATTGAATTGTCTCCCCTTCTGACAGGTCGAATACTACATGTGTGCAGGATGTCAAGAATGACATAGCTCCATTTCTATCTCTTAATTTTTCAATGTAACGTTTCCACAAACCGAAGATAATACAATGTCATGATCTAAAAGTTTGAAATTGAATGTTGGACCAGAGGTTGAATTAATAAAGCCGAAGAAAGATTTGGAAGACACCTTGGTCAGCTGAAATACCATGTGATACATATACCTCAGAGCTATATTTGGCACACATTTACGGCAAAGGAATTCCAATGTAGACGCGTTTGAGGATTTGAACAAGGGTTCGATTCTTACCAGTCTTTCATTTCTAATTCTACGGAAACGCTTTCAGTCTGAAAAACACAAACTGTCAGGTGCTTCACACTGAATTGTCTCCCCTCCTGACAGGTCGAATACTACATGTGTGCAGGATGTCAAGAATGACAAAACTCCATTTCTATCTCTTAATTTTTGAATATAATGTTTCCACAAACCGAAGATAATACAATGTCATCATCTAAAAGTTTGAAATTGAATGTTGGACCAGAGGTTGAATTAATAAAGGCGAAGTAAGGTTTGGAAGACACCTTAGTCAGCTGAAATACCATGTGATACATATACCTCAGAGTTATTTTTGTGACACATTTACGGCAAAGGAATTAAATTGTAGACGCGTTTGAGGATTTGAACAAGGGTTCGTTTCTTACCACTCTTTCATTTTTATTTCAAAGGAAACGCTTTCAGTCTGAAAAACACAAACTGTCAGGTGCATCACATTGAATTGTCTCCCTTTCTGACAGGTCGAATGCTACATGTGTGCAGGATGTCAAGAATGACATAACTCCATTTCTATCTCTTAATTTTTTAATGTAACGTTTCCACAAACCGAAGATAATACAATGTCATCATCTAAAATTTTGAAATTGAATGTTGGACCAGAGGTTGAATTAATAAAGGCGAAGAAAGGTTTCAAAGACACCTTAGTCAGCTGAAATACCATGTGATACATATACCTCAGAGTTATATTTGGCACACATTTACGGCAAAGGAATTCCAATGTAGACGCGTTTGAGGATTTGAACAAGGGTTCGTTTCTTACCACTCTTTCATTTTTATTTCAAAGGAAACGCTTTCAGTCTGAAAAACACAAACTGTCAGACTCTTCACATTGAATTGTCTCCCCTTCTGACAGGTCGAATACTACATGTGTGCAGGATGTCAAGAATGACAAAACTCCATTTCTATCTCTTAATTTTTCAATGTAACGTTTCCACAAACCGAAGATAATACAATGTCATCATCTAAAAGTTTGAAATTGAATGTTGGACCAGAGGTTGAATTAATAAAGCCGAAGTAAGGTTTGGAAGACACCTTAGTCAGCTGAAATACCATGTGATACATATACCTCACAGTTATATTTGGCACACATTTACGGCAAAGGAATTCCAATGTAGACGCGTTTGAGGATTTGAACAAGGGTTCGATTCTTACCACTCTTTCATTTCTAATTCTAAGGAAACGCTTTCAGTCTGAAAAACACAAACTGTCAGGTGCTTCACATTGAAATGTCTCCCCTCCTGACAGGTCGAATACTACATGTGTGCAGGATGTCAAGAATGACAAAACTCCATTTCTATCTCTTAATTTTTGAATGCAATGTTTCCACAAACCGAAGATAATACAATGTCATGATCTAAAAGTTTGAAATTGAATGTTGGACCAGAGGTTGAATTAATAAAGGCGAAGTAAGGTTTGGAAGACACCTTAGTCAGCTGAAATACCATGTGATACATATACCTCACAGTTATTTTTGTGACACATTTACGGCAAAGGAATTAAATTGTAGACGCGTTTGAGGATTTGAACAAGGGTTCGTTTCTTACCACTCTTTCATTTTTATTTCAAAGGAAACGCTTTCAGTCTGAAAAACACAAACTGTCAGACTCTTCACATTGAATTGTCTCCCCTTCTGACAGGTCGAATACTACATGTGTGCAGGATGTCAAGAATGACATAACTCCATTTCTATCTCTTAATTTTTCAATGTAACGTTTCCACAAACCGAAGATAATACAATGTCATCATCTAAAAGTTTGAAATTGAATGTTGGACCAGAGGATGAATTAATAAAGGCGAAGTAAGGTTTCAAAGACACCTTAGTCAGCTGAAATACCATGTGATACATATACCTCAGAGCTATATTTAGCACACATTTTTGGCAAAGGAATGAAATTGTAGACGCGTTTGAGGATTTGAACAAGGGTTCGTTTCTTAGCACTCTTTCATTTTTATTTCAAAGGAAGCGCTTTCAGTCTGAAAAACACAAACTGTCAGATGCATCACATTGAATTGTCTCCCCTTCTGACAGGTCGAATACTACATGTGTGCAGGATGTCAAGAATGACATAACTCCATTTCTATCTCTTAATTTTTCAATGTAACGTTTCCACAAACCGAAGATAATACAATGTCATCATCTAAAAGTTTGAAATTGAATGTTGGACCAGAGGTTGAATTAATAAAGGCGAAGTAAGGTTTCAAAGACACCTTAGTCAGCTGAAATACCATGTGATACATATACCTCAGAGCTATATTTGGCACACATTTACGGCAAAGGAATTCCAATGTAGACGCGTTTGAGGATTTGAACAAGGGTTCGATTCTTACCAGTCTTTCATTTCTAATTCTACGGAAACGCTTTCAGTCTGAAAAACACAAACTGTCAGGTGCTTCACACTGAATTGTCTCCCCTCCTGACAGGTCGAATACTACATGTGTGCAGGATGTCAAGAATGACAAAACTCCATTTCTATCTCTTAATTTTTGAATATAATGTTTCCACAAACCGAAGATAATACAATGTCATCATCTAAAAGTTTGAAATTGAATGTTGGACCAGAGGTTGAATTAATAAAGGCGAAGTAAGGTTTGGAAGACACCTTAGTCAGCTGAAATACCATGTGATACATATACCTCACAGTTATTTTTGTGACACATTTACGGCAAAGGAATTAAATTGTAGACGCGTTTGAGGATTTGAACAAGGGTTCGTTTCTTACCACTCTTTCATTTTTATTTCAAAGGAAACGCTTTCAGTCTGAAAAACACAAACTGTCAGGTGCTTCACATTGAATTGTCTCCCCTTCTGACAGGTCGAATGCTACATGTGTGCAGGATGTCAAGAATGACATAACTCCATTTCTATCTCTTAATTTTTCAATGTAACGTTTCCACAAACCGAAGATAATACAATGTCATCATCTAAAAGTTTGAAATTGAATGTTGGACCAGAGGATGAATTAATAAAGGCGAAGTAAGGTTTCAAAGACACCTTAGTCGGCTGAAATACCATGTGATACATATACCTCAGAGTTATATTTGGCACACATTTACGGCAAAGGAATTCCAATGTAGACGCGTTTGAGGATTTGAACAAGGGTTCGTTTCTTACCACTCTTTCATTTTTATTTCAAAGGAAACGCTTTCAGTCTCAAAAACACAAACTGTCAGGTGCATCACATTGAATTGTCTCCCCTTCTGACAGGTCGAATACTACATGTGTGTAGGATGTCAAGAATGACGTAGCTCCATTTGTATCTCTTAGTTTTTGAATGTAATGTTTCCACAAACCGAAGATAATACAATGTCATCATCTAAAAGTTTGAAATTGAATGTTGGACCAGACGTTGAATTAATAAAGCCGAAGTAAGATTTGGAAGACACCTTAGTCAGCTGAAATACCATGTGATACATATACCTCAGAGCTATATTTGGCACACATTTACGGCAAAGGAATTAAATTGTAGACCCGTTTGAGGATTTGAACAAGGGTTCGTTTCTTACCACTCTTTCACTTTTATTTCAAAGGAAACGCTTTCACTCTGAAAAACACAAACTGTCAGACCCTTCACACTGAATTGTCTCCCTTTCTGACAGGTCGAATACTACATGTGTGCAGGATGTCAAGAATGACATAACTCCATTTCTATCTCTTAATTTTGCAATGTAACGTTTCCACAAACCGAAGATAATACAATGTCATGATCTAAAAGTTTGAAATTGAATGTTGGACCAGAGGTTGAATTAATAAAGCCGAAGAAAGATTTGGAAGACACCTTAGTCAGCTGAAATACCATGTGATACATATACCTCAGAGCTATATTTGGCACACATTTACGGCAAAGGAGTTCCAATGTAGACGCGTTTGAGGATTTGAACAAGGGTTCGTTTCTTACCAGTCTTTCATTTCTAATTCTACGGAAACGCTTTCAGTCTGAAAAACACAAACTGTCAGGTGCTTCACACTGAATTGTCTCCCCTCCTGACAGGTCGAATACTACATGTGTGCAGGATGTCAAGAATGACAAAACTCCATTTCTATCTCTTAATTTTTGAATATAATGTTTCCACAAACCGAAGATAATACAATGTCATCATCTAAAAGTTTGAAATTGAATGTTGGACCAGAGGTTGAATTAATAAAGGCGAAGTAAGGTTTGGAAGACACCTTAGTCAGCTGAAATACCATGTGATACATATACCTCACAGTTATTTTTGTGACACATTTACGGCAAAGGAATTAAATTGTAGACGCGTTTGAGGATTTGAACAAGGGTTCGTTTCTTACCACTCTTTCATTTTTATTTCAAAGGAAACGCTTTCAGTCTGAAAAACACAAACTGTCAGGTGCTTCACATTGAATTGTCTCCCCTTCTGACAGGTCGAATGCTACATGTGTGCAGGATGTCAAGAATGACATAACTCCATTTCTATCTCTTAATTTTTCAATGTAACGTTTCCACAAACCGAAGATAATACAATGTCATCATCTAAAAGTTTGAAATTGAATGTTGGACCAGAGGATGAATTAATAAAGGCGAAGTAAGGTTTCAAAGACACCTTAGTCGGCTGAAATACCATGTGATACATATACCTCAGAGTTATATTTGGCACACATTTACTGCAAAGGAATTCCAATGTAGACGCGTTTGAGGATTTGAACAAGGGTTCGATTCTTACCACTCTTTCATTTTTATTTCAAAGGAAACGCTTTCAGTCTCAAAAACACAAACTGTCAGGTGCATCACATTGAATTGTCTCCCCTTCTGACAGGTCGAATACTACATGTGTGTAGGATGTCAAGAATGACGTAGCTCCATTTGTATCTCTTAGTTTTTGAATGTAATGTTTCCACAAACCGAAGATAATACAATGTCATGATCTAAAAGTTTGAAATTGAATGTTGGACCAGACGTTGAATTAATAAAGCCGAAGTAAGATTTGGAAGACACCTTAGTCAGCTGAAATACCATGTGATACATATACCTCAGAGCTATATTTGGCACACATTTACGGCAAAGGAATTAAATTGTAGACCCGTTTGAGGATTTGAACAAGGGTTCGTTTCTTACCACTCTTTCACTTTTATTTCAAAGGAAACGCTTTCACTCTGAAAAACACAAACTGTCAGACCCTTCACACTGAATTGTCTCCCTTTCTGACAGGTCGAATACTACATGTGTGCAGGATGTCAAGAATGACATAACTCCATTTCTATCTCTTAATTTTTCAATGTAACGTTTCCACAAACCGAAGATAATACAATGTCATGATCTAAAAGTTTGAAATTGAATGTTGGACCAGAGGTTGAATTAATAAAGCCGAAGAAAGATTTGGAAGACACCTTAGTCAGCTGAAATACCATGTGATACATATACCTCAGAGCTATATTTGGCACACATTTACGGCAAAGGAATTCCAATGTAGACGCGTTTGAGGATTTGAACAAGGGTTCGTTTCTTACCACTCTTTCATTTCTAATTCTACGGAAACGCTTTCAGTCTGAAAAACACAAACTGTCAGGTGCTTCACACTGAATTGTCTCCCCTCCTGACAGGTCGAATACTACATGTGTGCAGGATGTCAAGAATGACAAAACTCCATTTCTATCTCTTAATTTTTGAATATAATGTTTCCACAAACCGAAGATAATACAATGTCATCATCTAAAAGTTTGAAATTGAATGTTGGACCAGAGGTTGAATTAATAAAGGCGAAGTAAGGTTTGGAAGACACCTTAGTCAGCTGAAATACCATGTGATACATATACCTCACAGTTATTTTTGTGACACATTTACGGTAAAGGAATGAAATTGTAGACGCGTTTGAGGATTTGAACAAGGGTTCGTTTCTTACCACTCTTTCATTTTTATTTCAAAGGAAACGCTTTCAGTCTGAAAAACACAAACTGTCAGGTGCTTCACATTGAATTGTCTCCCCTTCTGACAGGTCGAATGCTACATGTGTGCAGGATGTCAAGAATGACATAACTCCATTTCTATCTCTTAATTTTTCAATGTAACGTTTCCACAAACCGAAGATAATACAATGTCATCATCTAAAAGTTTGAAATTGAATGTTGGACCAGAGGATGAATTAATAAAGGCGAAGTAAGGTTTCAAAGACACCTTAGTCGGCTGAAATACCATGTGATACATATACCTCAGAGTTATATTTGGCACACATTTACGGCAAAGGAATTCCAATGTAGACGCGTTTGAGGATTTGAATAAGGGTTCGTTTCTTACCACTCTTTCATTTTTATTTCAAAGGAAACGCTTTCAGTCTCAAAAACACAAACTGTCAGGTGCATCACATTGAATTGTCTCCCCTTCTGACAGGTCGAATACTACATGTGTGTAGGATGTCAAGAATGACGTAGCTCCATTTGTATCTCTTAGTTTTTGAATGTAATGTTTCCACAAACCGAAGATAATACAATGTCATGATCTAAAAGTTTGAAATTGAATGTTGGACCAGACGTTGAATTAATAAAGCCGAAGTAAGATTTGGAAGACACCTTAGTCAGCTGAAATACCATGTGATACATATACCTCAGAGCTATATTTGGCACACATTTACGGCAAAGGAATTAAATTGTAGACCCGTTTGAGGATTTGAACAAGGGTTCGTTTCTTACCACTCTTTCACTTTTATTTCAAAGGAAACGCTTTCACTCTGAAAAACACAAACTGTCAGACCCTTCACACTGAATTGTCTCCCTTTCTGACAGGTCGAATACTACATGTGTGCAGGATGTCAAGAATGACATAACTCCATTTCTATCTCTTAATTTTTCAATGTAACGTTTCCACAAACCGAAGATAATACAATGTCATCATCTAAAAGTTTGAAATTGAATGTTGGACCAGAGGTTGAATTAATAAAGGCGAAGTAAGGTTTAGAAGACACCTTAGTCAGCTGAAATACCATGTGATACATATACCTCACAGCTATATTTGGCACACATTTACGGCAAAGGAATTCCAATGTAGACGCGTTTGAGGATTTGAACAAGGGTTCGTTTCATACCACTCTTTCATTTTTATTTCAAAGGAAACGCTTTCAGTCTGAAAAACACAAACTGTCAGACCCTTCACACTGAATTGTCTCCCCTTCTGACAGGTCGAACACTACATGTGTGCAGGATGTCAAGAATGACATAACTCCATTTCTATCTCTTAATTTTTCAATGTAACGTTTCCACAAACCGAAGATAATACAATGTCATCATCTAAAGGTTTGAAATTGAATGTTGGACCAGAGGATGAATTAATAAAGGCAAAGTAAGGTTTGGAAGACACCTTAGTCAGCTGAAATACCATGTGATACATGTACCTCACAGTTATATTTAGCACACATTTACGGCAAAGGAGTGAAATTGTAGACCCGTTTGAGGATTTGAACAAGGGTTCGTTTCTTACCACTCTTTCATTTTTATTTCAAAGGAAACGCTTTCAGTCTGAAAAACACAAACTTCTTCTCTTCTTCTTCGCTTCTCGGCCTTTTGGCTTGCGATCTATTGTTTGCATCCAGTGGAAGCGATCTTCACGGTATATCATCAAGGTGATATTGAACATTGTTTTATTGACTTTTTCTTTCCAGATCTACGGGCGGGCATCAGACACATAGTGTTTGTGTGACCTTTGGTCTCCCCCCACTTACTGTCACCATGGCTTACAGTGCTGCCACAGTCCTGCCTCCAGTGCCGGCCAAGTTTCTTGACAAAAGGAAAGCTGCATTGACGGTACGTGTGAAGTCGGTAATAAGAAACTTTGACAGGGAGGCAATACTAGATATCATTCAGTCGGTATCAAACCCAGGAATCCGTGCTAAAGAGGTACTCTCCATCTGGAAGACGGAATCCTCTGGTGTATGGTATGTAACGCTTAAACACGAAAACAGAGTGAGACTCTTATTAACTGCTGGTTCTGTGGTTTACAGGGGGGTGAAAGTGGATTTCACTCCTTATGAAAAAGAGATTATGGACTTGCGGGTGCACTGGTTGCATGACATTGTGTCCGATGCTTTTCTCAGGGATTTCTTTTCCCGTTTTGGAAACGTTATTTCAGTGTCATCCGAGACCATGATTGTGGGAGGGGAACCCATGCAGACTGGCGTCAGGATTGTGCAACTCCAGACAGATTGTGACAAGGCTGCCACCATTCCTTATATCGTCAGGCTGGGAGACAGAATGAGTATGCTGATAACAGCACCAGGTAGGCTGCCTGTTTGTTTACGTTGTTATCATTTGGGACATACACGATCTGAATGCCCAAGGAGATATGCTAATCGTGATCAGCAAAAAGACATTAGTGAAAAGGGTGTGGAGGAGCATTCTAAGGAAGCGCCTGATAATGTTGTTGCTGTACATAGTGAGCCAGGTCACGTGATGGATAATAGAGAGAATGAGGTTGATGAATCTGAGAATGTAATGGTTATTCAGAGTCAGGGCCAGAGTCAGGATGAGAGCGACGCAGATAAAGACGTTGAAAAGCAGGGTGTTGCTAAAAGCTATGCTGCAGCTGCCTCAGTGCCCGCTCTTGAATTGATGGATTCTCAGGACACTGATAATCTATTAGCTAGTGTAAGTTCTCAGTCATGGCAGGAAGTGAATAGATCGAAACATCGTTCGAGATCAGTGACACGTGGGTCCTCGTCGGGGAAAAAACAAAGGCTATCGTCCATTCCTTTGGGTGTGGCTAATGCCGCTGCTGTTGCAGTTACGCGTTCCCCGACGGGACCTCATCGTGCTGAGCGAGTGATAGCCAGTAAGCGGGACCCCCCGTAAAGTGCGCAAGTGTGTGAGCGAACTTCAGATAACGACCAAGCAATGTCCATCACTAAACGAGCCAGACTACTGAAATTAACATTGTTTGCATGGTTCTCCCTGTGTGGGGAGTGTTCGGATCTTTCGATTAATGTTTATACTATTGTGTATTTTAAGAGGGTTTCTTTCACTTGGTTGGAATTAGTAACTGATGCATTATGGGTAAATTTTGTCTTTGAAGTATTTGCTTTGTACAAAACTTGGCCACAGCTCATTTGCATATTACTTGGTTTTCATTGTTTCTTGAAGGTTTTGGGCTTTTTACGGGTAAGAATTAAGTGCACTGTGTTGCTTGAATATTTATGGTTTAATTTATGGAATGTTTCATGTTGTCATTTTGTCTTTTTGATGTTTGTTTTTACATGTGAATCTAGTAAATAATATGTATATAGCTGCAATATATTTTACGTACGCTTCTGTCATTTCCTACTCATCACACATCATGTATAATTTTGTCTCAATCAACTGTAATGGTCTTCTTAATAATTCTTCAAAGTTAGATTTACTTGCTGATTCTTTTGTTAATGATAGCATTGATTTTTTATTTCTTCAAGAGACTCATGTTTACAATCTAAGGTTAGCTAAATTGTTCGAATCTAAATTTCAGGGGAAAGCATTCTGGAGCTTTGGGAGTAATTTCAGTCGTGGGGTAGGGTTTATTGTGTCTTCTAAGGTTAATTTCGTTGTTGATTTCTTTTATTTCGAGTAGTATAGGGAATGACAGTCCGAAAACACTTTTCAAAAACCCCTCTAAAAAGCCTCATTTACTAAATGAGGCTTTGGTGGGACCCTTAGCTCTTGCTATTATTACCCCTACCACAAAGCCACGCCATCACGTTTACCGTGACTTGGCAGGCGGTAACACTGTGCCGTACGGTACGATCAATAATTCTTCTCTTACAAATCCCCTACCCGGCCCATCCCTCAAGTAGTACAAGTTAGGTTCGTCGGCTTTCATATCCACTTTATCTATGTTGTAAGTTTTGACTGACCATATAGGATCGGTGGCCCGCTTACGGCTATCGCCCTCGTGTTCCCCCGGCTGGTATAGATACCTAACTAAGGCCCTATCTGGTATCTGTTTCTCCTTTCCACGCAATGGAGCAGACGACTCTGCTAACACTGATTTTAGTTTGATAGCGTCTGCCGGTTTCTTACCAGTGAGCCGGGTTACTTCATGGTTGATTGCCGACACCACCTCGGGTAACCTCGCTACCCATTCGGTCGATCGTTTTCCAGTGGTTGTCATTTCCCTAGCATATTGATGACCGAACAAGCGCTCAGCCAAAGTCCTATTAAATCTCTCAACTATAGCTTGGCTGCGATGGGCTCCGGCCGTGCCACGTCTGACCTTTGTATCGTGTTTGGCTAGCAGTTGTGAAACGGCACCCATGAACTCCCGTCCGGGATCAACTTGCAGCTCTGTTGGCCAAGTCAGCGGGCTGCGTTTGTATATGCGTTCTAATCCTTTGGCTACTTTGGCCGAATCTTTCGTGGTCAAGGGTTCGGCTTCCTTGTAACGACTGGCTACGTCCACTACGGTTAAGGCATACTTGTACCTCTTATCATGAGGTAGGAACAGTAGGTCTGCCTGGTGAATGCTATTAGGTATGTTAATTCCGAAACTCCTTCTAGGTACGTAGCGTGGCGCCGGCAAATAGATCTGCCACAGGGCTTGTTTTTCAAGCCACGCTTTGGCTTTCTCTGGTGATACTCGCGCCATTTTAGCTAGCTTATCTACTGCGCTAGCTCCTTTCCAATATCCACGCGGGCTGTAATAAATAGCCTCAAATTTTTTCATGTCCATACGCGTATGTGTTTATACCATCAATAGCTATCCAACGTTTCGTGTCCATAGGCGATAGGGACGTCTTGTTTATAGTCAGTCCGTATATCTTATGTCCATCACTTCTAAGCGTGTTCATCTTATGCCTAAAGGTACGGGTCTTGAACAGAGCCTCCTTGAATCTGGCGTGTTTGATGTGTTGTTTCACCACATACTTCTTAACCCCTTTAGCTTTTCGGATCTCACTATTGTCGGCTTTCAATATGGAATACATCTTAGGCCTCAAACCTATGTACTCAGCTATTGGCGTGCCAGCACACTCGTCCTTCATCTTACCTAGGACCTTTTTATTTACCGTGCTGTGCATGGTATGGGTCTTAGGATAGTCGCTGGTGTCGTATAAATCGATGTGTTTTTTCATGTCCTCGTACACGTCCTCGGTTCGAATCTCCATCAGCAGGGAATCTGTGTCAGTGTACAGCACTTCGCACCTGTCGCCGTACTGTTTCTTGAGCTCGTTGTAGTAAAAGTCGTACATCAGGTGTTTGGATAAATCGAGGATACTCATCCCAACGTAAACAGGTCGGTTGAATTTTATGTGACTTTTCTTCATGTGTATGGCAACTAGGTCGTCTGTGAATATTTTATTACGGTTGAATGCCGGACTGGCTATCAATTTCCTGAGCTTGTCTTCCTCACTAGATCTAACCAGTTTCACGGTTACGCGTTTCCTCAGGTTTTCCATAGTCTTACCAAACACCGAGTTGTTCATTAGCTTGTAGAGATTTTTTTCAAAATCACTGGTGGCTTTTTTTCGTAGGTCTGTGTTCATTCTGATGTAGGGCTCCATCCATGGGCTCTGGTCGAACATGAGCACCCTGTGTATTTTGGTCAGCCTCATACCCAATGACAGGTACAGCTGTAGGTTGCGATAGTGAACTATGTACTTGGTCTTATTCATTAAGTTAGGCACGAGTTTCTCAACGTCCGCCACACGACCACCTGACAAGTTATGTTGGTACTCAGACATCCAGTCTGTGTTAACCTTCATACGTTCGGGCGCAAGGGGATAGCTGTTGTGTGATGTGTGTAATTCCTTGGGATACTCTAAGTCAACTTCGAGGATATACCCTTTGTTCGAATCTGGTGCAATGCTCATAATATCAATGTTTGGTACCCATTCGAATCCTCCTGTAGGTAGATACTGGCTCATGGCCCAGCCGTACAGGTTATTTGCGTCGAGGTATAGAATGTGATTGGTTGGTTTGTTAGGATCGTAACCTTTCACGTATTGATTATTTGCTTTAGCGTATCGTTTGGATGCCATGGAAATCCCACCTCGCAAACCTTTCTCAATGAATAGGTGCATGTCGTAATCTGTGAGCAATTCCAAATTAACTCCGGTCTTTCTAAGCAAGGCGTCCCACGACAGACCTGGGCTGGTGTAATACCATGCGGGGTCGAGTTTATACTGCTTTAAACATGTTTGCCGAAACGTCTCGAACACGTCGGCTAACAGCAGTACATCTGTCCTCAAGTACAGGTCGTGATAATCGCCCAGGTTCTTACAACCCAGTTTATTCCATACGTTAATCGCGTGCGAGTAATCGTCTCGTGAGACTGACGCCTCATTCAGCTTGCTATAAAAACAGTCGATAGGAGGTAGTCTGGTCTCTGTGAACTTAGCCCAGCTATCCATGTACTCATATGGGTATACGCCCTTCCTCATGAGCAGGTGTCTAGTCTCGGCGTCTGTGTATCGATCTGTGATAGGGAAGGTATTGTTGGCCTTGACCAGACTGTCGAGTGACGACAGGAGGAATTGAAACGAGTCAATGAACCTAAGTCCGTTTAAGCTGAAGGAGATGTATCTCTCCATGTTGTTTGGGATGCATGATATATTACCATCGATTTTCGCGATGGCCTGCATGATCAAGTGAGAGTCGTATCCTCTCAAGTTGTGAAAGACAACGGGGATGTTTATTGTCTTAGGATTGATTTTAAGCTTGAGGTTGCACGCGTTGTGAGCGGCGCCTCTATACTTACCAGTTATGTGGCAGTGATCTCTCACCGAATCACCGTTAAGTGGCGAGTCGCACACGTGACAGTTAGTGCTACTGGCGTGAGCTATCTTGTCGGCTCTGGTCATACGCATGGGAGCGATTCTATACAATACATTCCTAATAATTTTTTCTTCCTCCTGCAAGCACTTTAGAAACCTTTCAGCCGCGTCAGGACCCCTATACACTACCGGAGCTTTCGTTTCCCCGTCACAACGGACGACAATGTATCCAAACGAACAGACTTTATGCTCTTGTGTTTTTTGTGTGAAACTCCCACTAGTGGATGATTCCCCAACCACTAAGGCTTCGAAGTCGGCGTATATTATATAAGGCACAGACATTTGATTCTTGTGATTGTCGAATTTTAGGATATTTTCACCTTCCTTAGGCATGTCGACTCGTATGGCCGTCTGCCCAACACCTTGGCAATCCTCCAGGTGGGATTCTAATAAATCGGCCCGACTGAAACAGTGTAGGCATCGTACACAAAAGTGTTTTTCCCCATCGTGTTTCGACTGGTCGTGTAACAACCGGCTGAGATGTTTTATCCACGTGTAGTGATACTTTTCACCTTTTTGAATCATGAATAAATTAATAACTTGGCAATCCTTCACCGGGCTGACCCTGTGTATTATTGTTGTATTACCTTCGTGGCCAAAAACATTTATAGCCAGATTATTCTGTTTTTCTACTTTAGTAATCTGGGTTATTGGGGTTGGTTCATCTATACCATCCCAGTTGAGCCCATCATCCTGTGGATAATTAGAAGGCCTGTTCGGATTAGTGACAGCTGGAAATATGGCTGACCTGAGAGATAACCTCAGGCAATCGTTTCCTCTATTCTTAACGTTTACTATGGCTTGTTTGTTCTTATAGTAGGGAGGCAAGTCTAGGTATGACCCACCTCTGAACGGCACGTATTTAGCTATGTCTAGATAGACGTTATCGATTTTATCTACAACCCACCCGGACCCCATGTGCGTGTAGCGTTCTAGGTATTCTCGTATCTGCTGAAAACTTGTATCGATTGATGCGTCAATGGTCTCTGCATGTGTGACGACCTCTTGTTTACCTCGGAAGTAAGGTTGAAAATACTCAGTGGTACTCCCAACCTGCTTATCGAGCGACATTTTCACTGTGATCTGAAACTTGATACTTCCTAGATTATTTAGTTCCTGGTTGACCTTATCAGCTATCAGAGGCTTGATATCTGTAATGTCTATGTTTCTATCAACACGCATGCGCCAACCTCTCAAATAATTGCCTACGGCGTGCTCAGTGCGCACAAACTGTAGGTCAATAGCTCTATTCTGTCGTAATAATTCTACAAGCTGTGGTTTTCTCATACGAGAATACCCGCCTAAACCCAAATCGTGTGCCTCGGCTTTCAGTTGTTTTACAGTTGGACGTGCTACTGGGGCATGTGATAACAATGCGGTTAACCCGGCTTTCCCCAATTTTGAATAACCCGTGTATCCAAGCTGTTTCGCTTGAGCTTTTAACTGTTTTACCGTAGGAGGGACTTCTAAACCTAGTAATCTCAACAATGCTGGCTTCCGCATTCTAGAATACCCGATAACACCTCTCTGTTTTGCGACCCTCTTGAGCTCGCTTACAGTAGTCATTGTGTTTACACCTAAGAGAACTAATGTCTAATTGGTTCACAGTAAGGGGAGGTAACTCCTCCACTCTTGATAAAAAATATTTTAATCACTTATTAACCAAACTCGGTTTGTTGGCCACAATTCTCGTAAGTCTTCCAACAGCTTGTGTGAATCTATGTAGGCATCGATCAGTGTTTGGTTATTTGATAACAATTCGATTAACCCGGCTCTCCCCAGGTTTGAATAACGCCGGCATCCAAGCTGTTTTACTATAGCTTTTAATTGTTTTACCGTAAGATAGGCTTCCATATTCAAGACATGTTTACACCTAAGAGAACCAATCTCTAATTGGATTTTATCTTGAGCAGTCGCCTACGTTCTTTTATGTAGCCTTTTTTATTCTCGTATATGAGTTGATGTCTGACTACGTTCGCTCCGTGAGCTTTACATAAACAGTAGTGCCCTTTAACCCCGATACCACACACAGAACACGTGTAGTTAGGACTTCCCATATGGAAACAACAGAACCCCTGATTCCTGCATTTCCTACCACAGGCCTCGGTCTTCCCCATAAGTATATATTCGCATCGGTATGGAGCGGGTCTCATGTTTACTTATATAGGTATTTTAGTTTAATTGCTTCGCAACCAACGCAGTAGCTGCTATACCCAACACTATGAAGCCCAGTTCACGATTCATTTGTCCCTTGGATGGTGTGTAGTACTGAGCGAGTGTGGGTTTATTGAGCGGTTCCAATTGTTTACCAGTTAGTAGATAGTATTCTTTCATTGCTTCATCAACATCGTTGAATGTTTGAACGGCATGGTTTTCACGCGTGAGTTGTTCGTTAATAAAATCGATCCTCTGGAGGCGTTTTTTAGCGTACTCGGCCTGTGCTCTTTGTAATTTCTCAGTAGCGAGATCGTGTCGCTTCCTTTCTTCCTGTATTTCAGCCGCGTGATCATCTCGTAGTTTCGAGAAGAGGAAATTACTCCCGGAAA
Organism: Haliotis asinina; assembly: GCF_037392515.1. Lineage (NCBI taxonomy): Eukaryota > Metazoa > Mollusca > Gastropoda > Lepetellida > Haliotidae > Haliotis > Haliotis asinina. Next base: position 454,880 of record NW_027133894.1, read on the forward strand.
ATGCCAGGGCATTCACTAACGCCCCACCAACCATCATAGCTATCGTGGCCATCCCTATATTTATTTCATTATATTATCAGGTATTATTCCTTGTTTTACTAGGATGTCTTTTGTGGCCATCGCCATACCAAGGTTCATTATGAGCATACCCATATCCTGCAGGTTGAAATCTAGCTTGATAGTTGGTTGTTTAAGCACCATTTTAGTCAACCGAGCGTACCCTACTGCTAGACTGGCTACCACTGTGGCGTGGTATGCGTCGTTGACGAACGTTTTCCCCTCAGACATTATGTATATGATATAAAATATTTTAAATTATAACATGATATGCGGGTCAATAGTGGGGGATACCCCCATACCCTCACTGTTCTCACTGTTGGGTTGTGGCTCACTGTGGGAGGTGTATAACCATGTTATAACCACGGCAGCAGTTACGCCTACAGCCAACAACAGTCGGGTTGGGTTAGTCACTTTATGTTGGTTACACCACCGTTTTTTACCGGCAGCTACTCTCTTAGGATTCTTCTGTCTGGTTACTGTTGAAGTTGTCTCCACCGTCACCTCGGGACTCACTGTTTGGGGTGTGGGGGGTACCACCACTGGGGTTTCCTGTGCAGCATCCATCTATACTATTATTATTATTCTTTCTCTCAAATTGGCAATGTTTTGCCGTGATAATCGCCGCCGTCACTGGAGCCAACAACATACCATATTTGTGATACAGCCCGCAGCTGATAGAGCTCACGGCGTGTTCGATAAAAGGGTCTTTCTCGAGGTCTTCCCACAGGTAAAGTCGGCGCTCTGGTGGAATGGGAAGGAAGTGTGATACAATACCGGTGTATATCTGGGTCATAGCCGATCCTATTGTCTTTGTCATTTCTGCTCCGAGCCGGGACTCGTATCTAGCGTACAGCTTATCGATTTCTTCGGCTGACATTTTGTGAATTTTATCCTGAGTGTAGTCTCCAAAGTAATGTTTGGCTTTGCCGCCAACAGCCAACGCCACCAGTTTCTCTCGCTTGTCATCAGTGGGGCCTGCGGGCGACAATTGTTCGAGCAATTCCTCACACTCCATCTTATAATATAACAAGTAAGATTTAGTTTTAACTATATAATACCCAATACAAACAAAACACAGAGAAATGAAAGTTAAGTTGCACACGACAAATACTTCAAATATCATAGCTATGCTTAGCATTTGCTTAGCTTTGCTTAGCTTTGCTTAGCAAACTATATATGCTACTGGTTGGTCGGTTTTTAGAACGAGCTTAGCATGTTTAGTTTCAGCGAGCTGTTTCTTCACCCGTTCCCGTTCTAATTTACTCATCACATCGTTCTCTCTCAAACACTCCTCGAACGAATCCCTGTCCTTGCAGTGAAATAAGGCCACCCATCGCGTCTGCTCCCTGAGGTCTTTCAACACCGAGTTGAACTTCTGCGTTAGCACCCAGACGCTGTGATTTGCATGTCGGCCGGAGAAGGCCAGGTACGATAGCATGTCTCTCTTTTTTGTTATCTCGCGATTAGCGCTGCAGTCGTCCAGTATGAACAGCGTCGGTTCCCCTTTAAATTTCTCGTGAAGAGCTTTCAACCAGTCCTGCAGGCGTGTTCCAGGGTCGATTTTGTGTACGTCCGGGTCCGTCATCACCCAAGGTCGCGCGTACGTTTTATTCATGCTCAGAGTAGGGCACATGATAACGATGTTATCGAACACATCCTTGTAGTAACCCTCCAACATATCCAACACGAAAACGGTCTTACCACAGCCAGTCTGCCCGCATATGATAGCGCAGTGTGGGTCAGTGGGTAGGTGGGGGAGACCCCCACTAGTAGATGGCTTGCACGAATCTCCCATTGTCTATATTAAGTTGCGCGTCCATAATTACGTACAGATATAATTTCAACTTACCAGCGGTTTGGGCCTTCTTATTAATCTGGATGGTTATCCCTTCGCTACCGTTATCTATACGACGCCCGCTACCGTGCAGTTTATCATCATCCGTGGATCGCATGTCCAACCATAGGGCGTACTTGGTGGTCAGGTATTCACCGATCTGCACGGAGCCGAGGTCCAGGTCCTTTGTTATGTAATCCCCCACTGGTAGCTTTTTTATCTCATCCCACTGCTGGTGTGGTCTCATACCATGACTGAACAGCTGGTTGGGCACGCCCTCGATGGTAACTTCCACCTTTTCAATCTCGGGGTTGAAAAACTTCTCGCTGTCCCTCCGGAATGGATCGTAATCCTCCACGGGGACGACCAGGATACCTTTCATCGATCGCGCCGGCACGTTCAGGTTGATATTCCACACAGTGTCGCTCTTATCTCGCACGACTGATCTATGCCTCAGTACGCGATCGTACAGGATAGCCATCTTCCCAGAGTACTGGCTTCGAACCTGCCTGGCCAGCTCCGGGCTAGTGACCATGTCGAACTCCAGAGAGATGTTGTCTATGGCATAACTGGCCTCATCACCGTTCGGTGTACGCACTACTTTGCTATAGTCGTTAAACGTGAGCTCGTATTCGAGCCTATCACCCAGCGCGGCCTGGTAAAATGGCGCGTGTCCCGTGAGCAACTCGAAGTCGAGCGGCACGCAGAATCGATTCCCGTATGCTAGAGCGATAGCCTTTTCACCGTCCGATAGCTTGTCTTGTTGGTCTTGCGTGAAGACGTATCCTATGCGCGCCCGGGTTGATTTGCTGATACCCTGGTACACATCATTGACTCGTTCTCTCTCGCTTTTCCAGAGATCCTTGTAGCAGTGAAACACGTCGCTGTCGTCGATGCTCAGTACCTCGTTACCGCTGATCTTGACGGTCGTTTTCTTGATGATAGCTCGACCCACGTTCCGCACTAGCTCGCGTTTGTCGTTGTCGGAGGTCAACGTGATATTAAACGCCAGTCGAACAGTGCCTGGTACGATGAGGTCATTCTCACCAAGGTTTGGAAATCTAACCAGCAGAGTTTGATTCTGGTCTATCTTGCTGGGATTGTTGGTGATAGTCACCGACTGTCGCACGGCTCTGGCACCTAATGGCTCTCTCAATTTTCTGAAAGGATCTAATTTTCTACCGTACATTGTTATATAAATGAAATATATTTTTAATACTAATGGATGAAGACATACCTATGGATGATATGCGGGGCGATAGTGCCCAGGCATATGATGATGACCAGGAGACCTCATTCTCGCAAGGTGATGAGCTCCTTAAGGGCGCCGTCGACGGATTTTATGAAGGTTTAAAAAAGGATAAACATTACGTATATCCGTTGGAGCGAGACGATTCCAAGTTTTTTGTTGATGGCAATGGCACGCTGCGTTTGAAGTCTCGCCCGGGGATCGATCTTATGAATAAACGCACTAGAGAACCGCTTGCTTTATCAACATTGGCTGGTAAACATGGAAGTAAGTTTGTCCAAAATGAACTAGGCTTCAAAGATTACGGTGGCGCACGACCTAAGATTCCTCCGAAGTTAGTTCAAGGCCTGGAAGGCATCAGGGACGCCACATCAGATCAAAACATGACTTATGATATTAAAAAGGTGTTGGCCGACTACGAGAACGAGCCCTTCCCGGGGCTCAAAAGTACTTTTAGGGAACTGCGGGGGTTGGACCTGTTAATGCAAACCATTCGTGGTCATCTCTGGAAAAGCACGGCCAAAATGAGTGAGATAGACGACCACATCGCCTATGAAAGGAAAAAACTCGGTGAAACTGAGGACGAGGCTCTGAAAGCCCCCATCGAGAAACGAATACGTGATTTGGAAGAGGAAAAGAAGGTCTGGTTGGAGACAGCATCCTCCTTCAAAGAAAAGCTTAGATCCCAGGTCAGCCGTATACGGGAAACCATCAATCAAGTCCTCCACCGAGACACCACGTTAGCAGACAGGATTCGGATATTGTTCCGGGAGCAAGGGATCACCATCGCCAGCATTCTGACTGCATTGGGTTTAATCATATCAACCTTAGTGGTGTCACTGGTGGGGGGTGTGGGGGCACCCCCAAGTGCCGGCGGGGGAACTCCCAGCGGTGGTGGTGGTGTTAAAGACTGGATTAAAAAACTCGGGGAAGGCCTAGCTAAACTGGCTGGTAAAGCCGCCGAAGCCCTTCCCGGCATCCTGGGTAGCATCGTCTCGTGGTTGTTGGGCGCTCTGTCTAAAACTGCCATGTGGCTCAGTCAAAACCTGTGGGCAGCCATCGTCGCCGTGGCGGGTCTGGTGTACGTAGCGGCTAAGAAATCTTTAACCAAATAAGTCCCAAAGTTACCCCACCAACCACTAAGGCTGTTTTATTATCAATATGCTGCTCATAGGAGACCTGCATATGAGGGGCCACCTCCTGTGGTGTTGGTTGAACTTTAGGCTCCGGAGGTGGCGCCACTATACCCTTTTCACGTGGTTGGGTGTGTGGGATATGTGGGGTGTTAATATCGGGGTTGATACCCAACTTTTGGTCCGCCGTGGCTATGACTATTTTGTTGTTATAACCCACCACTTTTTTTATTCTCAGTTGCATATCACTCGGAGCCATGTACAACCCCACGCCGAACACGTAATTGACTTTCGATCTGGCGTATTCTAACACGTTTTGGTAGCGTTCGATGGCCCGCGGGAGATCAACTGGAGAATTTATAGCATCCTCAACGTTGGAAACGAACTGTTTCTGAGCGTCGTAAGCAGTTCCCTTACCGAGGATGTTGGAACGCGTCATCGACTGCGCACCCAACAGCGCCCACACGTACGTTCGAATCGAGTCGTTCAAGCGTATTGTACCAGCACGAGTGAATCCTTTCGACGTGTCCAGCATGAACATTTTCCACCCGTCTGCGGTTGACTGCTCCACTTTCTGGACTGTGAAAGCAACACCACCTTTAAAGTTCATACGATCATCCCTCCATTCATTACTCGACAAAGCAAAGTCCGGGCGTAGTTTACCTTGTTTCAGTATAAGATCACTGAGTTCTTTCACTGATCGCACGCCATCAGAAGGAATACCCAACCCGTGGTTCGGCCCCGGCAAACGCCAATCCGTCTTCGGGTTTATTTCGAATTCATTACAAATACGTTCATAGGCCCGTCTATCGTATGGGTTGTTTGTTGCGTCCCACGCTTTGTCCTGTGGGAGGGGGGCACTGATCTCTTTAAGGATACGTCTGACCTGGTAGTACACGTGGAATTTGAACACAGACTGACTCAGCGGTCCACGCCGAGTGTCGGTCAATGCCACACCACACCCCGTTGTAGCGCACCACACAGCAAAGTTGAATTGATTCTGCCAGAACTGCATAGGGTTGTTGAACCACGCGTGGACTGCCTCAATGTTAGTCACCATAAGCTTATACTTATCGAACACATCTAAAAGCTGGGCATTGAAATACAACTCAGGAGCAACCACGATCTTCATGGGGGAGAAATCTACATCCAGTTTAGGGTAAAACACACCAGGGGAATACATTTTAAAACTATTATATAAATAAATATATATGTAATATGTACATAACACTTCCTGGAATAACGAGCGGTGAGGCCGTTCAGCTGACGCACGCGATCGATAACACGTCAGGTCAACTCGAAGTCGCACTCTGCGATATCACCTACCTACCACAATGGACTAACATTAATATCAGCAACAATAAGCTGTTCGTCAGTGGAACTCGCAGTCAAATAACTGACGGCTACTACAGCGTGTGCTCTCTAAACGACGAGGTCTTCAAACCCCTGGGAGCCGAACTCAAAATGAACGACTCAAACGGCACAGTGGTGTTAATCAACAACGGAAGAACCTCCTTGAGGCTCGGCCGACCATTAGCGAGGATACTCGGTATGTCTCCTGACGAGATAAAACCAACAACAACCGTCACAGGCACGAAGTTACCCGACCTAGTACCATACCGAGAGCTGTACATTCATCTCGATCAGGTTAGCACAACGTACAACATTCAAGGAGGACACCCTTCCACTATACTGAGAGCAGTGCCGGTTAAAACTGAGAAATTCAACGACGGTAGAACCGAGTCGTTTTCACCACGGCAGTATAAGAGATTAACCCAGGGCAACATACCTGAGCTTACAATATCGGTGTTAGATATAAATCATAATCCTGTAAATATAGGATACCTCAGCTTAACGCTTCACGTAACATGACCAGCGCACAAGGTCCCGGAGTGAAAAAATGTGTCAATATCGGGATCTCCGACCTCGGAGACACACGCGGTTTCGACGCTCCCGGAGTAGATGGTAAATCGTACGCCTTACAACTAAAAAACAACATTTACAAACGCGTTGAAATCCCCTCCGGTGGAGCCCTAAGTGATATGATAGATACCACAGGAGCAACAGCCAACACTAAGTACGCCCTCGTCAACACCGGTGATGACAACTGGAGAATATACCCATCATTCGGAGGTAAACTGTTCGACTTAGACGATGTTGAGAGCACTACCGTCGTCAAAAACAAACCATATATGCTCGTCTTCACCGAAGATGACAAGTGGGTGTTGTTACCCGATAACAAATGGTTTCTCAATATTAGACTCGTCTCCCCTTACGTGTTCACGGATAACAAAGACAACCACCTAAACAAAGTCGTGAACAATGGAACCCTGCTCGTGGCTTACGTCCCAACTCAGAGACGTAGCATAGTCGTCAGCCCAGTCAACACTATAGCAGCCCACATGCTATCGAGTAAACCAGCCATACAAAACGTGAAATTGCAGTTGGTGTCTGAATTCGAAGGCGTGGTTAAGATACTAGAGAGTCTACCGGCAAACTCAACACTGTTCATCAAAGTCTACCTAGGGGAACCATCGGGGAATGATGTCGAGATCGTGAAGGGGATCAAACTCGGGTGGGTGAAACGACACCAGTTTCAAGTTTGCAACGTTTACGTGCGGGTGGGTGTCGACTCCAAGACCAGCCTGCAGGGGGTCAACGTGATCGTAGAAAACAAGATATCACTAATCAATATCTTCCTGCCTGACAACATACACTTCATGGGTATAAAGTTAACCCCTGAATTATTATCAGAAAACCAGTTGGAAATTATATCATAATAGTATAATAATGACCAGTCATCATCCCAATACTACACTTAACGACCTGGGAGATACAGAGGGGTTCGATCAGCCTGGTGAGGAAGGTGAATTATACATCCTACAATTCGAAGACAACGTGTACAAACGGGTGCTGTTATCAGATTTTAAAGAACCCAAATGGCTGGTCAACTTAACACCAGCCTCACCTTATATCACAACAGGTGAACATGGGGTGATCTCTAAGATTAAGAACAACGGTAGTTGGGTCGGGGATTTCATTCCGGAGAGGTCATTAATCATGATGGCTACTGGTCCCGGGAAAAATAGGTTAAGGACTATAGTAACAAATAAATTACCATTTCGCAATAATATATATAACATACATCTTGATATATCCCCCCCTTTCACACTCATCATAGAAGTCTTCTTTTTCTATTTAGGTAATGAAAACACCTCAAAAGAACAACAAATTTTACCCGGGGTGTCAATACACTGGTTTGATGAACACACAGGTAAATATTGTCGTATTGTTATACAACAGGATACCCACGGGGCCCCTATAAACCGCTTAATAAGCCTCAGTGGGGTTTTTATTACAACAGGAAAGTCTATTAACCTCTCACCTATTACCCTGATTGATGGTCTAGATCTTGTAGGCTTCAAATACATTGAAAGATTTTTAACTGAACCCCAATTAAAATATCTTTCAAAATATATATTATAGGATGGGTCTGTACCCAGTCGTAGAGGAAGTAGCTAAGACGTTAGAAACCGTAGATGGGTTCCGCTTGAGGCAGTTATGTGATGTAAAACGTCAACTAGAACAAGACCGTGACACGCGGAAAGCACTATGTAAAAAATATAATAGAGCTTTCAATATCGTGGATGGGGCTGACACTACCCTTATGGCAACCAGCATGGGACTAGGGGCGGCAGGTGTTGGGTTGTTAACCACCATCGTGGCTGCACCTATAGTGTTAGGTATTGAAATAACGGCTGGGGTGACAGGGTTGGTAGGGTTGGCGCTTAAGTTAGTATCACGCAGACTTAATCGTAAGGCATTGAAACACGACGAGATCAGGGTTCTGGCTGAAGCAAAACTCAACACAGTGAGTGAGCGAATTTCCACGGCACTCTCTGACAGTAAGATCTCAGAAGAGGAGTTTAGTTCAATCCTCTCTGAACTCAAAAAATATAACGGAATGAAACAAGATATTCGATCCAAGTCTCGTAAGTCTGCTATCAGCGAGGACGAGAAAAAAAAGTACATAGCACAGGGAATACAAAAAGCCCAGCAAGCCTTTATTATGAACACCAAAGAGATCGTAGGCGGTTCACATTAAACTGTTTCATCGATATAAACATAACATAACCGTAAGCGAGCCACCGATCCTATATGGTCGGTCAAAACTTACAACAAATTATTGATCATACCGTACGGCACAGTGTTACCGCCTGCCAAGTCACGGTAAACGTGATGGCGTGGCTTTGTAGTAGGGGCAATAGTAGCAAGAGCTAAGGGTCCCACCAAAGCCTCATTTACTAAATGAGGCTTTGTAGAGGGGTTTTTGAAAAGTGTTTTCGGACTGTCATTCCCTATACTACTTTTCGATGTGGAGGGAAGGCTACTTGTTGTTGATTTATCTGTTGATGGGCATGGTGTCAGATTTATAAATGTTTATGCTCCGAATGTTGATGCAGATCGAGTTGAATTTTTTAGGACTATTGCTAAGTATTTAGTTACTAGTAGGTATATTATTTTAGGAGGGGATTTTAATTGTGTTTTAAATATACAATTGGATAAAGTTGGGGGTAGGACTTTGGTTCAGGCTGGGTCAAATATTATTAAACAATGGGTTTCTGATTTTTCTATTTTTGATGTGTATCGCTCCAAGTTTCCTGGTTCTGTGGCGGTTTCCTGGCGCAACTCAGCCGGCGTTGGATCTCGTCTGGACCGGTTCTATATTTCTTCTACTCTGCACTGTACACTTGAGACTGTAGATATATCTCCTTGTTCCTTTTCTGACCATGACTATGTGTCATTTAAGCTAAGGGATTTTGCTGGCATAAGTTTTGGCCCGGGGTATTTCAAATTTAATAATTCATTATTAGATAACTCATTCAAGGTTTTATTTCAGGGGTTTTGTTTAAATCATATTCCTCCCTTAAATTCTATTACTATAGACTGGTGGGATGCCTTCAAGTTGGAAATTCGTTCATTTGTTAAATTGTATGCTCAAGTATGTAAGTCACAAAGGGCATCTCTTCATAATGATTTAATTAAACAATACAGAAACTTGTGTCAAGCTGAATCTCTACGTCCTGGGCTTTATTGTGACCAAATTGCGGCTGTAAAGAAACAACTCAATGATTTGGAAATGTTGGAATTTAAAGGTCGTCTAGTTCGTTCCAAGGCTAAGGACCTTGAAAATGGTGAAAAACCTTCCAGTTATTTCTTACGCAAGGAAGCACAGAGAGGTAAAAAGAAAACTATTTCTTCAATTTTAGACTCGTTTGGCAATAAAGTAAGTACCTCTCGTGAAATCATGGGCGTTTTTGTTGATTTTTATAGCGAATTGTTTGGCTATGAGCCCATTGATGAGGAAATTTGCAATCAATTCCTTGCTGATTTACCGGCGCTTCATTCGGATGATTCGGCTTCACTGGAAGGGGAGATAACTCGTGATGAAATTCTAAAGACCCTTAATTCTATGGAGAATAATAAGTCTCCGGGTCCAGACGGGCTTACTAAGGAGTTTTATGTTTATAATTTTGATGTTCTTGGTGATGTACTTCTCCGTGTTATTCAGTTGTCTTTTCAGGAAACTTCCTTACCTGAATCATCTAAAACTTCTTATATTTCTCTTTTGTGTAAAGACATTAATAATGCTGATAATGTTCGTAACTGGCGTCCCATTTCTTTATTAAATGTTGATGTCAAAATTATTTCTAAATTATTATGCACACGTTTAGGCAATGTTATAGGTAGTATCGTGCATTTAGATCAAACTTGTGCTGTTCCTGGCCGATCTATTCAAGATAACTGCCATTTAATTCGCAATGTGTTGGATTATGTGGATCAAAAAGATCTGCCTTGTGCCTTTATCAGTTTAGACCAAGAGAAGGCATTTGATCGGGTCTCTCATGAGTTTTTGTTTAAAGTGCTGGACGCTTTTGGCTTTGGTCCAAATTTTAAAAAATGGGTTAAAATTTTATATCAGGACATATCTAGTGCGCTTATAATTAACCAACACATTTCAAAATCATTTCCTGTAACGAGGTCTGTCCGACAGGGATGTGGCTTGTCTCCATCTCTGTATGTATTAGCACTGGAGCCTTTACTCTGTTATATAAGAAAAAATTCAAAAGTTGTAGGGCTTTCTTTACCAGGCATTGATGATTCAGCAAAAATATCTGCTTTTGCTGATGATGGGCTTGGTTTTTGTACAACTGACGCTTCAATTGGTCACCTTTTGGCAGCATATTCTTGTAATGGTAAAGCGTCAGGCTCCAAATTGAATCTAGCAAAAACTCATGGCATTTTTGTTGGCAAATGGCGTTCAAGATCGGACCACCCTTTCGGTATCTCTTGGATTGAGCAGTCAAAAATAGTTGGAATTGTAACAGGCAAGAATGTCAATGTAGACGATCAGTTACATCCTATATTATCTAAATTTCGTTCAGTTTTAAACGGTGCGAAGGGACGTTCAATTTCTATTTTTGGTAAATCTACTGTGTGCAATATTATGGCCTTATCTAAAGTTTGGTACCGTGGGGCAGTAACTATATATTCAAAACATTATGTCGACCTTTTTCAGAGGGAGACTTTTCGGTTTATTTGGCAATCCACTGCTGAACCTATTCGGAGGTCTGTGTGCTATAAATCTACTTTAGATGGGGGTTTGGGTGTAGTACACATCCAATCAAAATTATATTCTTTTTATCTAAGGCACATTCAAAATCTTTTACTTAATTCCTCAGCTAAGTGGACATTTTTTGCAAAATATTGGTTAGGAATGTCTTTACGCCACTATTGTTCTACTTTTGCTTCACTATTATTTCCACACTCTGAGACGATGCCACAATTCTATCAGACGTGCTTATTGGCTGTAAGACAGTTTGAAGCTGTTAATTCAAATTATCTGATAGATATGTTTCGGTTTACTTCAAAACAGTTCTATTCTTGCTTATTACAAACTGTTGTGGAAAATAAAGTTGAAACGTTGTATCCACGTATTCCTTTTCGACAGGTTTGGCTTAATTTGCATAATTCCTTCGTGGATCCACTTTCGAAATCGGTCAATTATCGTCTCATCTATGATTCTCTCCCCTTGGGGTATACTCTCTATACTCGGGGAATGTCTGTCACTCCGAACTGTCCACTCTGTCGTATAGCAATAGAGACTTCTGACCATCTCTTCATCTATTGCTCGTGTGTGGATGTTTTATGGGATATCGTTTTCCAGTGGTTAGATCAATTGTCATTTGGTTTATTAAAACGATCTAACGAAGTCATTCGATTTAATTTGGTTCCCAAAATTCCAAATTCTTATCAAAAATCAATGTGCATTTACCTTTTAACTTTGGCAAAGTATACCATTTGGCTTGTTCGGAATTCTAATAAATTTGAGCACACAAAATTAAATGGGAATGATATCATGTTGCGTTTTTTGTGTTTCCTTAGGACACGTGTCAAGGTTGACTTTTGTCGCTTTCCATTATCTATCTTTTCTAAATATTGGCTGTTTTCTTCCATCTTTTGCAAAATCAATGCTAATCATTCATTAGAATTATGTATATAACTTCATTTGTAAGCATGTAACGTTCTGGTGTAACCTCTTATATAAAGTATGTTTTATATTGTATATATTTATGCATTTTGTTTGTGCATGTAGCCAGTAAGGCACCTTTTGTGTTAGTTTTACATGTAAGTTCTTATATGTTGCATGCTGCCAGAGACTGGCATTTTTTATGTTTGTATATGTGTGATTCTACATATTGATGTTATGCATGTTGTATGTGTATTATATGTATTATGTCAAAATTGTATATAGTATGTATGTGCTTGTGATGAGTAGTTGAGCTGTACATGTTGTGTGTTTTGTTCATATGTCTTGAATGTATGAATTAATTATTTGTTTCTGAAGCCAGACTAAGGCAAACCTATTTGTATATTTTACGTGTGTTTCATTTATGTTTGCTTTTTTTACTTTTTTCCTTATGTATTGTATAAAGAATTACTGTTCAGTTTGCATGTAGCCGGATGTGGCACTTCTTTTCCTCTTTAGTTCATTTTATGTTAGCGCTGCAGGGCATAACTCTTTGTTGTGATATTCTTTTAGGCCGCCCTGCAGCGACCGCGCTGTCCGCGCCTGTAAAATTCTTTTATGTATTAAATTTTATCAAAAAGAAAAAAAAAACACAAACTGTCAGACCCTTCACACTGAATTGTCTCCCCTTCTGACAGGTCGAATACTACATGTGTGCAGGATGTCAAGAATGACAAAACTCCATTTCTATCTCTTAATTTTTCAATGTAATGTTTCCACAAACCGAAGATAATACAATGTCATCATCTAAAAGTTTGAAATTGAATGTTGGACCAGAGGTTGAATTAATAAAGGCGAAGTAAGATTTGGAAGACACCTTAGTCAGCTGAAATACCATGTGATACATATACCTCAGAGTTATATTTGGCACACATTTACGGTAAAGGAATTCCAATGTAGACGCGTTTGAGGATTTGAACAAGGGTTCGATTCTTACCACTCTTTCATTTCTAATTCTACGGAAACGCTTTCAGTCTGAAAAACACAAACTGTCAGGTGCTTCACACTGAATTGTCTCCCCTTCTGACAGGTCGAATACTACATGTGTGCAGGATGTCAAGAATGACAAAACTCCATTTCTATCTCTTAATTTTTGAATGTAGTGTTTCCACAAACCGAAGATAATACAATGTCATCATCTAAAAGTTTGAAATTGAATGTTGGACCAGAGGTTGAATTAATAAAGGCGAAGAAAGGCTTCAAAGACACCTTAGTCAGCTGAAATACCATGTGATACATATACCTCACAGCTATATTTAGCACACATTTACGGCAAAGGAATTAAATTGTAGACGCGTTTGAGGATTTGAACAAGAGTTCGTTTCTTACCACTCTTTCATTTTTATTTCAAAGGAAGCGCTTTCAGTCTGAAAAACACAAACTGTCAGGTGCATCACATTGAATTGTCTCCCCTTCTGACAGGTCGAATACTACATGTGTGCAGGATGTCAAGAATGACATAACTCCATTTCTATCTCTTAGTTTTTGAATGTAACACTTCCACAAACCGAAGATAATGCAATGTCATCATCTAAAAGTTTCAAATTGAATGTTGGACCAGAGGTTGAATTAATAAAGGCGAAGTAAGATTTGGAAGACACCTTAGTCAGCTGAAATACAATTTGATACATATACCTCAGAGTTATATTTGGCACACATTTACGGGAAAGGAATTCCAATGTAGACGCGTTTGAGCATTAGAACAAGCGTTCGTTTCTTACCACTCTTTCATTTCTAATTCTAAGGAAACCCTTTCAGTCTGAAAAACACAAACTGTCAGGTGCTTCACATTGAATTGTCTCCCCTTCTGACAGGTCGAATACTACATGTGTGCAGGATGTCAAGAATGACATAGCTCCATTTGTATCTCTTAGTTTTTGAATGTAATGTTTCCACAAACCGAAGATAATACAATGTCATCATCTAAAAGTTTGAAATTGAATGTTGGACCAGAGGTTGAATTAATAAAGTCGAAGTAAGATTTGGAAGACACCTTAGTCAGCTGAAATACAATTTGATACATTTACCTCAGAGTTATATTTGGCACACATTTACGGCAAAGGAATTCCAATGTAGACGCGTTTGAGGATTAGAACAAGGGTTCGTTTCTTACCACTCTTTCATTTCTAATTTTAAGGAAACCCTTTCAGTCTCAAAAACACAAACTGTCAGGTGCTTCACATTGAATTGTCAACCCTTCTGACAGGTCGAATACTACATGTGTGCAGGATGTCAAGAATGACATAACTCCATTTCTATCTCTTAGTTTTTGAATGTAACGTTTCCACAAACCGAAGATAATGCAATGTCATCATCTAAAAGTTTGAAATTGAATGTTGGACCAGAGGTGGAATTAATAAAGGCGAAGTAAGATTTGGAAGACACCTTAGTCAGCTGAAATACCATGTGATACATATACCTCAGAGTTATATTTGGCACACATTTACGGTAAAGGAACTCCAATGTAGACGCGTTTGAGGATTTGAACAAGGGTTCGTTTCTTACCACTCTTTCATTTTTATTTCAAAGGAAACGCTTTCACTCTGAAAAACAAACTGTCAGACTCTTCACATTGAATTGTCTCCCCTTCTGACAGGTCGAATACTACATGTGTGCAGGATGTCAAGAATGACATAACTCCATTTCTATCTCTTAATTTTTGAATGTAACGTTTCCACAAACCGAAGATAACACAATGTCATCATCTAAAAGTTTGAAATTGAATGTTGGACCAGAGGTTGAATTAATAAAGGCAAAGTAAGGTTTGGAAGACACCTTAGTCAGCTGAAATACCATGTGATACATATACCTCACAGTTATTTTTGTGACACATTTACGGCAAAGGAATTAAATTGTAGACGCGTTTGAGGATTTGAACAAGGGTTCGTTTCTTACCACTCTTTCATTTTTATTTCAAAGGAAACGCTTTCACTCTGAAAAACACAAACTGTCAGGTGCTTCACATTGAATTGTCTCCCCTTCTGACAGGTCGAATACTACATGTGTGCAGGATGTCAAGAATGACATAGCTCCATTTGTATCTCTTAGTTTTTGAATGTAATGTTTCCACAAACCGAAGATAATACAATGTCATCATCTAAAAGTTTGAAATTGAATGTTGGACCAGAGGTTGAATTAATAAAGGCAAAGAAAGGTTTGGAAGACACCTTAGTCAGCTGAAATACCATGTGATACATATACCTCAGAGTTATATTTGGCACACATTTACGGCAAAGCAATTCCAATGTAGACGCGTTTGAGGATTTGAACAAGGGTTCGTTTCTTACCACTCTTTCATTTTTATTTCAAAGGAAACGGTTTCACTCTGAAAAATACAAACTGTCAGGTGCTTCACATTGAATTGTCTCCCCTTCTGACAGGTCGAATACTACATGTGTGCAGGATGTCAAGAATGACATAGCTCCATTTCTATCTCTTAATTTTTGAATGTAACGTTTCCACAAACCGAAGATAATACAATGTCATCATCTAAAAGTTTGAAATTGAATGTTGGACCAGAGGTTGAATTAATAAAGGCAAAGTAAGGTTTGGAAGACACCTTAGTCAGCTGAAATACCATGTGATACATATACCTCACAGTTATTTTTGTGACACATTTACGGCAAAGGAATTAAATTGTAGACGCGTTTGAGGATTTGAACAAGGGTTCGTTTCTTACCACTCTTTCATTTTTATTTCAAAGGAAACGCTTTCACTCTGAAAAACACAAACTGTCAGGTGCATCACATTGAATTGTCTCCCCTTCTGACAGGTCGAATACTACATGTGTGCAGGATGTCAAGAATGACAAAACTCCATTTCTATCTCTTAATTTTTCAATGCAATGTTTCCACAAACCGAAGATAATACAATGTCATCATCTAAAAGTTTGAAATTGAATGTTGGACCAGAGGTTGAATTAATAAAGGCGAAGTAAGGTTTCAAAGACACCTTAGTCATCTGAAATACCATGTGATACATATACCTCACAGTTATATTTAGCACACATTTACGGCAAAGGAGTTAAATTGTAGACGCGTTTGAGGATTTGAACAAGAGTTCGTTTCTTAGCACTCTTTCATTTTTATTTCAAAGGAAACGCTTTCAGTCTGAAAAACACAAACTGTCAGGTGCATCACATTGAATTGTCTCCCCTTCTGACAGGTCGAATACTACATGTGTGCAGGATGTCAAGAATGACAAAACTCCATTTCTATCTCTTAATTTTTCAATGCAATGTTTCCACAAACCGAAGATAATACAATGTCATCATCTAAAAGTTTGAAATTGAATGTTGGACCAGAGGTTGAATTAATAAAGGCGAAGTAAGGTTTCAAAGACACCTTAGTCATCTGAAATACCATGTGATACATATACCTCACAGTTATATTTAGCACACATTTACGGCAAAGGAATTAAATTGTAGACGCGTTTGAGGATTTGAACAAGGGTTCGTTTCTTACCACTCTTTCATTTTTATTTCAAAGGAAACGCTTTCAGTCTCAAAAACACAAACTGTCAGACTCTTCACATTGAATTGTCTCCCCTTCTGACAGGTGGAATGCTACATGTGTGCAGGATGTCAAGAATGACATAGCTCCATTTCTATCTCTTAGTTTTTGAATGTAATGTTTCCACAAACCGAAGATAATACAATGTCATCATCTAAAAGTTTCAAATTGAATGTTGGACCAGAGGTTGAATTAATAAAGGCGAAGTAAGATTTGGAAGACACCTTAGTCAGCTGAAATACCATGTGATACATATACCTCTGAGTTATATTTGGCACACATTTACGGTAAAGGAATTCCAATGTAGACGCGTTTGAGGATTTGAACAAGGGTTCGTTTCTTACCACTCTTTCATTTTTATTTCAAAGGAAACGCTTTCAGTCTGAAAAACAAACTGTCAGACTCTTCACATTGAATTGTCTCCCCTTCTGACAGGTCGAATACTACATGTGTGCAGGATGTCAAGAATGACATAACTCCATTTCTATCTCTTAATTTTTGAATGTAACGTTTCCACAAACCGAAGATAATACAATGTCATCATCTAAAAGTTTGAAATTGAATGTTGGACCAGAGGTTGAATTAATAAAGGCGAAGTAAGGTTTGGAAGACACCTTAGTCAGCTGAAATACCATGTGATACATATACCTCAGAGTTATATTTGGCACACATTTACGGCAAAGGAATTAAATTGTAGACGCGTTGGAGGATTTGAACAAGGGTTCGTTTCTTACCACTCTTTCATTTTTATTTCAAAGGAAACGCTTTCAGTCTCAAAAACACAAACTGTCAGACTCTTCACATTGAATTGTCTCCCCTTCTGACAGGTCGAATACTACATGTGTGCAGGATGTCAAGAATGACATAACTCCATTTCTATCTCTTAATTTTTCAATGTAACGTTTCCACAAACCGAAGATAATACAATGTCATCATCTAAAAGTTTGAAATTGAATGTTGGACCAGAGGTGGAATTAATAGAGGCGAAGTAAGATTTGGAAGACACCTTAGTCAGCTGAAATACCATGTGATACATATGCATCAGAGTTATATTTGGCACACATTTACGGTAAAGGAATTAAATTGTAGACGCGTTTGAGGATTTGAACAAGGGTTCGTTTCTTACCACTCTTTCATTTTTATTTCAAAGGAAACGCTTTCAGTCTGAAAAACACAAACTGTCAGGCGCTTCACATTGAATTGTCTCCCCTTCTGACAGGTCGAATACTACATGTGTGCAGGATGTCAAGAATGACGTAGCTCCATTTGTATCTCTTAGTTTTTGAATGTAATGTTTCCACAAACCGAAGATAATACAATGTCATCATCTAAAAGTTTGAAATTGAATGTTGGACCAGAGGTTGAATTAATAAAGGCGAAGTAAGGTTTGGAAGACACCTTAGTCATCTGAAATACCATGTGATACATATACCTCAGAGTTATATTTGGCACACATTTACGGCAAAGGAATTAAATTGTAGACGCGTTTGAGGATTTGAACAAGGGTTCGTTTCTTACCACTCTTTCATTTCTAATTCTAAGGAAACGCTTTCAGTCTGAAAAACACAAACTGTCAGGCTCTTCACATTGAATTGTCTCCCCTTCTGACAGGTCGAATACTACATGTGTGCAGGATGTCAAGAATGACAAAACTCCATTTCTATCTCTTAATTTTTGAATGTAATGTTTCCACAAACCGAAGATAATACAATGTCATCATCTAAAAGTTTGAAATTGAATGTTGGACCAGAGGTTGAATTAATAAAGGCGAAGTAAGATTTGGAAGACACCTTAGTCAGCTGAAATACCATGTGATACATATACCTCAGAGTTATATTTGGCACACATTTACGGTAAAGGAATTCCAATGTAGACGCGTTTGAGGATTTGAACAAGGGTTCGATTCTTACCACTCTTTCATTTCTAATTCTACGGAAACGCTTTCAGTCTGAAAAACACAAACTGTCAGGTGCTTCACACTGAATTGTCTCCCCTTCTGACAGGTCGAATACTACATGTGTGCAGGATGTCAAGAATGACAAAACTCCATTTCTATCTCTTAATTTTTGAATGTAGTGTTTCCACAAACCGAAGATAATACAATGTCATCATCTAAAAGTTTGAAATTGAATGTTGGACCAGAGGTTGAATTAATAAAGGCGAAGAAAGGCTTCAAAGACACCTTAGTCAGCTGAAATACCATGTGATACATATACCTCACAGCTATATTTAGCACACATTTACGGCAAAGGAATTAAATTGTAGACGCGTTTGAGGATTTGAACAAGAGTTCGTTTCTTACCACTCTTTCATTTTTATTTCAAAGGAAGCGCTTTCAGTCTGAAAAACACAAACTGTCAGGTGCATCACATTGAATTGTCTCCCCTTCTGACAGGTCGAATACTACATGTGTGCAGGATGTCAAGAATGACATAACTCCATTTCTATCTCTTAGTTTTTGAATGTAGTGTTTCCACAAACCGAAGATAATACAATGTCATCATCTAAAAGTTTGAAATTGAATGTTGGACCAGAGGTTGAATTAATAAAGACGAAGAAAGGTTTCAAAGACACCTTAGTCAGCTGAAATACCATGTGATACATATACCTCACAGCTATATTTAGCACACATTTACGGCAAAGGAATTAAATTGTAGACGCGTTTGAGGATTTGAACAAGAGTTCGTTTCTTACCACTCTTTCATTTTTATTTCAAAGGAAGCGCTTTCAGTCTGAAAAACACAAACTGTCAGGTGCATCACATTGAATTGTCTCCCCTTCTGACAGGTGGAATGCTACATGTGTGCAGGATGTCAAGAATGACATAGCTCCATTTCTATCTCTTAGTTTTTGAATGTAATGTTTCCACAAACCGAAGATAATACAATGTCATCATCTAAAAGTTTCAAATTGAATGTTGGACCAGAGGTTGAATTAATAAAGGCGAAGTAAGATTTGGAAGACACCTTAGTCAGCTGAAATACCATGTGATACATATACCTCTGAGTTATATTTGGCACACATTTACGGTAAAGGAATTCCAATGTAGAAGCGTTTGAGGATTTGAACAAGGGTTCGTTTCTTACCACTCTTTCATTTTTATTTCAAAGGAAACGCTTTCAGTCTGAAAAACAAACTGTGAGACTCTTCACATTGAATTGTCTCCCCTTCTGACAGGTCGAATACTACATGTGTGCAGGATGTCAAGAATGACATAACTCCATTTCTATCTCTTAATTTTTCAATGTAACGTTTCCACAAACCGAAGATAATACAATGTCATCATCTAAAAGTTTGAAATTGAATGTTGGACCAGAGGTTGAATTAATAAAGGCGAAGTAAGGTTTGGAAGACACCTTAGTCAGCTGAAATACCATGTGATACATATACCTCAGAGTTATATTTGGCACACATTTACGGCAAAGGAATTAAATTGTAGACGCGTTTGAGGATTTGAACAAGGGTTCGTTTCTTACCACTCTTTCATTTTTATTTCAAAGGAAACGCTTTCAGTCTGAAAAACACAAACTGACAGACTCTTCACATGGAATTGTCTCCCCTTCTGACAGGTCGAATACTACATGTGTGCAGGATGTCAAGAATGACATAACTCCATTTCTATCTCTTAATTTTTCAATGTAACGTTTCCACAAACCGAAGATAATACAATGTCATCATCTAAAAGTTTGAAATTGAATGTTGGACCAGAGGTTGAATTAATAAAATCGAAGTAAGGTTTCAAAGACACCTTAGTCAGCTGAAATACCATGTGATACATATACCTCAGAGTTATATTTAGCACACATTTACGTCAAAGGAATTGCAATGTAGACGCGTTTGAGGATTTGAACAAGGGTTCGTTTCTTACCACTCTTTCATTTTTATTTCAAAGGAAACGCTTTTAGTCTCAAAAACACAAACTGTCAGGTGCTTCACATTGAATTGTCTCCCCTTCTGACAGGTCGAATACTACATGTGTGCAGGATGTCAAGAATGACATAACTCCATTTCTATCTCTTAATTTTTCAATGTAACGTTTCCACAAACCGAAGATAATACAATGTCATCATCTAAAAGTTTGAAATTGAATGTTGGACCAGAGGTTGAATTAATAAAGGCGAAGTAAGATTTGGAAGACACCTTAGTCAGCTGAAATACCATGTGATACATATACCTCAGAGTTATATTTGGCACACATTTACGGTAAAGGAATTCCAATGTATACGCGTTTGAGGATTTGAACAAGGGTTCGTTTCTTACCACTCTTTCATTTTTATTTCAAAGGAAACGCTTTCAGTCTGAAAAACACAAACTGTCAGACCCTTCACATTGAATTGTCTCCCCTTCTGACAGGTCGAATACTACATGTGTGCAGGATGTCAAGAATGACATAACTCCATTTCTATCTCTTAATTTTTCAATGTAACGTTTCCACAAACCGAAGATAATACAATGTCATCATCTAAAAGTTTGAAATTGAATGTTGGACCAGAGGTTGAATTAATAAAAGCGAAGTAATGTTTCAAAGACACCTTAGTCAGCTGAAATACCATGTGATACATATACCTCAGAGTTATATTTAGCACACATTTACGTCAAAGGAATTCCAATGTAGACGCGTTTGAGGATTTGAACAAGGGTTCGTTTCTTACCACTCTTTCATTTTTATTTCAAAGGAAACGCTTTCAGTCTGAAAAACACAAACTGTCAGGCGCTTCACACATTTACGGCAAAGGAATTAAATTGTAGACGCGTTTGAGGATTTCAACAAGGGTTCGTTTCTTACCACTCTTTCATTTTTATTTCAAAGGAAACGCTTTCAGTCTGAAAAACACAAACTGTCAGGCGCTTCACATTGAATTGTCTCCCCTTCTCACAGGTCGAATACCTCAAACCGAAGATAATACAATGTCATCATCTAAAAGTTTGAAATTGAATGTTGGACCAGAGGTTGAATTAATAAAGGCGAAGTAAGATTTGGAAGACACCTTAGTCAGCTGAAATACCATGTGATACATATACCTCAGAGTTATATTTAGCACACATTTACGTCAAAGGAATTGCAATGTAGACGCGTTTGAGGATTTGAACAAGGGTTCGTTTCTTACCACTCTTTCATTTTTATTTCAAAGGAAACGCTTTCAGTCTCAAAAACACAAACTGTCAGGTGCTTCACAATGAATTGTCTCCCCTTCTGACAGGTCGAATACTACATGTGTGCAGGATGTCAAGAATGACATAACTCCATTTCTATCTCTTAATTTTTCAATGTAACGTTTCCACAAACCGAAGATAATACAATGTCATCATCTAAAAGTTTGAAATTGAATGTTGGACCAGAGGTTGAATTAATAAAGGCGAAGTAAGATTTGGAAGACACCTTAGTCAGCTGAAATACCATGTGATACATATACCTCAGAGTTATATTTGGCACACATTTACGGTAAAGGAATTCCAATGTATACGCGTTTGAGGATTTGAACAAGGGTTCGTTTCTTACCACTCTTTCATTTTTATTTCAAAGGAAACGCTTTCAGTCTGAAAAACACAAACTGTCAGACCCTTCACATTGAATTGTCTCCCCTTCTGACAGGTCGAATACTACATGTGTGCAGGATGTCAAGAATGACATAACTCCATTTCTATCTCTTAATTTTTCAATGTAACGTTTCCACAAACCGAAGATAATACAATGTCATCATCTAAAAGTTTGAAATTGAATGTTGGACCAGAGGTTGAATTAATAAAGGCGAAGTAATGTTTCAAAGACACCTTAGTCAGCTGAAATACCATGTGATACATATACCTCAGAGTTATATTTAGCACACATTTACGTCAAAGGAATTGCAATGTAGACGCGTTTGAGGATTTGAACAAGGGTTCGTTTCTTACCACTCTTTCATTTTTATTTCAAAGGAAACGCTTTCAGTCTGAAAAACACAAACTGTCAGGCGCTTCACACATTTACGGCAAAGGAATTAAATTGTAGACGCGTTTGAGGATTTCAACAAGGGTTCGTTTCTTACCACTCTTTCATTTTTATTTCAAAGGAAACGCTTTCAGTCTGAAAAACACAAACTGTCAGGCGCTTCACATTGAATTGTCTCCCCTTCTCACAGGTCGAATACCACAAACCGAAGATAATACAATGTCATCATCTAAAAGTTTGAAATTGAATGTTGGACCAGAGGTTGAATTAATAAAGGCGAAGTAAGGTTTGGAAGACACCTTAGTCAGCTGAAATACCATGTGATACATATACCTCAGAGTTATATTTAGCACACATTTACGGCAAAGGAATTAAATTGTAGACGCGTTTGAGGATTTGAACAAGGGTTCGTTTCTTACCACTCTTTCATTTTTATTTCAAAGGAAACGCTTTCAGTCTGAAAAACACAAACTGTCAGACTCTTCACATTGAATTGTCTCCCCTTCTGACAGGTCGAATACTACATGTGTGCAGGATGTCAAGAATGACATAACTCCATTTCTATCTCTTAATTTTTCAATGTAACGTTTCCACAAACCGAAGATAATACAATGTCATCATCTAAAAGTTTGAAATTGAATGTTGGACCAGAGGTTGAATTAATAAAGGCGAAGTAAGGTTTCAAAGACACCTTAGTCAGCTGAAATACCATGTGATACATATACCTCAGAGTTATATTTAGCACACATTTACGGCAAAGGAATTAAATTGTAGACGCGTTTGAGGATTTGAACAAGGGTTCGTTTCTTACCACTCTTTCATTTTTATTTCAAAGGAAACGCTTTTAGTCTGAAAAACACAAACTGTCAGGTGCTTCACATTGAATTGTCTCCCCTTCTGACAGGTCGAATACTACATGTGTGCAGGATGTCAAGAATGACATAACTCCATTTCTATCTCTTAATTTTTCAATGTAACGTTTCCACAAACCGAAGATAATACAATGTCATCATCTAAAAGTTTGAAATTGAATGTTGGACCAGAGGTTGAATTAATAAAGGCGAAGTAAGGTTTGGAAGACACCTTAGTCAGCTGAAATACCATGTGATACATATACCTCAGAGTTATATTTGGCACACATTTACGGCAAAGGAATTAAATTGTAGACGCGTTTGAGGATTTGAACAAGGGTTCGTTTCTTACCACTCTTTCATTTTTATTTCAAAGGAAACGCTTTCAGTCTGAAAAACACAAACTGTCAGACTCTTCACATTGAATTGTCTCCCCTTCTGACAGGTCGAATACTACATGTGTGCAGGATGTCAAGAATGACATAACTCCATTTCTATCTCTTAATTTTTCAATGTAACGTTTCCACAAACCGAAGATAATACAATGTCATCATCTAAAAGTTTGAAATTGAATGTTGGACCAGAGGTTGAATTAATAAAGGCGAAGTAAGGTTTCAAAGACACCTTAGTCAGCTGAAATACCATGTGATACATATACCTCAGAGTTATATTTAGCACACATTTACGGTAAAGGAATTAAATTGTAGACGCGTTTGAGGATTTGAACAAGGGTTCGTTTCTTACCACTCTTTCATTTTTATTTCAAAGGAAACGCTTTCAGTCTGAAAAACACAAACTGTCAGACTCTTCACATTGAATTGTCTCCCCTTCTGACAGGTCGAATACTACATGTGTGCAGGATGTCAAGAATGACATAACTCCATTTCTGTCTCTTAATTTTTCAATGTAACGTTTCCACAAACCGAAGATAATACAATGTCATCATCTAAAAGTTTGAAATTGAATGTTGGACCAGAGGTTGAATTAATAAAGGCGAAGTAACATTTGGAAGACACCTTAGTCAGCTGAAATACCATGTGATACATATACCTCAGAGTTATATTTGGCACACATTTACGGTAAAGGAATTCCAATGTAGACGCGTTTGAGGATTTGAACAAGGGTTCGATTCTTACCACTCTTTCATTTCTAATTCTACGGAAACGCTTTCAGTCTGAAAAACACAAACTGTCAGGTGCTTCACATTGAATTGTCTCCCCTTCTGACAGGTCGAATACTACATGTGTGCAGGATGTCAAGAATGACAAAACTCCATTTCTATCTCTTAATTTTTGAGTGTAGTGTTTCCACAAACCGAAGATAATACAATGTCATCATCTAAAAGTTTGAAATTGAATGTTGGACCAGAGGTTGAATTAATAAAGGCGAACTAAGGTTTGGAAGACACCTTAGTCAGCTGAAATACCATGTGATACATATACCTCACAGTTATTTTTGTGACACATTTACATCAAAGGAATTAAGTTGTAGACGCGTTTGAGGATTTCAACAAGGGTTCGTTTCTTACCACTCTTTCATTTTTATTTCAAAGGAAACGCTTTCAGTCTCAAAAACACAAACTGTCAGGTGCTTCACAATGAATTGTCTCCCCTTCTGACAGGTCGAATACTACATGTGTGCAGGATGTCAAGAATGACATAACTCCATTTCTATCTCTTAATTTTTCAATGTAACGTTTCCACAAACCGAAGATAATACAATGTCATCATCTAAAAGTTTGAAATTGAATGTTGGACCAGAGGTTGAATTAATAAAGGCGAAGTAAGATTTGGAAGACACCTTAGTCAGCTGAAATACCATGTGATACATATACCTCAGAGTTATATTTGGCACACATTTACGGTAAAGGAATTCCAATGTATACGCGTTTGAGGATTTGAACAAGGGTTCGTTTCTTACCACTCTTTCATTTTTATTTCAAAGGAAACGCTTTCAGTCTGAAAAACACAAACTGTCAGACCCTTCACATTGAATTGTCTCCCCTTCTGACAGGTCGAATACTACATGTGTGCAGGATGTCAAGAATGACATAACTCCATTTCTATCTCTTAATTTTTCAATGTAACGTTTCCACAAACCGAAGATAATACAATGTCATCATCTAAAAGTTTGAAATTGAATGTTGGACCAGAGGTTGAATTAATAAAGGCGAAGTAATGTTTCAAAGACACCTTAGTCAGCTGAAATACCATGTGATACATATACCTCAGAGTTATATTTAGCACACATTTACGGCAAAGGAATTGCAATGTAGACGCGTTTGAGGATTTGAACAAGGGTTCGTTTCTTACCACTCTTTCATTTTTATTTCAAAGGAAACGCTTTCAGTCTGAAAAACACAAACTGTCAGGCGCTTCACACATTTACGGCAAAGGAATTAAATTGTAGACGCGTTTGAGGATTTCAACAAGGGTTCGTTTCTTACCACTCTTTCATTTTTATTTCAAAGGAAACGCTTTCAGTCTGAAAAACACAAACTGTCAGGCGCTTCACATTGAATTGTCTCCCCTTCTCACAGGTCGAATACCACAAACCGAAGATAATACAATGTCATCATCTAAAAGTTTGAAATTGAATGTTGGACCAGAGGTTGAATTAATAAAGGCGAAGTAAGGTTTGGAAGACACCTTAGTCAGCTGAAATACCATGTGATACATATACCTCAGAGTTATATTTAGCACACATTTACGGCAAAGGAATTAAATTGTAGACGCGTTTGAGGATTTGAACAAGGGTTCGTTTCTTACCACTCTTTCATTTTTATTTCAAAGGAAACGCTTTCAGTCTGAAAAACACAAACTGTCAGACTCTTCACATTGAATTGTCTCCCCTTCTGACAGGTCGAATACTACATGTGTGCAGGATGTCAAGAATGACATAACTCCATTTCTATCTCTTAATTTTTCAATGTAACGTTTCCACAAACCGAAGATAATACAATGTCATCATCTAAAAGTTTGAAATTGAATGTTGGACCAGAGGTTGAATTAATAAAGGCGAAGTAAGGTTTCAAAGACACCTTAGTCAGCTGAAATACCATGTGATACATATACCTCAGAGTTATATTTAGCACACATTTACGGCAAAGGAATTAAATTGTAGACGCGTTTGAGGATTTGAACAAGGGTTCGTTTCTTACCACTCTTTCATTTTTATTTCAAAGGAAACGCTTTTAGTCTGAAAAACACAAACTGTCAGGTGCTTCACATTGAATTGTCTCCCCTTCTGACAGGTCGAATACTACATGTGTGCAGGATGTCAAGAATGACATAACTCCATTTCTATCTCTTAATTTTTCAATGTAACGTTTCCACAAACCGAAGATAATACAATGTCATCATCTAAAAGTTTGAAATTGAATGTTGGACCAGAGGTTGAATTAATAAAGGCGAAGTAAGGTTTGGAAGACACCTTAGTCAGCTGAAATACCATGTGATACATATACCTCAGAGTTATATTTGGCACACATTTACGGCAAAGGAATTAAATTGTAGACGCGTTTGAGGATTTCAACAAGGGTTCGTTTCTTACCACTCTTTCATTTTTATTTCAAAGGAAACGCTTTCAGTCTGAAAAACACAAACTGTCAGACTCTTCACATTGAATTGTCTCCCCTTCTGACAGGTCGAATACTACATGTGTGCAGGATGTCAAGAATGACATAACTCCATTTCTATCTCTTAATTTTTCAATGTAACGTTTCCACAAACCGAAGATAATACAATGTCATCATCTAAAAGTTTGAAATTGAATGTTGGACCAGAGGTTGAATTAATAAAGGCGAAGTAAGGTTTCAAAGACACCTTAGTCAGCTGAAATACCATGTGATACATATACCTCAGAGTTATATTTAGCACACATTTACGGTAAAGGAATTAAATTGTAGACGCGTTTGAGGATTTGAACAAGGGTTCGTTTCTTACCACTCTTTCATTTTTATTTCAAAGGAAACGCTTTCAGTCTGAAAAACACAAACTGTCAGACTCTTCACATTGAATTGTCTCCCCTTCTGACAGGTCGAATACTACATGTGTGCAGGATGTCAAGAATGACATAACTCCATTTCTGTCTCTTAATTTTTCAATGTAACGTTTCCACAAACCGAAGATAATACAATGTCATCATCTAAAAGTTTGAAATTGAATGTTGGACCAGAGGTTGAATTAATAAAGGCGAAGTAACATTTGGAAGACACCTTAGTCAGCTGAAATACCATGTGATACATATACCTCAGAGTTATATTTGGCACACATTTACGGTAAAGGAATTCCAATGTAGACGCGTTTGAGGATTTGAACAAGGGTTCGATTCTTACCACTCTTTCATTTCTAATTCTACGGAAACGCTTTCAGTCTGAAAAACACAAACTGTCAGGTGCTTCACATTGAATTGTCTCCCCTTCTGACAGGTCGAATACTACATGTGTGCAGGATGTCAAGAATGACATAACTCCATTTCTATCTCTTAATTTTTGAGTGTAGTGTTTCCACAAACCGAAGATAATACAATGTCATCATCTAAAAGTTTGAAATTGAATGTTGGACCAGAGGTTGAATTAATAAAGGCGAACTAAGGTTTGGAAGACACCTTAGTCAGCTGAAATACCATGTGATACATATACCTCACAGTTATTTTTGTGACACATTTACATCAAAGGAATTAAGTTGTAGACGCTTTTGAGGATTTGAACAAGGGTTCGTTTCTTACCACTCTTTCATTTTTATTTCAAAGGAAGCGCTTTCAGTCTGAAAAACACAAACTGTCAGGTGCATCACATTGAATTGTCTCCCCTTCTGACAGGTCGAATACTACATGTGTGCAGGATGTCAAGAATGACATAACTCCATTTCTATCTCTTAATTTTTCAATGTATCGTTTCCACAAACCGAAGATAATACAATGTCATCATCTAAAAGTTTGAAATTGAATGTTGGACCAGAGGATGAATTAATAAAGCCGAAGTAAGGTTTGGAAGACACCTTAGTCAGCTGAAATACCATGTGATACATATACCTCAGAGTTATATTTAGCACACATTTACGGTAAAGGAATTAAATTGTAGACGCGTTTGAGGATTTGAACAAGGGTTCGTTTCTTACCACTCTTTCATTTTTATTTCAAAGGAAACGCTTTCAGTCTGAAAAACACAAACTGTCAGACCCTTCACATTGAATTGTCTCCCCTTCTGACAGGTCGAATACTACATGTGTGCAGGATGTCAAGAATGACATAACTCCATTTCTATCTCTTAATTTTTCAATGTAACGTTTCCACAAACCGAAGATAATACAATGTCATCATCTAAAAGTTTGAAATTGAATGTTCGACCAGAGGTTGAATTAATAAAGGCGAAGTAATGTTTCAAAGACACCTTAGTCAGCTGAAATACCATGTGATACATATACCTCAGAGTTATATTTGGCACACATTTACGGCAAAGGAATTAAATTGTAGACGCGTTTGAGGATTTGAACAAGGGTTCGTTTCTTACCACTCTTTCATTTTTGTTTCAAAGGAAGCGCTTTCAGTCTGAAAAACACAAACTGTCAGGTGCATCACATTGAATTGTCTCCCCTTCTGACAGGTCGAATACTACATGTGTGCAGGATGTCAAGAATGACATAACTCCATTTCTATCTCTTAATTTTTCAATGTAACGTCTCCACAAACCGAAGATAATACAATGTCATCATCTAAAAGTTTGAAATTGAATGTTGGACCAGAGGATGAATTAATGAAGGCGAAGTAAGGTTTGGAAGACACCTTAGTCAGCTGAAATACCATGTGATACATATACCTCAGAGTTATATTTAGCACACATTTACGGCAAAGGAATTAAATTGTAGACGCGTTTGAGGATTTGAACAAGGGTTCGTTTCTTACCACTCTTTCATTTTTATTTCAAAGGAAACGCTTTCAGTCTGAAAAACACAAACTGTCAGACCCTTCACACTGAATTGTCTCCCCTTCTGACAGGTCGAATACTACATGTGTGCAGGATGTCAAGAATGACATAACTCCATTTCTATCTCTTAATTTTTCAATGTAACGTTTCCACAAACCGAAGATAATACAATGTCATGATCTAAAAGTTTGAAATTGAATGTTGGACCAGAGGTTGAATTAATAAAGCCGAAGTAAGATTTGGAAGACACCTTAGTCAGCTGAAATACCATGTGATACATATACCTCAGAGCTATATTTGGCACACATTTACGGCAAAGGAATTCCAATGTAGACGCGTTTGAGGATTTGAACAAGGGTTCGATTCTTACCAGTCTTTCATTTCTAATTCTAAGGAAACGCTTTCAGTCTGAAAAACACAAACTGTCAGGTGCTTCACACTGAATTGTCTCCCCTCCTGACAGGTCGAATACTACATGTGTGCAGGATGTCAAGAATGACAAAACTCCATTTCTATCTCTTAATTTTTGAATATAATGTTTCCACAAACCGAAGATAATACAATGTCATCATCTAAAAGTTTGAAATTGAATGTTGGACCACAGGTTGAATTAATAAAGGCAAAGTAAGGTTTGGAAGACACCTTAGTCAGCTGAAATACCATGTGATACATATACCTCAGAGTTATATTTGGCACACATTTACGGCAAAGGAATTCCAATGTAGACGCGTTTGAGGATTTGAACAAGGGTTCGTTTCTTACCACTCTTTCATTTTTATTTCAAAGGAAACGCTTTCAGTCTGAAAAACACAAACTGTCAGACTCTTCACATTGAATTGTCTCCCCTTCTCACAGGTCGAATACTACAAGTGTGCAGGATGTCAAGAATGACATAACTCCATTTCTATCTCTTAATTTTTTAATGTAATGTTTCCACAAACCGAAGATAATACAATGTCATCATCTAAAAGTTTGAAATTGAATGTTGGACCAGAGGTTGAATTAATAAAGGCGAAATAAGGTTTCAAAGACACCTTAGTCAGCTGAAATACCATGTGATACATATACCTCAGAGTTATATTTGGCACACATTTACGGCAAAGGAATTAAATTGTAGACGCGTTTGAGGATTTGAACAAGGGTTCGTTTCTTACCACTCTTTCATTTTTATTTCAAAGGAAACGCTTTCAGTCTGAAAAACACAAACTGTCAGACTCTTCACATTGAATTGTCTCCCCTTCTGACATGTCGAATACTACATGTGTGCAGGATGTCAAGAATGACAAAACTCCATTTCTATCTCTTAATTTTTCAATGTAACGTTTCCACAAACCGAAGATAATACAATGTCATCATCTAAAAGTTTGAAATTGAATGTTGGACCAGAGGTTGAATTAATAAAGCCGAAGTAAGGTTTGGAAGACACCTTAGTCAGCTGAAATACCATGTGATACATATACCTCAGAGTTATATTTGGCACACATTTACGGCAAAGGAATTCCAATGTAGACGCGTTTGAGGATTTGAACAAGGGTTCGTTTCTTACCACTCTTTCATTTTTATTTCAAAGGAAACGCTTTCAGTCTGAAAAACACAAACTGTCAGGTGCTTCACATTGAATTGTCTCCCCTTCTGACAGGTCGAATACTACATGTGTGCAGGATGTCAAGAATGACAAAACTCCATTTCTATCTCTTAATTTTTGAATAAAATGTTTCCACAAACCGAAGATAATACAATGTCATCATCTAAAAGTTTGAAATTGAATGTTGGACCAGAGGTTGAATTAATAAAGGCAAAGTAAGGTTTGGAAGACACCTTAGTCAGCTGAAATACCATGTGATACATATACCTCAGAGTTATATTTGGCACACATTTACGGCAAAGGAATTCCAATGTAGACGCGTTTGAGGATTTGAACAAGGGTTCGTTTCTTACCACTCTTTCATTTTTATTTCAAAGGAAACGCTTTTAGTCTCAAAAACACAAACTGTCAGACTCTTCACATTGAATTGTCTCCCCTTCTCACAGGTCGAATACTACATGTGTGCAGGATGTCAAGAATGACATAACTCCATTTCTATCTCTTAATTTTTTAATGTAACGCTTCCACAAACCGAAGATAATACAATGTCATCATCTAAAAGTTTGAAATTGAATGTTGGACCAGAGGTTGAATTAATAAAGGCGAAGTAAGGTTTGGAAGACACCTTAGTCAGCTGAAATACCATGTGATACATATACCTCAGAGTTATATTTGGCACACATTTACGGCAAAGGAATTCCAATGTAGACGCGTTTGAGGATTTGAACAAGGGTTCGATTCTTACCACTCTTTCATTTCTAATTCTAAGGAAACGCTTTCAGTCTGAAAAACACAAACTGTCAGGTGCTTCACATTGAATTGTCTCCCCTCCTGACAGGTCGAATACTACATGTGTGCAGGATGTCAAGAATGACAAAACTCCATTTCTATCTCTTAATTTTTAAATGCAATGTTTCCACAAACCGAAGATAATACAATGTCATCATCTAAAAGTTTGAAATTGAATGTTGGACCAGAGGTTGAATTAATAAAGGCGAAGTAAGGTTTGGAAGACACCTTAGTCAGCTGAAATACCATGTGATACATATACCTCAGAGTTATATTTGGCACACATTTACGGCAAAGGAATTCCAATGTAGACGCGTTTCAGGATTTGAACAAGGGTTCGTTTCTTACCACTCTTTCATTTTTATTTCAAAGGAAACGCTTTCAGTCTGAAAAACACAAACTGTCAGACTCTTCACATTGAATTGTCTCCCCTTCTGACAGGTCGAATACTACATGTGTGCAGGATGTCAAGAATGACATAACTCCATTTCTATCTCTTAATTTTTCAATCTAACGTTTCCACAAACCGAAGATAATACAATGTCATCATCTAAAAGTTTGAAATTGAATGTTGGACCAGAGGTTGAATTAATAGAGGCGAAGTAAGGTTTCAAAGACACCTTAGTCAGCTGAAATACCATGTGATACATATACCTCAGAGTTATATTTAGCACACATTTACGGCAAAGGAATTCCAATGTAGACGCGTTTGAGGATTTGAACAAGGGTTCGATTCTTACCACTCTTTCATTTCTAATTCTAAGGAAACGCTTTCAGTCTGAAAAACACAAACTGTCAGGTGCTTCACATTGAATTGTCTCCCCTCCTGACAGGTCGAATACTACATGTGTGCAGGATGTCAAGAATGACAAAACTCCATTTCTATCTCTTAATTTTTAAATGCAATGTTTCCACAAACCGAAGATAATACAATGTCATCATCTAAAAGTTTGAAATTGAATGTTGGACCAGAGGTTGAATTAATAAAGGCGAAGTAAGGTTTGGAAGACACCTTAGTCATCTGAAATACCATGTGATACATATACCTCAGAGTTATATTTAGCACACATTTACGGCAAAGGAATTAAATTGTAGACGCGTTTGAGGATTTGAACAAGGGTTCGTTTCTTACCACTGTTTCATTTTTATTTCAAAGGAAACGCTTTCAGTCTGAAAAACACAAACTGTCAGACTCTTCACAATGAATTGTCTCCCCTTCTGACAGGTCGAATACTACATGTGTGCAGGATGTCAAGAATGACATAACTCCATTTCTATCTCTTAATTTTTCAATGTAACGTTTCCACAAACCGAAGATAATACAATGTCATCATCTAAAAGTTTGAAATTGAATGTTGGACCAGAGGTTGAATTAATAAAGGCGAAGTAAGGTTTGGAAGACACCTTAGTCATCTGAAATACCATGTGATACATATACCTCAGAGTTATATTTAGCACACATTTACGGCAAAGGAATTAAATTGTAGACGCGTTTGAGGATTTGAACAAGGGTTCGTTTCTTACCACTGTTTCATTTTTATTTCAAAGGAAACGCTTTCAGTCTGAAAAACACAAACTGTCAGACTCTTCACATTGAATTGTCTCCCCTTCTGACAGGTCGAATACTACATGTGTGCAGGATGTCAAGAATGACATAACTCCATTTCTATCTCTTAATTTTTCAATGTAACGTTTCCACAAACCGAAGATAATACAATGTCATCATCTAAAAGTTTGAAATTGAATGTTGGACCAGAGGTTGAATTAATAAAGGCGAAGTAAGGTTTCAAAGACACCTTAGTCAGCTGAAATACCATGTGATACATATACCTCAGAGTTATATTTAGCACACATTTACGGCAAAGGAATTAAATTGTAGACGCGTTTGAGGATTTGAACAAGGGTTCGTTTCTTGCCACTCTTTCATTTTTATTTCAAAGGAAACGCTTTCAGTCTGAAAAACACAAACTGTCAGACCCTTCACACTGAATTGTCTCCCCTTCTGACAGGTCGAATACTACATGTGTGCAGGATGTCAAGAATGACATAACTCCATTTCTATCTCTTAATTTTTCAATGTAACGTTTCCACAAACCGAAGATAATACAATGTCATGATCTAAAAGTTTGAAATTGAATGTTGGACCAGAGGTTGAATTAATAAAGCCGAAGTAAGATTTGGAAGACACCTTAGTCAGCTGAAATACCATGTGATACATATACCTCAGAGCTATATTTGGCACACATTTACGGCAAAGGAATTCCAATGTAGACGCGTTTGAGGATTTGAACAAGGGTTCGATTCTTACCAGTCTTTCATTTCTAATTCTACGGAAACGCTTTCAGTCTGAAAAACACAAACTGTCAGGTGCTTCACACTGAATTGTCTCCCCTCCTGACAGGTCGAATACTACATGTGTGCAGGATGTCAAGAATGACAAAACTCCATTTCTATCTCTTAATTTTTCAATATAATGTTTCCACAAACCGAAGATAATACAATGTCATCATCTAAAAGTTTGAAATTGAATGTTGGACCAGAGGATGAATTAATAAAGGCAAAGTAAGGTTTGGAAGACACCTTAGTCAGCTGAAATACCATGTGATACATATACCTCAGAGTTATATTTGGCACACATTTACGGCAAAGGAATTCCAATGTAGACTCGTTTGAGGATTTGAACAAGGGTTCGTTTCTTACCACTCTTTCATTTTTATTTCAAAGGAAACGCTTTCACTCTGAAAAACACAAACTGTCAGACTCTTCACATTGAATTGTCTCCCCTTCTCACAGGTCGAATACTACATGTGTGCAGGATGTGAAGAATGACATAACTCCATTTCTATCTCTTAATTTTTTAATGTAACGTTTCCACAAACCGAAGATAATACAATGTCATCATCTAAAAGTTTGAAATTGAATGTTGGACCAGAGGTTGAATTAATAAAGGCGAAGTAAGGTTTCAAAGACACCTTAGTCAGCTGAAATACCATGTGATACATATACCTCAGAGTTATATTTGGCACACATTTACGGCAAAGGAATTAAATTGTAGACGCGTTTGAGGATTTGAACAAGGGTTCGTTTCTTACCACTCTTTCATTTTTATTTCAAAGGAAACGCTTTCAGTCTGAAAAACACAAACTGTCAGACTCTTCACATTGAATTGTCTCCCCTTCTGACATGTCGAATACTACATGTGTGCAGGATGTCAAGAATGACAAAACTCCATTTCTATCTCTTAATTTTTCAATGTATCGTTTCCACAAACCGAAGATAATACAATGTCATCATCTAAAAGTTTGAAATTGAATGTTGGACCAGAGGTTGAATTAATAAAGCCGAAGTAAGGTTTGGAAGACACCTTAGTCAGCTGAAATACCATGTGATACATATACCTCAGAGTTATATTTGGCACACATTTACGGCAAAGGAATTCCAAGGTAGACGCGTTTGAGGATTTGAACAAGGGTTCGTTTCTTACCACTCTTTCATTTTCATTTCAAAGGAAACGCTTTCAGTCTGAAAAACACAAACTGTCAGGTGCTTCACATTGAATTGTCTCCCCTTCTGACAGATCGAATACTACATGTGTGCAGAATGTCAAGAATGACATAGCTCCATTTCTATCTCTTAATTTTTCAATGTAGCGTTTCCACAAACCGAAGATAATACAATGTCATCATCTAAAAGTTTGAAATTGAATGTTGGACCAGAGGTTGAATTAATAAAGGCGAAGTAAGGTTTCGGAGACACCTTAGTCATCCGAAATACCATGTGATACATATACCTCAGAGTTATATTTAGCACACATTTACGGTAAAGGAATTCCAATGTAGACGCGTTTGAGGATTTGAACAAGGGTTCGTTTCTTACCACTCTTTCATTTTTATTTCAAAGGAAACGCTTTCAGTCTGAAAAACACAAACTCTCAGACTCTTCACATTGAATTGTCTCCCCTTCTGACAGGTCGAATACTACATGTGTGCAGGATGTCAAGAATGACAAAACTCCATTTCTATCTCTTAATTTTTCAATATAATGTTTCCACAAACCGAAGATAATACAATGTCATCATCTAAAAGTTTGAAATTGAATGTTGGACCAGAGGATGAATTAATAAAGGCAAAGTAAGGTTTGGAAGACACCTTAGTCAGCTGAAATACCATGTGATACATATACCTCAGAGTTATATTTGGCACACATTTACGGCAAAGGAATTCCAATGTAGACTCGTTTGAGGATTTGAACAAGGGTTCGTTTCTTACCACTCTTTCATTTTTATTTCAAAGGAAACGCTTTCACTCTGAAAAACACAAACTGTCAGACTCTTCACATTGAATTGTCTCCCCTTCTCACAGGTCGAATACTACATGTGTGCAGGATGTGAAGAATGACATAACTCCATTTCTATCTCTTAATTTTTTAATGTAACGTTTCCACAAACCGAAGATAATACAATGTCATCATCTAAAAGTTTGAAATTGAATGTTGGACCAGAGGTTGAATTAATAAAGGCGAAGTAAGGTTTCAAAGACACCTTAGTCAGCTGAAATACCATGTGATACATATACCTCAGAGTTATATTTGGCACACATTTACGGCAAAGGAATTAAATTGTAGACGCGTTTGAGGATTTGAACAAGGGTTCGTTTCTTACCACTCTTTCATTTTTATTTCAAAGGAAACGCTTTCAGTCTGAAAAACACAAACTGTCAGACTCTTCACATTGAATTGTCTCCCCTTCTGACATGTCGAATACTACATGTGTGCAGGATGTCAAGAATGACAAAACTCCATTTCTATCTCTTAATTTTTCAATGTATCGTTTCCACAAACCGAAGATAATACAATGTCATCATCTAAAAGTTTGAAATTGAATGTTGGACCAGAGGTTGAATTAATAAAGCCGAAGTAAGGTTTGGAAGACACCTTAGTCAGCTGAAATACCATGTGATACATATACCTCAGAGTTATATTTGGCACACATTTACGGCAAAGGAATTCCAAGGTAGACGCGTTTGAGGATTTGAACAAGGGTTCGTTTCTTACCACTCTTTCATTTTCATTTCAAAGGAAACGCTTTCAGTCTGAAAAACACAAACTGTCAGGTGCTTCACATTGAATTGTCTCCCCTTCTGACAGATCGAATACTACATGTGTGCAGAATGTCAAGAATGACATAGCTCCATTTCTATCTCTTAATTTTTCAATGTAGCGTTTCCACAAACCGAAGATAATACAATGTCATCATCTAAAAGTTTGAAATTGAATGTTGGACCAGAGGTTGAATTAATAAAGGCGAAGTAAGGTTTCGGAGACACCTTAGTCATCCGAAATACCATGTGATACATATACCTCAGAGTTATATTTAGCACACATTTACGGTAAAGGAATTCCAATGTAGACGCGTTTGAGGATTTGAACAAGGGTTCGTTTCTTACCACTCTTTCATTTTTATTTCAAAGGAAACGCTTTCAGTCTGAAAAACACAAACTGTCAGACTCTTCACATTGAATTGTCTCCCCTTCTGACAGGTCGAATACTACATGTGTGCAGGATGTCAAGAGTGACATAACTCCATTTCTATCTCTTAATTTTTCAATGTAACGTTTCCACAAACCGAAGATAATACAATGTCATCATCTAAAAGTTTGAAATTGAATGTTGGACCAGAGGTTGAATTAATAAAGGCGAAGAAAGGTTTGGAAGACACCTTAGTCAGCTGAAATACCATGTGATACATATACCTCACAGTTATTTTTGTGACACATTTACGGCAAAGGAATTAAATTGTAGACGCGTTTGAGGATTTGAACAAGGGTTCGTTTCTTACCACTCTTTCATTTTTATTTCAAAGGAAACGCTTTCAGTCTGAAAAACACAAACTGTCAGACTCTTCACATTGAATTGTCTCCCCTTCTGACATGTCGAATACTACATGTGTGCAGGATGTCAAGAATGACAAAACTCCATTTCTATCTCTTAATTTTTCAATGTATCGTTTCCACAAACCGAAGATAATACAATGTCATCATCTAAAAGTTTGAAATTGAATGTTGGACCAGAGGTTGAATTAATAAAGCCGAAGTAAGGTTTGGAAGACACCTTAGTCAGCTGAAATACCATGTGATACATATACCTCAGAGTTATATTTGGCACACATTTACGGCAAAGGAATTCCAAGGTAGACGCGTTTGAGGATTTGAACAAGGGTTCGTTTCTTACCACTCTTTCATTTTCATTTCAAAGGAAACGCTTTCAGTCTGAAAAACACAAACTGTCAGGTGCTTCACATTGAATTGTCTCCCCTTCTGACAGATCGAATACTACATGTGTGCAGAATGTCAAGAATGACATAGCTCCATTTCTATCTCTTAATTTTTCAATGTAGCGTTTCCACAAACCGAAGATAATACAATGTCATCATCTAAAAGTTTGAAATTGAATGTTGGACCAGAGGTTGAATTAATAAAGGCGAAGTAAGGTTTGGAAGACACCTTAGTCAGCTGAAATACCATGTGATACATATACCTCAGAGTTATATTTAGCACACATTTACGGCAAAGGAATTCCAATGTAGACGCGTTTGAGGATTTGAACAAGGGTTCGTTTCTTACCACTCTTTCATTTTTATTTCAAAGGAAACGCTTTCAGTCTCAAAAACACAAACTGTCAGGTGCTTCACATTGAATTGTCTCCCCTTCTGACAGGTCGAATACTACATGTGTGCAGGATGTCAAGAATGACATAACTCCATTTCTATCTCTTAATTTTTCAATGTAACGTTTCCACAAACCGAAGATAATACAATGTCATCATCTAAAAGTTTGAAATTGAATGTTGGACCAGAGGTTGAATTAATAAAGGCGAAGTAACGTTTCAAAGACACCTTAGTCAGCTGAAATACCATGTGATACATATACCTCAGAGTTATATTTAGCACACATTTACGGCAAAGGAATTAAATTGTAGACGCGTTTGAGGATTTGAACAAGGGGTCGTTTCTTACCACTCTTTCATTTTTATTTCAAAGGAAACGCTTTTAGTCTCAAAAACACAAACTGTCAGGTGCTTCACATTGAATTGTCTCCCCTTCTGACAGGTCGAATACTACATGTGTGCAGGATGTCAAGAATGACATAACTCCATTTCTATCTCTTAATTTTTCAATGTAACGTTTCCACAAACCGAAGATAATACAATGTCATCATCTAAAAGTTTGAAATTGAATGTTGGACCAGAGGTTGAATTAATAAAGGCGAAGTAAGGTTTGGAAGACACCTTAGTCAGCTGAAATACCATGTGATACATATACCTCAGAGTTATATTTGGCACACATTTACGGCAAAGGAATTAAATTGTAGACGCGTTTGAGGATTTGAACAAGGGTTCGTTTCTTACCACTCTTTCATTTTTATTTCAAAGGAAACGCTTTCAGTCTGAAAAACACAAACTGTCAGACTCTTCACATTGAATTGTCTCCCCTTCTGACAGGTCGAATACTACATGTGTGCAGGATGTCAAGAATGACATAACTCCATTTGTATCTCTTAATTTTTCAATGTAACGTTTCCACAAACCGAAGATAATACAATGTCATCATCTAAAAGTTTGAAATTGAATGTTGGACCAGAGGATGAATTAATAAAGGCGAAGTAAGGTTTGGAAGACACCTTAGTCAGCTGAAATACCATGTGATACATATACCTCAGAGTTATATTTAGCACACATTTACGGTAAAGGAATTAAATTGTAGACGCGTTTGAGGATTTGAACAAGGGTTCGTTTCTTACCACTCTTTCATTTTTATTTCAAAGGAAACGCTTTCAGTCTGAAAAACACAAACTGTCAGACTCTTCACATTGAATTGTCTCCCCTTCTGACAGGTCGAATACTACATGTGTGCAGGATGTCAAGAATGACATAACTCCATTTCTATCTCTTAATTTTTCAATGTAACGTTTCCACAAACCGAAGATAATACAATGTCATCATCTAAAAGTTTGAAATTGAATGTTGGACCAGAGGTTGAATTAATAAAGGCGAAGTAAGGTTTCAAAGACACCTTAGTCAGCTGAAATACCATGTGATACATATACCTCAGAGTTATATTTAGCACACATTTACGGCAAAGGAATTCCAATGTAGACGCGTTTGAGGATTTGAACAAGGGTTCGTTTCTTACCACTCTTTCATTTTTATTTCAAAGGAAACGCTTTCAGTCTCAAAAACACAAACTGTCAGGTGCTTCACATTGAATTGTCTCCCCTTCTGACAGGTCGAATACTACATGTGTGCAGGATGTCAAGAATGACATAACTCCATTTCTATCTCTTAATTTTTCAATGTAACGTTTCCACAAACCGAAGATAATACAATGTCATCATCTAAAAGTTTGAAATTGAATGTTGGACCAGAGGTTGAATTAATAAAGGCGAAGTAAGGTTTGGAAGACACCTTAGTCAGCTGAAATACCATGTGATACATATACCTCAGAGTTATATTTGGCACACATTTACGGCAAAGGAATTAAATTGTAGACGCGTTTGAGGATTTGAACAAGGGTTCGTTTCTTACCACTCTTTCATTTTTATTTCAAAGGAAACGCTTTCAGTCTGAAAAACACAAACTGTCAGACTCTTCACATTGAATTGTCTCCCCTTCTGACAGGTCGAATACTACATGTGTGCAGGATGTCAAGAATGACATAACTCCATTTGTATCTCTTAATTTTTCAATGTAACGTTTCCACAAACCGAAGATAATACAATGTCATCATCTAAAAGTTTGAAATTGAATGTTGGACCAGAGGATGAATTAATAAAGGCGAAGTAAGGTTTGGAAGACACCTTAGTCAGCTGAAATACCATGTGATACATATACCTCAGAGTTATATTTAGCACACATTTACGGTAAAGGAATTAAATTGTAGACGCGTTTGAGGATTTGAAAAAGGGTTCGTTTCTTACCACTCTTTCATTTTTATTTCAAAGGAAACGCTTTCAGTCTGAAAAACACAAACTGTCAGACTCTTCACATTGAATTGTCTCCCCTTCTGACAGGTCGAATACTACATGTGTGCAGGATGTCAAGAATGACATAACTCCATTTCTATCTCTTAATTTTTCAATGTAACGTTTCCACAAACCGAAGATAATACAATGTCATCATCTAAAAGTTTGAAATTGAATGTTGGACCAGAGGTTGAATTAATAAAGGCGAAGTAAGGTTTCAAAGACACCTTAGTCAGCTGAAATACCATGTGATACATATACCTCAGAGTTATATTTAGCACACATTTACGGCAAAGGAATTCCAATGTAGACGCGTTTGAGGATTTGAACAAGGGTTCGTTTCTTACCACTCTTTCATTTTTATTTCAAAGGAAACGCTTTCAGTCTCAAAAACACAAACTGTCAGGTGCTTCACATTGAATTGTCTCCCCTTCTGACAGGTCGAATACTACATGTGTGCAGGATGTCAAGAATGACATAACTCCATTTCTATCTCTTAATTTTTCAATGTAACGTTTCCACAAACCGAAGATAATACAATGTCATCATCTAAAAGTTTGAAATTGAATGTTGGACCAGAGGTTGAATTAATAAAGGCGAAGTAACGTTTCAAAGACACCTTAGTCAGCTGAAATACCATGTGATACATATACCTCAGAGTTATATTTAGCACACATTTACGGCAAAGGAATTAAATTGTAGACGCGTTTGAGGATTTGAACAAGGGGTCGTTTCTTACCACTCTTTCATTTTTATTTCAAAGGAAACGCTTTTAGTCTCAAAAACACAAACTGTCAGGTGCTTCACATTGAATTGTCTCCCCTTCTGACAGGTCGAATACTACATGTGTGCAGGATGTCAAGAGTGACATAACTCCATTTCTATCTCTTAATTTTTTAATGTAGCGTTTCCTCAAACCGAAGATAATACAATGTCATCATCTAAAAGTTTGAAATTGAATGTTGGACCAGAGGTTGAATTAATAAAGCCGAAGTAAGGTTTGGAAGACACCTTAGTCAGCTGAAATACCATGTGAGAAAATATACCTCACAGTTATATTTGGCACACATTTACGGCAAAGGAATTCCAATGTAGACGCGTTTGAGGATTTGAACAAGGGTTCGATTCTTACCACTCTTTCATTTCTAATTCTAAGGAAACGCTTTCAGTCTGAAAAACACAAACTCTCAGGTGCTTCACATTGAATTGTCTCCCCTCCTGACAGGTCGAATACTACATGTGTGCAGGATGTCAAGAATGACAAAACTCCATTTCTATCTCTTAATTTTTGAATGCAATGTTTCCACAAACCGAAGATAATACAATGTCATCATCTAAAAGTTTGAAATTGAATGTTGGACCAGAGGTTGAATTAATAAAGGCGAAGTAAGGTTTGGAAGACACCTTAGTCAGCTGAAATACAATGTGATACATATGCCTCACAGTTATTTTTGTGACACATTTACGGCAAAGGAATTAAATTGTAGACGCGTTTGAGGATTTGAACAAGGGTTCGTTTCTTACCACTCTTTCATTTTTATTTCAAAGGAAACGCTTTCAGTCTGAAAAACACAAACTGTCAGACTCTTCACACTGAATTGTCTCCCCTTCTGACAGGTCGAATACTACATGTGTGCAGGATGTCAAGAATGACATAACTCCATTTCTATCTCTTAATTTTTCAATGTAACGTTTCCACAAACCGAAGATAATACAATGTCATCATCTAAAAGTTTGAAATTGAATGTTGGACCAGAGGTTGAATTAATAAAGCCGAAGTAAGGTTTGGAAGACACCTTAGTCAGCTGAAACACCATGTGATACATATACCTCACAGTTATATTTGGCACACATTTACGGCAAAGGAATTCCAATGTAGACGCGTTTGAGGATTTGAACAAGGGTTCGATTCTTACCACTCTTTCATTTCTAATTCTAAGGAAACGCTTTCAGTCTGAAAAACACAAACTGTCAGGTGCTTCACATTGAATTGTCTCCCCTCCTGACAGGTCGAATACTACATGTGTGCAGGATGTCAAGAATGACAAAACTCCATTTCTATCTCTTAAATTTTGAATGCAATGTTTCCACAAACCGAAGATAATACAATGTCATCATCTAAAAGTTTGAAATTGAATGTTGGACCAGAGGTTGAATTAATAAAGGCTAAGTAAGGTTTGGAAGACACCTTAGTCAGCTGAAATACCATGTGATACATATACCTCAGAGTTATATTTGGCACACATTTACGGCAAAGGAATTCCAATGTAGACGCGTTTGAGGATTTGAACAAGGGTTCGTTTCTTACCACTCTTTCATTTTTATTTCAAAGGAAACGCTTTCAGTCTGAAAAACACAAACTGTCAGGTGCTTCACATTGAATTGTCTCCCCTTCTGACAGGTCGAATACTACATGTGTGCAGGATGTCAAGAATGACATAACTCCATTTGTATCTCTTAGTTTTTCAATGTAATGTTTCCACAAACCGAAGATAATACAATGTCATCATCTAAAAGTTTGAAATTGAATGTTGGACCAGAGGTTGAATTAATAAAGGCGAAGTAAGGTTTCGGAGACACCTTAGTCAGCTGAAATACCATGTGATACATATACCTCAGAGTTATATTTAGCACACATTTACGGTAAAGGAATTCCAATGTAGACGCGTTTCAGGATTTGAACAAGGGTTCGTTTCTTACCACTCTTTCATTTTTATTTCAAAGGAAACGCTTTCACTCTGAAAAACACAAACTGTCAGACTCTTCACATTGAATTGTCTCCCCTTCTGACAGGTCGAATACTACATGTG
Source organism: Haliotis asinina (assembly GCF_037392515.1). Classification (NCBI taxonomy): domain Eukaryota; kingdom Metazoa; phylum Mollusca; class Gastropoda; order Lepetellida; family Haliotidae; genus Haliotis; species Haliotis asinina. The sequence goes on from NW_027133894.1 coordinate 498,165, forward strand.
TGCAGGATGTCAAGAGTGACATAACTCCATTTCTATCTCTTAATTTTTCAATGTAACGTTTCCACAAACCGAAGATAATACAATGTCATCATCTAAAAGTTTGAAATTGAATGTTGGACCAGAGGTTGAATTAATAAAGGCGAAGAAAGGTTTGGAAGACACCTTAGTCAGCTGAAATACCATGTGATACATATACCTCACAGTTATTTTTGTGACACATTTACGGCAAAGGAATTAAATTGTAGACGCGTTTGAGGATTTGAACAAGGGTTCGTTTCTTACCACTCTTTCATTTTTATTTCAAAGGAAACGCTTTCAGTCTGAAAAACACAAACTGTCAGACTCTTCACATTGAATTGTCTCCCCTTCTGACAGGTCGAATACTACATGTGTGCAGGATGTCAAGAATGACATAACTCCATTTCTATCTCTTAATTTTTCAATGTAACGTTTCCACAAACCGAAGATAATACAATGTCATCATCTAAAAGTTTGAAATTGAATGTTGGACCAGAGGTTGAATTAATAAAGGCGAAGTATGGTTTGGAAGACACCTTAGTCATCTGAAATACCATGTGATACATATACCTCAGAGTTATATTTAGCACACATTTACGGCAAAGGAATTAAATTGTAGACGCGTTTGAGGATTTGAACAAGGGTTCGTTTCTTACCACTGTTTCATTTTTATTTCAAAGGAAACGCTTTCAGTCTGAAAAACACAAACTGTCAGACTCTTCACATTGAATTGTCTCCCCTTCTGACAGGTCGAATACTACATGTGTGCAGGATGTCAAGAATGACATAACTCCATTTCTATCTCTTAATTTTTCAATGTAACGTTTCCACAAACCGAAGATAATACAATGTCATCATCTAAAAGTTTGAAATTGAATGTTGGACCAGAGGTTGAATTAATAAAGGCGAAGTAAGGTTTGGAAGACACCTTAGTCAGCTGAAATACCATGTGATACATATACCTCAGAGTTATATTTAGCACACATTTACGGCAAAGGAATTAAATTGTAGACGCGTTTGAGGATTTGAACAAGGGTTCGTTTCTTACCACTCTTTCATTTTTATTTCAAAGGAAACGCTTTCAGTCTGAAAAACACAAACTGTCAGACTCTTCACATTGAATTGTCTCCCCTTCTGACAGGTCGAATACTACATGTGTGCAGGATGTCAAGAATGACATAACTCCATTTCTATCTCTTAATTTTTCAATGTAACGTTTCCACAAACCGAAGATAATACAATGTCATCATCTAAAAGTTTGAAATTGAATGTTGGACCAGAGGTTGAATTAATAAAGGCGAAGTAAGGTTTGGAAGACACCTTAGTCATCTGAAATACCATGTGATACATATACCTCAGAGTTATATTTAGCACACATTTACGGCAAAGGAATTAAATTGTAGACGCGTTTGAGGATTTGAACAAGGGTTCGTTTCTTACCACTGTTTCATTTTTATTTCAAAGGAAACGCTTTCAGTCTGAAAAACACAAACTGTCAGACTCTTCACATTGAATTGTCTCCCCTTCTGACAGGTCGAATACTACATGTGTGCAGGATGTCAAGAATGACATAACTCCATTTCTATCTCTTAATTTTTCAATGTAACGTTTCCACAAACCGAAGATAATACAATGTCATCATCTAAAAGTTTGAAATTGAATGTTGGACCAGAGGTTGAATTAATAAAGGCGAAGTAAGGTTTCAAAGACACCTTAGTCAGCTGAAATACCATGTGATACATATACCTCAGAGTTATATTTAGCACACATTTACGGCAAAGGAATTCCAATGTAGACGCGTTTGAGGATTTGAACAAGGGTTCGTTTCTTACCACTCTTTCATTTTTATTTCAAAGGAAACGCTTTCAGTCTCAAAAACACAAACTGTCAGGTGCTTCACATTGAATTGTCTCCCCTTCTGACAGGTCGAATACTACATGTGTGCAGGATGTCAAGAATGACATAACTCCATTTCTATCTCTTAATTTTTCAATGTAACGTTTCCACAAACCGAAGATAATACAATGTCATCATCTAAAAGTTTGAAATTGAATGTTGGACCAGAGGTTGAATTAATAAAGGCGAAGTAACGTTTCAAAGACACCTTAGTCAGCTGAAATACCATGTGATACATATACCTCAGAGTTATATTTAGCACACATTTACGGCAAAGGAATTAAATTGTAGACGCGTTTGAGGATTTGAACAAGGGGTCGTTTCTTACCACTCTTTCATTTTTATTTCAAAGGAAACGCTTTTAGTCTCAAAAACACAAACTGTCAGGTGCTTCACATTGAATTGTCTCCCCTTCTGACAGGTCGAATACTACATGTGTGCAGGATGTCAAGAATGACATAACTCCATTTCTATCTCTTAATTTTTCAATGTAACGTTTCCACAAACCGAAGATAATACAATGTCATCATCTAAAAGTTTGAAATTGAATGTTGGACCAGAGGTTGAATTAATAAAGGCGAAGTAAGGTTTGGAAGACACCTTAGTCAGCTGAAATACCATGTGATACATATACCTCAGAGTTATATTTGGCACACATTTACGGCAAAGGAATTAAATTGTAGACGCGTTTGAGGATTTGAACAAGGGTTCGTTTCTTACCACTCTTTCATTTTTATTTCAAAGGAAACGCTTTCAGTCTGAAAAACACAAACTGTCAGACTCTTCACATTGAATTGTCTCCCCTTCTGACAGGTCGAATACTACATGTGTGCAGGATGTCAAGAATGACATAACTCCATTTGTATCTCTTAATTTTTCAATGTAACGTTTCCACAAACCGAAGATAATACAATGTCATCATCTAAAAGTTTGAAATTGAATGTTGGACCAGAGGATGAATTAATAAAGGCGAAGTAAGGTTTGGAAGACACCTTAGTCAGCTGAAATACCATGTGATACATATACCTCAGAGTTATATTTAGCACACATTTACGGTAAAGGAATTAAATTGTAGACGCGTTTGAGGATTTGAACAAGGGTTCGTTTCTTACCACTCTTTCATTTTTATTTCAAAGGAAACGCTTTCAGTCTGAAAAACACAAACTGTCAGACTCTTCACATTGAATTGTCTCCCCTTCTGACAGGTCGAATACTACATGTGTGCAGGATGTCAAGAATGACATAACTCCATTTCTATCTCTTAATTTTTCAATGTAACGTTTCCACAAACCGAAGATAATACAATGTCATCATCTAAAAGTTTGAAATTGAATGTTGGACCAGAGGATGAATTAATAAAGGCGAAGTAAGGTTTGGAAGACACCTTAGTCAGCTGAAATACCATGTGATACATATACCTCAGAGTTATATTTAGCACACATTTACGGTAAAGGAATTAAATTGTAGACGCGTTTGAGGATTTGAACAAGGGTTCGTTTCTTACCACTCTTTCATTTTTATTTCAAAGGAAACGCTTTCAGTCTGAAAAACACAAACTGTCAGACCCTTCACATTGAATTGTCTCCCCTTCTGACAGGTCGAATACTACATGTGTGCAGGATGTCAAGAATGACATAACTCCATTTCTATCTCTTAATTTTTCAATGTAACGTTTCCACAAACCGAAGATAATATAATGTCATCATCTAAAAGTTTGAAATTGAATGTTGGACCAGAGGTTGAATTAATAAAGGCGAAGTAAGGTTTCAAAGACACCTTAGTCAGCTGAAATACCATGTGATACATATACCTCAGAGTTATATTTAGCACACATTTACGTCAAAGGAATTGCAATGTAGACGCGTTTGAGGATTTGAACAAGGGTTCGTTTCTTACCACTCTTTCATTTTTATTTCAAAGGAAACGCTTTCAGTCTGAAAAACACAAACTGTCAGACTCTTCACATTGAATTGTCTCCCATTCTGACAGGTCGAATACTACATGTGTGCAGGATGTCAAGAATGACATAACTCCATTTCTATCTCTTAATTTTTCAATGTAACGTTTCCACAAACCGAAGATAATATAATGTCATCATCTAAAAGTTTGAAATTGAATGTTGGACCAGAGGTTGAATTAATAAAGGCGAAGTAAGTTTTCGAAGACACGTTAGTCAGCTGAAATACCATGTGATACATATACCTCAGAGTTATATTTAGCACACATTTACGGTAAAGGAATTAAATTGTAGACGCGTTTGAGGATTTGAACAAGGGTTCGTTTCTTACCACTCTTTCATTTTTATTTCAAAGGAAACGCTTTTAGTCTGAAAAACACAAACTGTCAGGTGCTTCACATTGAATTGTCTCCCCTTCTGACAGGTCGAATACTACATGTGTGCAGGATGTCAAGAATGACATAACTCCATTTCTATCTCTTAATTTTTCAATGTAACGTTTCCACAAACCGAAGATAATACAATGTCATCATCTAAAAGTTTGAAATTGAATGTTGGACCAGAGGTTGAATTAATAAAGGCGAAGAAACGTTTGGAAGACACCTTAGTCAGCTGAAATACCATGTGATACATATACCTCAGAGTTATATTTAGCACACATTTACGGCAAAGGAATTAAATTGTAGACGCGTTTGAGGATTTGAACAAGGGTTCGTTTCTTACCACTCTTTCATTTTTATTTCAAAGGAAACGCTTTTAGTCTGAAAAACACAAACTGTCAGGTGCTTCACATTGAATTGTCTCCCCTTCTGACAGGTCGAATACTACATGTGTGCAGGATGTCAAGAATGACATAACTCCATTTCTATCTCTTAATTTTTCAATGTAACGTTTCCACAAACCGAAGATAATACAATGTCATCATCTAAAAGTTTGAAATTGAATGTTGGACCAGAGGTTGAATTAATAAAGGCGAAGTAAGGTTTGGAAGACACCTTAGTCAGCTGAAATACCATGTGATACATATACCTCAGAGTTATATTTGGCACACATTTACGGCAAAGGAATTAAATTGTAGACGCGTTTGAGGATTTGAACAAGGGTTCGTTTCTTACCACTCTTTCATTTTTATTTCAAAGGAAACGCTTTCAGTCTGAAAAACACAAACTGTCAGACTCTTCACATTGAATTGTCTCCCCTTCTGACAGGTCGAATACTACATGTGTGCAGGATGTCAAGAATGACATAACTCCATTTCTATCTCTTAATTTTTCAATGTAACGTTTCCACAAACCGAAGATAATACAATGTCATCATCTAAAAGTTTGAAATTGAATGTTGGACCAGAGGATGAATTAATAAAGGCGAAGTAAGGTTTGGAAGACACCGTAGTCAGCTGAAATACCATGTGATACATATACCTCAGAGTTGTATTTGGCACACATTTACGGCAAAGGAATTAAATTGTAGACGCGTTTGAGGATTTGAACAAGGGTTCGTTTCTTACCACTCTTTCATTTTTATTTCAAAGGAAACGCTTTCAGTCTGAAAAACACAAACTGTCAGACTCTTCACATTGAATTGTCTCCCCTTCTGACAGGTCGAATACTACATGTGTGCAGGATGTCAAGAATGACATAACTCCATTTGTATCTCTTAATTTTTCAATGAAACGTTTCCACAAACCGAAGATAATACAATGTCATCATCTAAAAGTTTGAAATTGAATGTTGGACCAGAGGATGAATTAATAAAGGCGAAGTAAGGTTTGGAAGACACCTTAGTCAGCTGAAATACCATGTGATACATATACCTCAGAGTTATATTTAGCACACATTTACGGTAAAGGAATTAAATTGTAGACGCGTTTGAGGATTTGAACAAGGGTTCGTTTCTTACCACTCTTTCATTTTTATTTCAAAGGAAACGCTTTCAGTCTGAAAAACACAAACTGTCAGACCCTTCACATTGAATTGTCTCCCCTTCTGACAGGTCGAATACTACATGTGTGCAGGATGTCAAGAATGACATAACTCCATTTCTATCTCTTAATTTTTCAATGTAACGTTTCCACAAACCGAAGATAATATAATGTCATCATCTAAAAGTTTGAAATTGAATGTTGGACCAGAGGTTGAATTAATAAAGGCGAAGTAAGGTTTCAAAGACACCTTAGTCAGCTGAAATACCATGTGATACATATACCTCAGAGTTATATTTAGCACACATTTACGTCAAAGGAATTGCAATGTAGACGCGTTTGAGGATTTGAACAAGGGTTCGTTTCTTACCACTCTTTCATTTTTATTTCAAAGGAAACGCTTTCAGTCTGAAAAACACAAACTGTCAGACTCTTCACATTGAATTGTCTCCCATTCTGACAGGTCGAATACTACATGTGTGCAGGATGTCAAGAATGACATAACTCCATTTCTATCTCTTAATTTTTCAATGTAACGTTTCCACAAACCGAAGATAATATAATGTCATCATCTAAAAGTTTGAAATTGAATGTTGGACCAGAGGTTGAATTAATAAAGGCGAAGTAAGTTTTCGAAGACACGTTAGTCAGCTGAAATACCATGTGATACATATACCTCAGAGTTATATTTAGCACACATTTACGGTAAAGGAATTAAATTGTAGACGCGTTTGAGGATTTGAACAAGGGTTCGTTTCTTACCACTCTTTCATTTTTATTTCAAAGGAAACGCTTTTAGTCTGAAAAACACAAACTGTCAGGTGCTTCACATTGAATTGTCTCCCCTTCTGACAGGTCGAATACTACATGTGTGCAGGATGTCAAGAATGACATAACTCCATTTCTATCTCTTAATTTTTCAATGTAACGTTTCCACAAACCGAAGATAATACAATGTCATCATCTAAAAGTTTGAAATTGAATGTTGGACCAGAGGTTGAATTAATAAAGGCGAAGTAACGTTTGGAAGACACCTTAGTCAGCTGAAATACCATGTGATACATATACCTCAGAGTTATATTTAGCACACATTTACGGCAAAGGAATTAAATTGTAGACGCGTTTGAGGATTTGAACAAGGGTTCGTTTCTTACCACTCTTTCATTTTTATTTCAAAGGAAACGCTTTTAGTCTGAAAAACACAAACTGTCAGGTGCTTCACATTGAATTGTCTCCCCTTCTGACAGGTCGAATACTACATGTGTGCAGGATGTCAAGAATGACATAACTCCATTTCTATCTCTTATTTTTTCAATGTAACGTTTCCACAAACCGAAGATAATATAATGTCATCATCTAAAAGTTTGAAATTGAATGTTGGACCAGAGGTTGAATTAATAAAGGCGAAGTAAGGTTTCAAAGACACCTTAGTCAGCTGAAATACCATGTGATACATGTACCTCAGAGTTATATTTAGCACACATTTACGGCAAAGGAATTCCAATGTAGACGCGTTTGAGGATTTGAACAAGGGTTCGTTTCTTACCACTCTTTCATTTTTATTTCAAAGGAAACGCTTTCAGTCTGAAAAACACAAACTGTCAGACTCTTCACATTGAATTGTCTCCCCTTCTGACAGGTCGAATACTACATGTGTGCAGGATGTCAAGAATGACATAACTCCATTTCTATCTCTTAATTTTTCAATGTAACGTTTCCACAAACCGAAGATAACATAATGTCATCATCTAAAAGTTTGAAATTGAATGTTGGACCAGAGGTTGAATTAATAAAGGCGAAGTAAGTTTTCGAAGACACCTTAGTCAGCTGAAATACCATGTGATACATATACCTCAGAGTTATATTTAGCACACATTTACGGTAAAGGAATTAAATTGTAGACGCGTTTGAGGATTTGAACAAGGGTTCGTTTCTTACCACTCTTTCATTTTTATTTCAAAGGAAACGCTTTCAGTCTCAAAAACACAAACTGTCAGGTGCTTCACATTGAATTGTCTCCCCTTCTGACAGGTCGAATACTACATGTGTGCAGGATGTCAAGAATGACATAACTCCATTTCTATCTCTTAATTTTTCAATGTAACGTTTCCACAAACCGAAGATAATACAATGTCATCATCTAAAAGTTTGAAATTGAATGTTGGACCAGAGGTTGAATTAATAAAGGCGAAGTAAGGTTTCAAAGACACCTTAGTCAGCTGAAATACCATGTGATACATATACCTCAGAGTTATATTTAGCACACATTTACGGCAAAGGAATTAAATTGTGACGCGTTTGAGGATTTGAACAAGAGTTCGTTTCTTACCACTCTTTCATTTTTATTTCAAAGGAAACGCTCTTAGTCTCAAAAACACAAACTGTCAGACTCTTCACATTGAATTGTCTCCCCTTCTGACAGGTCGAATACTACATGTGTGCAGGATGTCAAGAATGACATAACTCCATTTCTATCTCTTAATTTTTCAATGTAACGATTCCACAAACCGAAGATAATACAATGTCATCATCTAAAAGTTTGAAATTGAATGTTGGACCAGAGGTTGAATTAATAAAGGCGAAGTAAGGTTTCAAAGACACCTTAGTCAGCTGAAATACCATGTGATACATATACCTCAGAGTTATATTTAGCACACATTTACGGCAAAGGAATTAAATTGTAGACGCGTTTGAGGATTTGAACAAGGGTTCGTTTCTTACCACTCTTTCATTTTTATTTCAAAGGAAACGCTTTCAGTCTCAAAAACACAAACTGTCAGGTGCTTCACATTGAATTGTCTCCCCTTCTGACAGGTCGAATACTACATGTGTGCAGGATGTCAAGAATGACATAACTCCATTTCTATCTCTTAATTTTTCAATGTAACGTTTCCACAAACCGAAGATAATACAATGTCATCATCTAAAAGTTTGAAATTGAATGTTGGACCAGAGGTTGAATTAATAAAGGCGAAGTAAGGTTTCAAAGACACCTTAGTCAGCTGAAATACCATGTGATACATATACCTCAGAGTTATATTTAGCACACATTTACGGCAAAGGAATTAAATTGTAGACGCGTTTGAGGATTTGAACAAGAGTTCGTTTCTTACCACTCTTTCATTTTTATTTCAAAGGAAACGCTTTCAGTCTCAAAAACACAAACTGTCAGACTCTTCACATTGAATTGTCTCCCCTTCTGACAGGTCGAATACTACATGTGTGCAGGATGTCAAGAATGACATAACTCCATTTCTATCTCTTAATTTTTCAATGTAACGATTCCACAAACCGAAGATAATACAATGTCATCATCTAAAAGTTTGAAATTGAATGTTGGACCAGAGGTTGAATTAATAAAGGCGAAGTAAGGTTTCAAAGACACCTTAGTCAGCTGAAATACCATGTGATACATATACCTCAGAGTTATATTTAGCACACATTTACGGCAAAGGAATTAAATTGTAGACGCGTTTGAGGATTTGAACAAGGGTTCGTTTCTTACCACTCTTTCATTTTTATTTCAAAGGAAACGCTTTTAGTCTCAAAAACACAAACTGTCAGGTGCTTCACATTGAATTGTCTCCCCTTCTGACAGGTCGAATACTACATGTGTGCAGGATGTCAAGAATGACATAACTCCATTTCTATCTCTTAATTTTTCAATGTAACGTTTCCACAAACCGAAGATAATACAATGTCATCATCTAAAAGTTTGAAATTGAATGTTGGACCAGAGGTTGAATTAATAAAGGCGAAGTAAGGTTTCAAAGACACCTTAGTCAGCTGAAATACCATGTGATACATATACCTCAGAGTTATATTTAGCACACATTTACGGCAAAGGAATTCCAATGTAGACGCGTTTGAGGATTTGAACAAGGGTTCGTTTCTTATCACTCTTTCATTTTTATTTCAAAGGAAACGCTTTCAGTCTCAAAAACACAAACTGTCAGGTGCTTCACATTGAATTGTCTCCCCTTCTGACAGGTCGAATACTACATGTGTGCAGGATGTCAAGAATGACATAACTCCTTTTCTATCTCTTAATTTTTCAATGTAACGTTTCCACAAACCGAAGATAATACAATGTCATCATCTAAAAGTTTGAAATTGAATGTTGGACCAGAGGTTGAATTAATAAAGGCGAAGTAAGGTTTCAAAGACACCTTAGTCAGCTGAAATACCATGTGATACATATACCTCAGAGTTATATTTAGCACACATTTACGGCAAAGGAATTAAATTGTGACGCGTTTGAGGATTTGAACAAGAGTTCGTTTCTTACCACTCTTTCATTTTTATTTCAAAGGAAACGCTCTTAGTCTCAAAAACACAAACTGTCAGACTCTTCACATTGAATTGTCTCCCCTTCTGACAGGTCGAATACTACATGTGTGCAGGATGTCAGGAATGACATAACTCCATTTCTATCTCTTAATTTTTCAATGTAACGTTTCCACAAACCGAAGATAATACAATGTCATCATCTAAAAGTTTGAAATTGAATGTTGGACCAGAGGTTGAATTAATAAAGGCGAAGTAATGTTTCAAAGACACCTTAGTCAGCTGAAATACCATGTGATACATATACCTCAGAGTTATATTTAGCACACATTTACGGCAAAGGAATTCCAATGTAGACGCGTTTGAGGATTTGAACAAGGGTTCGTTTCTTACCACTCTTTCATTTTTATTTCAAAGGAAACGCTTTCAGTCTGAAAAACACAAACTGTCAGACTCTTCACATTGAATTGTCTCCCCTTCTGACAGGTCGAATACTACATGTGTGCAGGATGTCAAGAATGACATAACTCCATTTCTATCTCTTAATTTTTCAATGTAACGTTTCCACAAACCGAAGATAACATAATGTCATCATCTAAAAGTTTGAAATTGAATGTTGGACCAGAGGTTGAATTAATAAAGGCGAAGTAAGTTTTCGAAGACACCTTAGTCAGCTGAAATACCATGTGATACATATACCTCAGAGTTATATTTAGCACACATTTACGGTAAAGGAATTAAATTGTAGACGCGTTTGAGGATTTGAACAAGGGTTCGTTTCTTACCACTCTTTCATTTTTATTTCAAAGGAAACGCTTTCAGTCTCAAAAACACAAACTGTCAGGTGCTTCACATTGAATTGTCTCCCCTTCTGACAGGTCGAATACTACATGTGTGCAGGATGTCAAGAATGACATAACTCCATTTCTATCTCTTAATTTTTCAATGTAACGTTTCCACAAACCGAAGATAATACAATGTCATCATCTAAAAGTTTGAAATTGAATGTTGGACCAGAGGTTGAATTAATAAAGGCGAAGTAAGGTTTCAAAGACACCTTAGTCAGCTGAAATACCATGTGATACATATACCTCAGAGTTATATTTAGCACACATTTACGGCAAAGGAATTAAATTGTAGACGCGTTTGAGGATTTGAACAAGAGTTCGTTTCTTACCACTCTTTCATTTTTATTTCAAAGGAAACGCTTTCAGTCTCAAAAACACAAACTGTCAGACTCTTCACATTGAATTGTCTCCCCTTCTGACAGGTCGAATACTACATGTGTGCAGGATGTCAAGAATGACATAACTCCATTTCTATCTCTTAATTTTTCAATGTAACGATTCCACAAACCGAAGATAATACAATGTCATCATCTAAAAGTTTGAAATTGAATGTTGGACCAGAGGTTGAATTAATAAAGGCGAAGTAAGGTTTCAAAGACACCTTAGTCAGCTGAAATACCATGTGATACATATACCTCAGAGTTATATTTAGCACACATTTACGGCAAAGGAATTAAATTGTAGACGCGTTTGAGGATTTGAACAAGGGTTCGTTTCTTACCACTCTTTCATTTTTATTTCAAAGGAAACGCTTTTAGTCTCAAAAACACAAACTGTCAGGTGCTTCACATTGAATTGTCTCCCCTTCTGACAGGTCGAATACTACATGTGTGCAGGATGTCAAGAATGACATAACTCCATTTCTATCTCTTAATTTTTCAATGTAACGTTTCCACAAACCGAAGATAATACAATGTCATCATCTAAAAGTTTGAAATTGAATGTTGGACCAGAGGTTGAATTAATAAAGGCGAAGTAAGGTTTCAAAGACACCTTAGTCAGCTGAAATACCATGTGATACATATACCTCAGAGTTATATTTAGCACACATTTACGGCAAAGGAATTCCAATGTAGACGCGTTTGAGGATTTGAACAAGGGTTCGTTTCTTACCACTCTTTCATTTTTATTTCAAAGGAAACGCTTTCAGTCTCAAAAACACAAACTGTCAGGTGCTTCACATTGAATTGTCTCCCCTTCTGACAGGTCGAATACTACATGTGTGCAGGATGTCAAGAATGACATAACTCCATTTCTATCTCTTAATTTTTCAATGTAACGTTTCCACAAACCGAAGATAATACAATGTCATCATCTAAAAGTTTGAAATTGAATGTTGGACCAGAGGTTGAATTAATAAAGGCGAAGTAAGGTTTCAAAGACACCTTAGTCAGCTGAAATACCATGTGATACATATACCTCAGAGTTATATTTAGCACACATTTACGGCAAAGGAATTAAATTGTGACGCGTTTGAGGATTTGAACAAGAGTTCGTTTCTTACCACTCTTTCATTTTTATTTCAAAGGAAACGCTCTTAGTCTCAAAAACACAAACTGTCAGACTCTTCACATTGAATTGTCTCCCCTTCTGACAGGTCGAATACTACATGTGTGCAGGATGTCAGGAATGACATAACTCCATTTCTATCTCTTAATTTTTCAATGTAACGTTTCCACAAACCGAAGATAATACAATGTCATCATCTAAAAGTTTGAAATTGAATGTTGGACCAGAGGTTGAATTAATAAAGGCGAAGTAAGGTTTCAAAGACACCTTAGTCAGCTGAAATACCATGTGATACATATACCTCAGAGTTATATTTAGCACACATTTACGGCAAAGGAATTAAATTGTAGACGCGTTTGAGGATTTGAACAAGGGTTCGTTTCTTACCACTCTTTCATTTTTATTTCAAAGGAAACGCTTTCAGTCTCAAAAACACAAACTGTCAGGTGCTTCACATTGAATTGTCTCCCCTTCTGACAGGTCGAATACTACATGTGTGCAGGATGTCAAGAATGACATAACTCCATTTCTATCTCTTAATTTTTCAATGTAACGTTTCCACAAACCGAAGATAATACAATGTCATCATCTAAAAGTTTGAAATTGAATGTTGGACCAGAGGTTGAATTAATAAAGGCGAAGTAAGGTTTCAAAGACACCTTAGTCAGCTGAAATACCATGTGATACATATACCTCAGAGTTATATTTAGCACACATTTACGGCAAAGGAATTAAGTTGTAGACGCGTTTGAGGATTTGAACAAGAGTTCGTTTCTTACCACTCTTTCATTTTTATTTCAAAGGAAACGCTTTCAGTCTCAAAAACACAAACTGTCAGACTCTTCACATTGAATTGTCTCCCCTTCTGACAGGTCGAATACTACATGTGTGCAGGATGTCAAGAATGACATAACTCCATTTCTATCTCTTAATTTTTCAATGTAACGATTCCACAAACCGAAGATAATACAATGTCATCATCTAAAAGTTTGAAATTGAATGTTGGACCAGAGGTTGAATTAATAAAGGCGAAGAAAGGTTTCAAAGACACCTTAGTCAGCTGAAATACCATGTGATACATATACCTCAGAGTTATATTTAGCACACATTTACGGCAAAGGAATTAAATTGTAGACGCGTTTGAGGATTTGAACAAGGGTTCGTTTCTTACCACTCTTTCATTTTTATTTCAAAGGAAACGCTTTTAGTCTGAAAAACACAAACTATCAGGTGCTTCACATTGAATTGTCTCCCCTTCTGACAGGTCGAATACTACATGTGTGCAGGATGTCAAGAATGACATAACTCCATTTCTATCTCTTAATTTTTCAATGTAACGTTTCCACAAACCGAAGATAATACAATGTCATCATCTAAAAGTTTGAAATTGAATGTTGGACCAGAGGTTGAATTAATAAAGGCGAAGTAAGGTTTCAAAGACACCTTAGTCAGCTGAAATACCATGTGATACATATACCTCAGAGTTATATTTAGCACACATTTACGGCAAAGGAATTCCAATGTAGACGCGTTTGAGGATTTGAACAAGAGTTCGTTTCTTACCACTCTTTCATTTTTATTTCAAAGGAAACGCTCTTAGTCTCAAAAACACAAACTGTCAGACTCTTCACATTGAATTGTCTCCCCTTCTGACAGGTCGAATACTACATGTGTGCAGGATGTCAAGAATGACATAACTCCATTTCTATCTCTTAATTTTTCAATGTAACGTTTCCACAAACCGAAGATAATACAATGTCATCATCTAAAAGTTTGAAATTGAATGTTGGACCAGAGGTTGAATTAATAAAGGCGAAGTAAGGTTTCAAAGACACCTTAGTCAGCTGAAATACCATGTGATACATATACCTCAGAGTTATATTTAGCACACATTTACGGCAAAGGAATTAAATTGTGACGCGTTTGAGGATTTGAACAAGAGTTCGTTTCTTACCACTCTTTCATTTTTATTTCAAAGGAAACGCTCTTAGTCTCAAAAACACAAACTGTCAGACTCTTCACATTGAATTGTCTCCCCTTCTGACAGGTCGAATACTACATGTGTGCAGGATGTCAAGAATGACATAACTCCATTTCTATCTCTTAATTTTTCAATGTAACGATTCCACAAACCGAAGATAATACAATGTCATCATCTAAAAGTTTGAAATTGAATGTTGGACCAGAGGTTGAATTAATAAAGGCGAAGTAAGGTTTCAAAGACACCTTAGTCAGCTGAAATACCATGTGATACATATACCTCAGAGTTATATTTAGCACACATTTACGGCAAAGGAATTAAATTGTAGACGCGTTTGAGGATTTGAACAAGGGTTCGTTTCTTACCACTCTTTCATTTTTATTTCAAAGGAAACGCTTTCAGTCTCAAAAACACAAACTGTCAGGTGCTTCACATTGAATTGTCTCCCCTTCTGACAGGTCGAATACTACATGTGTGCAGGATGTCAAGAATGACATAACTCCATTTCTATCTCTTAATTTTTCAATGTAACGTTTCCACAAACCGAAGATAATACAATGTCATCATCTAAAAGTTTGAAATTGAATGTTGGACCAGAGGTTGAATTAATAAAGGCGAAGTAAGGTTTCAAAGACACCTTAGTCAGCTGAAATACCATGTGATACATATACCTCAGAGTTATATTTAGCACACATTTACGGCAAAGGAATTAAATTGTAGACGCGTTTGAGGATTTGAACAAGAGTTCGTTTCTTACCACTCTTTCATTTTTATTTCAAAGGAAACGCTTTCAGTCTCAAAAACACAAACTGTCAGACTCTTCACATTGAATTGTCTCCCCTTCTGACAGGTCGAATACTACATGTGTGCAGGATGTCAAGAATGACATAACTCCATTTCTATCTCTTAATTTTTCAATGTAACGATTCCACAAACCGAAGATAATACAATGTCATCATCTAAAAGTTTGAAATTGAATGTTGGACCAGAGGTTGAATTAATAAAGGCGAAGTAAGGTTTCAAAGACACCTTAGTCAGCTGAAATACCATGTGATACATATACCTCAGAGTTATATTTAGCACACATTTACGGCAAAGGAATTAAATTGTAGACGCGTTTGAGGATTTGAACAAGGGTTCGTTTCTTACCACTCTTTCATTTTTATTTCAAAGGAAACGCTTTTAGTCTCAAAAACACAAACTGTCAGGTGCTTCACATTGAATTGTCTCCCCTTCTGACAGGTCGAATACTACATGTGTGCAGGATGTCAAGAATGACATAACTCCATTTCTATCTCTTAATTTTTCAATGTAACGTTTCCACAAACCGAAGATAATACAATGTCATCATCTAAAAGTTTGAAATTGAATGTTGGACCAGAGGTTGAATTAATAAAGGCGAAGTAAGGTTTCAAAGACACCTTAGTCAGCTGAAATACCATGTGATACATATACCTCAGAGTTATATTTAGCACACATTTACGGCAAAGGAATTCCAATGTAGACGCGTTTGAGGATTTGAACAAGGGTTCGTTTCTTATCACTCTTTCATTTTTATTTCAAAGGAAACGCTTTCAGTCTCAAAAACACAAACTGTCAGGTGCTTCACATTGAATTGTCTCCCCTTCTGACAGGTCGAATACTACATGTGTGCAGGATGTCAAGAATGACATAACTCCTTTTCTATCTCTTAATTTTTCAATGTAACGTTTCCACAAACCGAAGATAATACAATGTCATCATCTAAAAGTTTGAAATTGAATGTTGGACCAGAGGTTGAATTAATAAAGGCGAAGTAAGGTTTCAAAGACACCTTAGTCAGCTGAAATACCATGTGATACATATACCTCAGAGTTATATTTAGCACACATTTACGGCAAAGGAATTAAATTGTGACGCGTTTGAGGATTTGAACAAGAGTTCGTTTCTTACCACTCTTTCATTTTTATTTCAAAGGAAACGCTCTTAGTCTCAAAAACACAAACTGTCAGACTCTTCACATTGAATTGTCTCCCCTTCTGACAGGTCGAATACTACATGTGTGCAGGATGTCAGGAATGACATAACTCCATTTCTATCTCTTAATTTTTCAATGTAACGTTTCCACAAACCGAAGATAATACAATGTCATCATCTAAAAGTTTGAAATTGAATGTTGGACCAGAGGTTGAATTAATAAAGGCGAAGTAATGTTTCAAAGACACCTTAGTCAGCTGAAATACCATGTGATACATATACCTCAGAGTTATATTTAGCACACATTTACGGCAAAGGAATTCCAATGTAGACGCGTTTGAGGATTTGAACAAGGGTTCGTTTCTTACCACTCTTTCATTTTTATTTCAAAGGAAACGCTTTCAGTCTGAAAAACACAAACTGTCAGACTCTTCACATTGAATTGTCTCCCCTTCTGACAGGTCGAATACTACATGTGTGCAGGATGTCAAGAATGACATAACTCCATTTCTATCTCTTAATTTTTCAATGTAACGTTTCCACAAACCGAAGATAACATAATGTCATCATCTAAAAGTTTGAAATTGAATGTTGGACCAGAGGTTGAATTAATAAAGGCGAAGTAAGTTTTCGAAGACACCTTAGTCAGCTGAAATACCATGTGATACATATACCTCAGAGTTATATTTAGCACACATTTACGGTAAAGGAATTAAATTGTAGACGCGTTTGAGGATTTGAACAAGGGTTCGTTTCTTACCACTCTTTCATTTTTATTTCAAAGGAAACGCTTTCAGTCTCAAAAACACAAACTGTCAGGTGCTTCACATTGAATTGTCTCCCCTTCTGACAGGTCGAATACTACATGTGTGCAGGATGTCAAGAATGACATAACTCCATTTCTATCTCTTAATTTTTCAATGTAACGTTTCCACAAACCGAAGATAATACAATGTCATCATCTAAAAGTTTGAAATTGAATGTTGGACCAGAGGTTGAATTAATAAAGGCGAAGTAAGGTTTCAAAGACACCTTAGTCAGCTGAAATACCATGTGATACATATACCTCAGAGTTATATTTAGCACACATTTACGGCAAAGGAATTAAATTGTAGACGCGTTTGAGGATTTGAACAAGAGTTCGTTTCTTACCACTCTTTCATTTTTATTTCAAAGGAAACGCTTTCAGTCTCAAAAACACAAACTGTCAGACTCTTCACATTGAATTGTCTCCCCTTCTGACAGGTCGAATACTACATGTGTGCAGGATGTCAAGAATGACATAACTCCATTTCTATCTCTTAATTTTTCAATGTAACGATTCCACAAACCGAAGATAATACAATGTCATCATCTAAAAGTTTGAAATTGAATGTTGGACCAGAGGTTGAATTAATAAAGGCGAAGTAAGGTTTCAAAGACACCTTAGTCAGCTGAAATACCATGTGATACATATACCTCAGAGTTATATTTAGCACACATTTACGGCAAAGGAATTAAATTGTAGACGCGTTTGAGGATTTGAACAAGGGTTCGTTTCTTACCACTCTTTCATTTTTATTTCAAAGGAAACGCTTTTAGTCTCAAAAACACAAACTGTCAGGTGCTTCACATTGAATTGTCTCCCCTTCTGACAGGTCGAATACTACATGTGTGCAGGATGTCAAGAATGACATAACTCCATTTCTATCTCTTAATTTTTCAATGTAACGTTTCCACAAACCGAAGATAATACAATGTCATCATCTAAAAGTTTGAAATTGAATGTTGGACCAGAGGTTGAATTAATAAAGGCGAAGTAAGGTTTCAAAGACACCTTAGTCAGCTGAAATACCATGTGATACATATACCTCAGAGTTATATTTAGCACACATTTACGGCAAAGGAATTCCAATGTAGACGCGTTTGAGGATTTGAACAAGGGTTCGTTTCTTACCACTCTTTCATTTTTATTTCAAAGGAAACGCTTTCAGTCTCAAAAACACAAACTGTCAGGTGCTTCACATTGAATTGTCTCCCCTTCTGACAGGTCGAATACTACATGTGTGCAGGATGTCAAGAATGACATAACTCCATTTCTATCTCTTAATTTTTCAATGTAACGTTTCCACAAACCGAAGATAATACAATGTCATCATCTAAAAGTTTGAAATTGAATGTTGGACCAGAGGTTGAATTAATAAAGGCGAAGTAAGGTTTCAAAGACACCTTAGTCAGCTGAAATACCATGTGATACATATACCTCAGAGTTATATTTAGCACACATTTACGGCAAAGGAATTAAATTGTGACGCGTTTGAGGATTTGAACAAGAGTTCGTTTCTTACCACTCTTTCATTTTTATTTCAAAGGAAACGCTCTTAGTCTCAAAAACACAAACTGTCAGACTCTTCACATTGAATTGTCTCCCCTTCTGACAGGTCGAATACTACATGTGTGCAGGATGTCAGGAATGACATAACTCCATTTCTATCTCTTAATTTTTCAATGTAACGTTTCCACAAACCGAAGATAATACAATGTCATCATCTAAAAGTTTGAAATTGAATGTTGGACCAGAGGTTGAATTAATAAAGGCGAAGTAAGGTTTCAAAGACACCTTAGTCAGCTGAAATACCATGTGATACATATACCTCAGAGTTATATTTAGCACACATTTACGGCAAAGGAATTAAATTGTAGACGCGTTTGAGGATTTGAACAAGGGTTCGTTTCTTACCACTCTTTCATTTTTATTTCAAAGGAAACGCTTTCAGTCTCAAAAACACAAACTGTCAGGTGCTTCACATTGAATTGTCTCCCCTTCTGACAGGTCGAATACTACATGTGTGCAGGATGTCAAGAATGACATAACTCCATTTCTATCTCTTAATTTTTCAATGTAACGTTTCCACAAACCGAAGATAATACAATGTCATCATCTAAAAGTTTGAAATTGAATGTTGGACCAGAGGTTGAATTAATAAAGGCGAAGTAAGGTTTCAAAGACACCTTAGTCAGCTGAAATACCATGTGATACATATACCTCAGAGTTATATTTAGCACACATTTACGGCAAAGGAATTAAGTTGTAGACGCGTTTGAGGATTTGAACAAGAGTTCGTTTCTTACCACTCTTTCATTTTTATTTCAAAGGAAACGCTTTCAGTCTCAAAAACACAAACTGTCAGACTCTTCACATTGAATTGTCTCCCCTTCTGACAGGTCGAATACTACATGTGTGCAGGATGTCAAGAATGACATAACTCCATTTCTATCTCTTAATTTTTCAATGTAACGATTCCACAAACCGAAGATAATACAATGTCATCATCTAAAAGTTTGAAATTGAATGTTGGACCAGAGGTTGAATTAATAAAGGCGAAGAAAGGTTTCAAAGACACCTTAGTCAGCTGAAATACCATGTGATACATATACCTCAGAGTTATATTTAGCACACATTTACGGCAAAGGAATTAAATTGTAGACGCGTTTGAGGATTTGAACAAGGGTTCGTTTCTTACCACTCTTTCATTTTTATTTCAAAGGAAACGCTTTTAGTCTGAAAAACACAAACTATCAGGTGCTTCACATTGAATTGTCTCCCCTTCTGACAGGTCGAATACTACATGTGTGCAGGATGTCAAGAATGACATAACTCCATTTCTATCTCTTAATTTTTCAATGTAACGTTTCCACAAACCGAAGATAATACAATGTCATCATCTAAAAGTTTGAAATTGAATGTTGGACCAGAGGTTGAATTAATAAAGGCGAAGTAAGGTTTCAAAGACACCTTAGTCAGCTGAAATACCATGTGATACATATACCTCAGAGTTATATTTAGCACACATTTACGGCAAAGGAATTCCAATGTAGACGCGTTTGAGGATTTGAACAAGAGTTCGTTTCTTACCACTCTTTCATTTTTATTTCAAAGGAAACGCTTTCAGTCTCAAAAACACAAACTGTCAGACTCTTCACATTGAATTGTCTCCCCTTCTGACAGGTCGAATACTACATGTGTGCAGGATGTCAAGAATGACATAACTCCATTTCTATCTCTTAATTTTTCAATGTAACGATTCCACAAACCGAAGATAATACAATGTCATCATCTAAAAGTTTGAAATTGAATGTTGGACCAGAGGTTGAATTAATAAAGGCGAAGTAAGGTTTCAAAGACACCTTAGTCAGCTGAAATACCATGTGATACATATACCTCAGAGTTATATTTAGCACACATTTACGGCAAAGGAATTAAATTGTAGACGCGTTTGAGGATTTGAACAAGGGTTCGTTTCTTACCACTCTTTCATTTTTATTTCAAAGGAAACGCTTTTAGTCTGAAAAACACAAACTGTCAGGTGCTTCACATTGAATTGTCTCCCCTTCTGACAGGTCGAATACTACATGTGTGCAGGATGTCAAGAATGACATAACTCCATTTCTATCTCTTAATTTTTCAATGTAACGTTTCCACAAACCGAAGATAATACAATGTCATCATCTAAAAGTTTGAAATTGAATGTTGGACCAGAGGTTGAATTAATAAAGGCGAAGTAAGGTTTCAAAGACACCTTAGTCATCTGAAATACCATGTGATACATATACCTCAGAGTTATATTTGGCACACATTTACGGCAAAGGAATTCCAATGTAGACGCGTTTGAGGATTTGAACAAGGGTTCGTTTCTTACCACTCTTTCATTTTTATTTCAAAGGAAACGCTTTCAGTCTGAAAAACACAAACTGTCAGACTCTTCACATTGATTTGTCTCCCCTTCTGACAGGTCGAATACTACATGTGTGCAGGATGTCAAGAATGACATAACTCCATTTCTATCTCTTAATTTTTCAATGTAACGTTTCCACAAACCGAAGATAATACAATGTCATCATCTAAAAGTTTGAAATTGAATGTTGGACCAGAGGTTGAATTAATAAAGGCGAAGTAAGGTTTCAAAGACACCTTAGTCAGCTGAAATACCATGTGATACATATACCTCAGAGTTATATTTAGCACACATTTACGGCAAAGGAATTCCAATGTAGACGCGTTTGAGGATTTGAACAAGGGTTCGTTTCTTACCACTCTTTCATTTTTATTTCAAAGGAAACGCTTTCAGTCTCAAAAACACAAACTGTCAGGTGCTTCACATTGAATTGTCTCCCCTTCTGACAGGTCGAATACTACATGTGTGCAGGATGTCAAGAATGACATAACTCCATTTCTATCTCTTAATTTTTCAATGTAACGTTTCCACAAACCGAAGACAATACAATGTCATCATCTAAAAGTTTGAAATTGAATGTTGGACCAGAGGTTGAATTAATAAAGGCGAAGTAAGGTTTCAAAGACACCTTAGTCATCTGAAATACCATGTGATACATATACCTCAGAGTTATATTTAGCACACATTTACGGCAAAGGAATTAAATTGTAGACGCGTTTGAGGATTTGAACAAGGGTTCGTTTCTTACCACTCTTTCATTTTTATTTCAAAGGAAACGCTTTTAGTCTGAAAAACACAAACTGTCAGGTGCTTCACATTGAATTGTCTCCCCTTCTGACAGGTCGAATACTACATGTGTGCAGGATGTCAAGAATGACATAACTCCATTTCTATCTCTTAATTTTTCAATGTAACGTTTCCACAAACCGAAGATAATACAATGTCATCATCTAAAAGTTTGAAATTGAATGTTGGACCAGAGGTTGAATTAATAAAGGCGAAGTAAGGTTTCAAAGACACCTTAGTCATCTGAAATACCATGTGATACATATACCTCAGAGTTATATTTGGCACACATTTACGGCAAAGGAATTCCAATGTAGACGCGTTTGAGGATTTGAACAAGGGTTCGTTTCTTACCACTCTTTCATTTTTATTTCAAAGGAAACGCTTTCAGTCTGAAAAACACAAACTGTCAGACTCTTCACATTGATTTGTCTCCCCTTCTGACAGGTCGAATACTACATGTGTGCAGGATGTCAAGAATGACATAACTCCATTTCTATCTCTTAATTTTTCAATGTAACGTTTCCACAAACCGAAGATAATACAATGTCATCATCTAAAAGTTTGAAATTGAATGTTGGACCAGAGGTTGAATTAATAAAGGCGAAGTAAGGTTTCAAAGACACCTTAGTCAGCTGAAACACCATGTGATACATATACCTCAGAGTTATATTTAGCACACATTTACGGCAAAGGAATTCCAATGTAGACGCGTTTGAGGATTTGAACAAGGGTTCGTTTCTTACCACTCTTTCATTTTTATTTCAAAGGAAACGCTTTCAGTCTCAAAAACACAAACTGTCAGGTGCTTCACATTGAATTGTCTCCCCTTCTGACAGGTCGAATACTACATGTGTGCAGGATGTCAAGAATGACATAACTCCATTTCTATCTCTTAATTTTTCAATGTAACGTTTCCACAAACCGAAGATAATACAATGTCATCATCTAAAAGTTTGAAATTGAATGTTGGACCAGAGGTTGAATTAATAAAGGCGAAGTAAGGTTTCAAAGACACCTTAGTCAGCTGAAATACCATGTGATACATATACCTCAGAGTTATATTTAGCACACATTTACGGCAAAGGAATTAAATTGTAGACGCGTTTGAGGATTTGAACAAGGGTTCGTTTCTTACCACTCTTTCATTTTTATTTCAAAGGAAACGCTTTTAGTCTCAAAAACACAAACTGTCAGGTGCTTCACATTGAATTGTCTCCCCTTCTGACAGGTCGAATACTACATGTGTGCAGGATGTCAAGAATGACATAACTCCATTTCTATCTCTTAATTTTTCAATGTAACGTTTCCACAAACCGAAGATAATACAATGTCATCATCTAAAAGTTTGAAATTGAATGTTGGACCAGAGGTTGAATTAATAAAGGCGAAGTATGGTTTGGAAGACACCTTAGTCATCTGAAATACCATGTGATACATATACCTCAGAGTTATATTTAGCACACATTTACGGCAAAGGAATTAAATTGTAGACGCGTTTGAGGATTTGAACAAGGGTTCGTTTCTTACCACTGTTTCATTTTTATTTCAAAGGAAACGCTTTCAGTCTGAAAAACACAAACTGTCAGACTCTTCACATTGAATTGTCTCCCCTTCTGACAGGTCGAATACTACATGTGTGCAGGATGTCAAGAATGACATAACTCCATTTCTATCTCTTAATTTTTCAATGTAACGTTTCCACAAACCGAAGATAATACAATGTCATCATCTAAAAGTTTGAAATTGAATGTTGGACCAGAGGTTGAATTAATAAAGGCGAAGTAAGGTTTGGAAGACACCTTAGTCAGCTGAAATACCATGTGATACATATACCTCAGAGTTATATTTAGCACACATTTACGGCAAAGGAATTAAATTGTAGACGCGTTTGAGGATTTGAACAAGGGTTCGTTTCTTACCACTCTTTCATTTTTATTTCAAAGGAAACGCTTTCAGTCTGAAAAACACAAACTGTCAGACTCTTCACATTGAATTGTCTCCCCTTCTGACAGGTCGAATACTACATGTGTGCAGGATGTCAAGAATGACATAACTCCATTTCTATCTCTTAATTTTTCAATGTAACGTTTCCACAAACCGAAGATAATACAATGTCATCATCTAAAAGTTTGAAATTGAATGTTGGACCAGAGGTTGAATTAATAAAGGCGAAGTAAGGTTTCAAAGACACCTTAGTCAGCTGAAATACCATGTGATACATATACCTCAGAGTTATATTTAGCACACATTTACGGCAAAGGAATTAAATTGTAGACGCGTTTGAGGATTTGAACAAGGGTTCGTTTCTTACCACTCTTTCATTTTTATTTCAAAGGAAACGCTTTCAGTCTCAAAAACACAAACTGTCAGACTCTTCACATTGAATTGTCTCCCCTTCTGACAGGTCGAATACTACATGTGTGCAGGATGTCAAGAATGACATAACTCCATTTCTATCTCTTAATTTTTCAATGTAACGTTTCCACAAACTGAAGATAATACAATGTCATCATCTAAAAGTTTGAAATTGAATGTTGGACCAGAGGTTGAATTAATAAAGGCGAAGTAAGGTTTCAAAGACACCTTAGTCAGCTGAAATACCATGTGATACATATACCTCAGAGTTATATTTGGCACACATTTACGGCAAAGGAATTCCAATGTAGACGCGTTTGAGGATTTGAACAAGGGTTCGTTTCTTACCACTCTTTCATTTTTATTTCAAAGGAAACGCTTTCAGTCTCAAAAACACAAACTGTCAGACTCTTCACATTGAATTGTCTCCCCTTCTGACAGGTCGAATACTACATGTGTGCAGTATGTCAAGAATGACATAACTCCATTTCTATCTCTTAATTTTTCAATGTAACGTTTCCACAAACCGAAGATAATACAATGTCATCATCTAAAAGTTTGAAATTGAATGTTGGACCAGAGGTTGAATTAATAAAGGCGAAGTAAGGTTTCAAAGACACCTTAGTCAGCTGAAATACCATGTGATACATATACCTCAGAGTTATATTTAGCACACATTTACGGCAAAGGAATTAAATTGTAGACGCGTTTGAGGATTTGAACAAGGGTTCGTTTCTTACCACTCTTTCATTTTTATTTCAAAGGAAACGCTTTTAGTCTGAAAAACACAAACTGTCAGGTGCTTCACATTGAATTGTCTCCCCTTCTGACAGGTCGAATACTACATGTGTGCAGGATGTCAAGAATGACATAACTCCATTTCTATCTCTTAATTTTTCAATGTAACGTTTCCACAAACCGAAGATAATACAATGTCATCATCTAAAAGTTTGAAATTGAATGTTGGACCAGAGGTTGAATTAATAAAGGCGAAGTAAGGTTTCAAAGACACCTTAGTCAGCTGAAATACCATGTGATACATATACCTCAGAGTTATATTTAGCACACATTTACGGCAAAGGAATTAAATTGTAGACGCGTTTGAGGATTTGAACAAGGGTTCGTTTCTTACCACTCTTTCATTTTTATTTCAAAGGAAACGCTTTCAGTCTCAAAAACACAAACTGTCAGGTGCTTCACATTGAATTGTCTCCCCTTCTGACAGGTCGAATACTACATGTGTGCAGGATGTCAAGAATGACATAACTCCATTTCTATCTCTTAATTTTTCAATGTAACGTTTCCACAAACCGAAGATAATACAATGTCATCATCTAAAAGTTTGAAATTGAATGTTGGACCAGAGGTTGAATTAATAAAGGCGAAATAAGGTTTGGAAGACACCTTAGTCAGCTGAAATACCATGTGATACATATACCTCAGAGTTATATTTAGCACACATTTACGGCAAAGGAATTAAATTGTAGACGCGTTTGAGGATTTGAACAAGGGTTCGTTTCTTACCACTCTTTCATTTTTATTTCAAAGGAAACGCTTTCAGTCTCAAAAACACAAACTGTCAGACTCTTCACATTGATTTGTCTCCCCTTCTGACAGGTCGAATACTACATGTGTGCAGGATGTCAAGAATGACATAACTCCATTTCTATCTCTTAATTTTTCAATGTAACGTTTCCACAAACCGAAGATAATACAATGTCATCATCTAAAAGTTTGAAATTGAATGTTGGACCAGAGGTTGAATTAATAAAGGCGAAGTAAGGTTTCAAAGACACCTTAGTCAGCTGAAATACCATGTGATACATATACCTCAGAGTTATATTTAGCACACATTTACGGCAAAGGAATTAAATTGTAGACGCGTTTGAGGATTTGAACAAGGGTTCGTTTCTTACCACTCTTTCATTTTTATTTCAAAGGAAACGCTTTCAGTCTGAAAAACACAAACTGTCAGACTCTTCACATTGAATTGTCTCCCCTTCTGACAGGTCGAATACTACATGTGTGCAGGATGTCAAGAATGACATAACTCCATTTCTATCTCTTAATTTTTCAATGTAACGTTTCCACAAACCGAAGATAATACAATGTCATCATCTAAAAGTTTGAAATTGAATGTTGGACCAGAGGTTGAATTAATAAAGGCGAAGTAAGGTTTCAAAGACACCTTAGTCAGCTGAAATACCATGTGATACATATACCTCAGAGTTATATTTAGCACACATTTACGGCAAAGGAATTAAATTGTAGACGCGTTTGAGGATTTGAACAAGGGTTCGTTTCTTACCACTCTTTCATTTTTATTTCAAAGGAAACGCTTTCAGTCTGAAAAACATAAACTGTCAGGTGCTTCAGATTGAATTGTCTCCCCTTCTGACAGGTCGAATACTACATGTGTGCAGGATGTCAAGAATGACATAACTCCATTTCTGTCTCTTAATTTTTCAATGTAACGTTTCCACAAACCGAAGATAATACAATGTCATCATCTAAAAGTTTGAAATTGAATGTTGGACCAGAGGTTGAATTAATAAAGGCGAAGTAAGGTTTCAAAGACACCTTAGTCAGCTGAAATACCATGTGATACATATACCTCAGAGTTATATTTAGCACACATTTACGGCAAAGGAATTAAATTGTAGACGCGTTTGAGGATTTGAACAAGGGTTCGTTTCTTACCACTCTTTCATTTTTATTTCAAAGGAAACGCTTTTAGTCTCAAAAACACAAACTGTCAGACTCTTCACATTGAATTGTCTCCCCTTCTGACAGGTCGAATACTACATGTGTGCAGGATGTCAAGAATGACATAACTCCATTTCTATCTCTTAATTTTTCAATGTAACGTTTCCACAAACCGAAGATAATACAATGTCATCATCTAAAAGTTTGAAATTGAATGTTGGACCAGAGGTTGAATTAATAAAGGCGAAGTAAGGTTTCAAAGACACCTTAGTCAGCTGAAATACCATGTGATACATATACCTCAGAGTTATATTTAGCACACATTTACGGCAAAGGAATTAAATTGTAGACGCGTTTGAGGATTTGAACAAGGGTTCGTTTCTTACCACTCTTTCATTTTTATTTCAAAGGAAACGCTTTCAGTCTGAAAAACACAAACTGTCAGACTCTTCACATTGAATTGTCTCCCCTTCTGACAGGTCGAATACTACATGTGTGCAGGATGTCAAGAATGACATAACTCCATTTCTATCTCTTAATTTTTCAATGTAACGTTTCCACAAACCGAAGATAATACAATGTCATCATCTAAAAGTTTGAAATTGAATGTTGGACCAGAGGTTGAATTAATAAAGGCGAAGTAAGGTTTCAAAGACACCTTAGTCAGCTGAAATACCATGTGATACATATACCTCAGAGTTATATTTAGCACACATTTACGGCAAAGGAATTAAATTGTAGACGCGTTTGAGGATTTGAACAAGGGTTCGTTTCTTACCACTCTTTCATTTTTATTTCAAAGGAAACGCTTTCAGTCTGAAAAACATAAACTGTCAGGTGCTTCAGATTGAATTGTCTCCCCTTCTGACAGGTCGAATACTACATGTGTGCAGGATGTCAAGAATGACATAACTCCATTTCTGTCTCTTAATTTTTCAATGTAACGTTTCCACAAACCGAAGATAATACAATGTCATCATCTAAAAGTTTGAAATTGAATGTTGGACCAGAGGTTGAATTAATAAAGGCGAAGTAAGGTTTCAAAGACACCTTAGTCAGCTGAAATACCATGTGATACATATACCTCAGAGTTATATTTAGCACACATTTACGGCAAAGGAATTAAATTGTAGACGCGTTTGAGGATTTGAACAAGGGTTCGTTTCTTACCACTCTTTCATTTTTATTTCAAAGGAAACGCTTTTAGTCTCAAAAACACAAACTGTCAGACTCTTCACATTGAATTGTCTCCCCTTCTGACAGGTCGAATACTACATGTGTGCAGGATGTCAAGAATGACATAACTCCATTTCTATCTCTTAATTTTTCAATGTAACGTTTCCACAAACCGAAGATAATACAATGTCATCATCTAAAAGTTTGAAATTGAATGTTGGACCAGAGGTTGAATTAATAAAGGCGAAGTAAGGTTTCAAAGACACCTTAGTCAGCTGAAATACCATGTGATACATATACCTCAGAGTTATATTGATATATAGACGCGTTTGAGGATTTGAACAAGGGTTCGTTTCTTACCACTCTTTCATTTTTATTTCAAAGGAAACGCTTTCAGTCTCAAAAACACAAACTGTCAGGTGCTTCACATTGAATTGTCTCCCCTTCTGACAGGTCGAATACTACATGTGTGCAGGATGTCAAGAATGACATAACTCCATTTCTATCTCTTAATTTTTCAATGTAACGTTTCCACAAACCGAAGATAATACAATGTCATCATCTAAAAGTTTGAAATTGAATGTTGGACCAGAGGTTGAATTAATAAAGGCGAAGTAAGGTTTCAAAGACACCTTAGTCAGCTGAAATACCATGTGATACATATACCTCAGAGTTATATTTAGCACACATTTACGGCAAAGGAATTCCAATGTAGACGCGTTTGAGGATTTGAACAAGGGTTCGTTTCTTACCACTCTTTCATTTTTATTTCAAAGGAAACGCTTTCAGTCTCAAAAACACAAACTGTCAGGTGCTTCACATTGAATTGTCTCCCCTTCTGACAGGTCGAATACTACATGTGTGCAGGATGTCAAGAATGACATAACTCCATTTCTATCTCTTAATTTTTCAATGTAACGTTTCCACAAACCGAAGATAATACAATGTCATCATCTAAAAGTTTGAAATTGAATGTTGGACCAGAGGTTGAATTAATAAAGGCGAAGTAAGGTTTCAAAGACACCTTAGTCAGCTGAAATACCATGTGATACATATACCTCAGAGTTATATTTAGCACACATTTACGGCAAAGGAATTAAATTGTGACGCGTTTGAGGATTTGAACAAGGGTTCGTTTCTTACCACTCTTTCATTTTTATTTCAAAGGAAACGCTTTTAGTCTCAAAAACACAAACTGTCAGACTCTTCACATTGAATTGTCTCCCCTTCTGACAGGTCGAATACTACATGTGTGCAGGATGTCAAGAATGACATAACTCCATTTCTATCTCTTAATTTTTCAATGTAACGATTCCACAAACCGAAGATAATACAATGTCATCATCTAAAAGTTTGAAATTGAATGTTGGACCAGAGGTTGAATTAATAAAGGCGAAGTAAGATTTGGAAGACACCTTAGTCATCTGAAATACCATGTGATACATATACCTCAGAGTTATATTTGGCACATATTTACGGCAAAGGAATTCCAAAGTAGACGCGTTTGAGGATTTGAACAAGGGTTCGTTTCTTACCACTCTTTCATTTTTATTTCAAAGGAAACGCTTTCAGTCTCAAAAACACAAACTGTCAGACTCTTCACATTGAATTGTCTCCCCTTCTGACAGGTCGAATACTACATGTGTGCAGGATGTCAAGAATGACATAACTCCATTTCTATCTCTTAATTTTTCAATGTAACGTTTCCACAAACCGAAGATAATACAATGTCATCATCTAAAAGTTTGAAATTGAATGTTGGACCAGAGGTTGAATTAATAAAGGCGAAGTAAGGTTTCAAAGACACCTTAGTCAGCTGAAATACCATGTGATACATATACCTCAGAGTTATATTTGGCACACATTTACGGCAAAGGAATTCCAATGTAGACGCGTTTGAGGATTTGAACAAGGGTTCGTTTCTTACCACTCTTTCATTTTTATTTCAAAGGAAACGCTTTCAGTCTGAAAAACACAAACTGTCAGACTCTTCACATTGATTTGTCTCCCCTTCTGACAGGTCGAATACTACATGTGTGCAGGATGTCAAGAATGACATAACTCCATTTCTATCTCTTAATTTTTCAATGTAACGTTTCCACAAACCGAAGATAATACAATGTCATCATCTAAAAGTTTGAAATTGAATGTTGGACCAGAGGTGGAATTAATAAAGGCGAAGTAAGGTTTCAAAGACACCTTAGTCAGCTGAAATACCATGTGATACATATACCTCAGAGTTATATTTAGCACACATTTACGGCAAAGGAATTAAATTGTAGACGCGTTTGAGGATTTGAACAAGGGTTCGTTTCTTACCACTCTTTCATTTTTATTTCAAAGGAAACGCTTTTAGTCTGAAAAACACAAACTGTCAGGTGCTTCACATTGAATTGTCTCCCCATCTGACAGGTCGAATACTACATGTGTGCAGGATGTCAAGAATGACATAACTCCATTTCTATCTCTTAATTTTTCAATGTAACGTTTCCACAAACCGAAGATAATACAATGTCATCATCTAAAAGTTTGAAATTGAATGTTGGACCAGAGGTTGAATTAATAAAGGCGAAGTAAGGTTTCAAAGACACCTTAGTCAGCTGAAATACCATGTGATACATATACCTCAGAGTTATATTTAGCACACATTTACGGCAAAGGAATTCCAATGTAGACGCGTTTGAGGATTTGAACAAGGGTTCGTTTCTTACCACTCTTTCATTTTTATTTCAAAGGAAACGCTTTCAGTCTCAAAAACACAAACTGTCAGGTGCTTCACATTGAATTGTCTCCCCTTCTGACAGGTCGAATACTACATGTGTGCAGGATGTCAAGAATGACATAACTCCATTTCTATCTCTTAATTTTTCAATGTAACGTTTCCACAAACCGAAGATAATACAATGTCATCATCTAAAAGTTTGAAATTGAATGTTGGACCAGAGGTTGAATTAATAAAGGCGAAGTAAGGTTTCAAAGACACCTTAGTCAGCTGAAATACCATGTGATACATATACCTCAGAGTTATATTTGGCACACATTTACGGCAAAGGAATTCCAATGTAGACGCGTTTGAGGATTTGAACAAGGGTTCGTTTCTTACCACTCTTTCATTTTTATTTCAAAGGAAACGCTTTCAGTCTGAAAAACACAAACTGTCAGACTCTTCACATTGATTTGTCTCCCCTTCTGACAGGTCGAATACTACATGTGTGCAGGATGTCAAGAATGACATAACTCCATTTCTATCTCTTAATTTTTCAATGTAACGTTTCCACAAACCGAAGATAATACAATGTCATCATCTAAAAGTTTGAAATTGAATGTTGGACCAGAGGTGGAATTAATAAAGGCGAAGTAAGGTTTCAAAGACACCTTAGTCAGCTGAAATACCATGTGATACATATACCTCAGAGTTATATTTAGCACACATTTACGGCAAAGGAATTAAATTGTAGACGCGTTTGAGGATTTGAACAAGGGTTCGTTTCTTACCACTCTTTCATTTTTATTTCAAAGGAAACGCTTTTAGTCTGAAAAACACAAACTGTCAGGTGCTTCACATTGAATTGTCTCCCCATCTGACAGGTCGAATACTACATGTGTGCAGGATGTCAAGAATGACATAACTCCATTTCTATCTCTTAATTTTTCAATGTAACGTTTCCACAAACCGAAGATAATACAATGTCATCATCTAAAAGTTTGAAATTGAATGTTGGACCAGAGGTTGAATTAATAAAGGCGAAGTAAGGTTTCAAAGACACCTTAGTCAGCTGAAATACCATGTGATACATATACCTCAGAGTTATATTTAGCACACATTTACGGCAAAGGAATTCCAATGTAGACGCGTTTGAGGATTTGAACAAGGGTTCGTTTCTTACCACTCTTTCATTTTTATTTCAAAGGAAACGCTTTCAGTCTCAAAAACACAAACTGTCAGGTGCTTCACATTGAATTGTCTCCCCTTCTGACAGGTCGAATACTACATGTGTGCAGGATGTCAAGAATGACATAACTCCATTTCTATCTCTTAATTTTTCAATGTAACGTTTCCACAAACCGAAGATAATACAATGTCATCATCTAAAAGTTTGAAATTGAATGTTGGACCAGAGGTTGAATTAATAAAGGCGAAGTAAGGTTTGGAAGACACCTTAGTCAGCTGAAATACCATGTGATACATATACCTCAGAGTTATATTTAGCACACATTTACGGCAAAGGAATTAAATTGTGACGCGTTTGAGGATTTGAACAAGGGTTCGTTTCTTACCACTCTTTCATTTTTATTTCAAAGGAAACGCTTTTAGTCTCAAAAACACAAACTGTCAGACTCTTCACATTGAATTGTCTCCCCTTCTGACAGGTCGAATACTACATGTGTGCAGGATGTCAAGAATGACATAACTCCATTTCTATCTCTTAATTTTTCAATGTAACGATTCCACAAACCGAAGATAATACAATGTCATCATCTAAAAGTTTGAAATTGAATGTTGGACCAGAGGTTGAATTAATAAAGGCGAAGTAAGGTTTGAAAGACACCTTAGTCAGCTGAAATACCATGTGATACATATACCTCAGAGTTATATTTATATATAGACGCGTTTGAGGATTTGAACAAGGGTTCGTTTCTTACCACTCTTTCATTTTTATTTCAAAGGAAACGCTTTCAGTCTGAAAAACACAAACTGTCAGGTGCTTCACATTGAATTGTCTCCCCTTCTGACAGGTCGAATACTACATGTGTGCAGGATGTCAAGAATGACATAACTCCATTTCTATCTCTTAATTTTTCAATGTAACGTTTCCACAAACCGAAGATAATACAATGTCATCATCTAAAAGTTTGAAATTGAATGTTGGACCAGAGGTTGAATTAATAAAGGCGAAATAAGGTTTGGAAGACACCTTAGTCAGCTGAAATACCATGTGATACATATACCTCAGAGTTATATTTAGCACACATTTACGGCAAAGGAATTAAATTGTAGACGCGTTTGAGGATTTGAACAAGGGTTCGTTTCTTACCACTCTTTCATTTTTATTTCAAAGGAAACGCTTTCAGTCTGAAAAACACAAACTGTCAGACTCTTCACATTGAATTGTCTCCCCTTCTGACAGGTCGAATACTACATGTGTGCAGGATGTCAAGAATGACATAACTCCATTTCTATCTCTTAATTTTTCAATGTAACGTTTCCACAAACCGAAGATAATACAATGTCATCATCTAAAAGTTTGAAATTGAATGTTGGACCAGAGGTTGAATTAATAAAGGCGAAGTAAGGTTTGGAAGACACCTTAGTCAGCTGAAATACCATGTGATACATATACCTCAGAGTTATATTGATATATAGACGCGTTTGAGGATTTGAACAAGGGTTCGTTTCTTACCACTCTTTCATTTTTATTTCAAAGGAAACGCTTTTAGTCTCTAAAACACAAACTGTCAGGTGCTTCACATTGAATTGTCTCCCCTTCTGACAGGTCGAATACTACATGTGTGCAGGATGTCAAGAATGACATAACTCCATTTCTATCTCTTAATTTTTCAATGTAACGTTTCCACAAACCGAAGATAATACAATGTCATCATCTAAAAGTTTGAAATTGAATGTTGGACCAGAGGTTGAATTAATAAAGGCGAAGTAAGGTTTCAAAGACACCTTAGTCAGCTGAAATACCATGTGATACATATACCTCAGAGTTATATTTAGCACACATTTACGGCAAAGGAATTCCAATGTAGACGCGTTTGAGGATTTGAACAAGGGTTCGTTTCTTACCACTCTTTCATTTTTATTTCAAAGGAAACGCTTTCAGTCTCAAAAACACAAACTGTCAGGTGCTTCACATTGAATTGTCTCCCCTTCTGACAGGTCGAATACTACATGTGTGCAGGATGTCAAGAATGACATAACTCCATTTCTATCTCTTAATTTTTCAATGTAACGTTTCCACAAACCGAAGATAATACAATGTCATCATCTAAAAGTTTGAAATTGAATGTTGGACCAGAGCTTGAATTAATAAAGGCGAAGTAAGGTTTGGAAGACACCTTAGTCAGCTGAAATACCATGTGATACATATACCTCAGAGTTATATTTAGCACACATTTACGGCAAAGGAATTAAATTGTGACGCGTTTGAGGATTTGAACAAGGGTTCGTTTCTTACCACTCTTTCATTTTTATTTCAAAGGAAACGCTTTTAGTCTCAAAAACACAAACTGTCAGACTCTTCACATTGAATTGTCTCCCCTTCTGACAGGTCGAATACTACATGTGTGCAGGATGTCAAGAATGACATAACTCCATTTCTATCTCTTAATTTTTCAATGTAACGATTCCACAAACCGAAGATAATACAATGTCATCATCTAAAAGTTTGAAATTGAATGTTGGACCAGAGGTTGAATTAATAAAGGCGAAGTAAGGTTTGAAAGACACCTTAGTCAGCTGAAATACCATGTGATACATATACCTCAGAGTTATATTTATATATAGACGCGTTTGAGGATTTGAACAAGGGTTCGTTTCTTACCACTCTTTCATTTTTATTTCAAAGGAAACGCTTTCAGTCTGAAAAACATAAACTGTCAGGTGCTTCACATTGAATTGTCTCCCCTTCTGACAGGTCGAATACTACATGTGTGCAGGATGTCAAGAATGACATAACTCCATTTCTATCTCTTAATTTTTCAATGTAACGTTTCCACAAACCGAAGATAATACAATGTCATCATCTAAAAGTTTGAAATTGAATGTTGGACCAGAGGTTGAATTAATAAAGGCGAAGTAAGGTTTCAAAGACACCTTAGTCAGCTGAAATACCATGTGATACATATACCTCAGAGTTATATTTAGCACACATTTACGGCAAAGGAATTAAATTGTAGACGCGTTTGAGGATTTGAACAAGGGTTCGTTTCTTACCACTCTTTCATTTTTATTTCAAAGGAAACGCTTTCAGTCTCAAAAACACAAACTGTCAGACTCTTCACATTGAATTGTCTCCCCTTCTGACAGGTCGAATACTACATGTGTGCAGGATGTCAAGAATGACATAACTCCATTTCTATCTCTTAATTTTTCAATGTAACGTTTCCACAAACCGAAGATAATACAATGTCATCATCTAAAAGTTTGAAATTGAATGTTGGACCAGAGGTTGAATTAATAAAGGCGAAGTAAGGTTTCAAAGACACCTTAGTCAGCTGAAATACCATGTGATACATATACCTCAGAGTTATATTTAGCACACATTTACGGCAAAGGAATTAAATTGTAGACGCGTTTGAGGATTTGAACAAGGGTTCGTTTCTTACCACTCTTTCATTTTTATTTCAAAGGAAGCGCTTTCAGTCTGAAAAACACAAACTGTCAGGTGCTTCACATTGAATTGTCTCCCCTTCTGACAGGTCGAATACTACATGTGTGCAGGATGTCAAGAATGACATAGCTCCATTTCTATCTCTTAATTTTTCAATGTAACGTTTCCACAAACCGAAGATAATACAATGTCATCATGTAAAAGTTTGAAATTGAATGTTGGACCAGAGGTTGAATTAATAAAGGCGAAGTAAGGTTTGGAAGACACCTTAGTCATCTGAAATACCATGTGATACATATACCTCAGAGTTATATTTGGCACACATTTAAGGCAAAGGAATTCCAAAGTAGACGCGTTTGAGGATTTGAACAAGGGTTCGTTTCTTACCACTCTTTCATTTTTATTTCAAAGGAAACGCTTTCAGTCTGAAAAACACAAACTGTCAGACTCTTCACATTGAATTGTCTCCCCTTCTGACAGGTCGAATACTACATGTGTGCAGGATGTCAAGAATGACATAACTCCATTTCTATCTCTTAATTTTTCAATGTAACGTTTCCACAAACCGAAGATAATACAATGTCATCATCTAAAAGTTTGAAATTGAATGTTGGACCAGAGGTTGAATTAATAAAGGCGAAGTAAGGTTTGGAAGACACCTTAGTCAGCTGAAATACCATGTGATACATATACCTCAGAGTTATATTTGGCACACATTTACG
Source organism: Haliotis asinina (assembly GCF_037392515.1). NCBI lineage: Eukaryota > Metazoa > Mollusca > Gastropoda > Lepetellida > Haliotidae > Haliotis > Haliotis asinina. The sequence goes on from NW_027133894.1 coordinate 534,341, forward strand.
GCAAAGGAATTCCAATGTAGACGCGTTTGAGGATTTGAACAAGGGTTCGTTTCTTACCACTCTTTCATTTTTATTTCAAAGGAAACGCTTTCAGTCTGAAAAACACAAACTGTCAGACTCTTCACATTGAATTGTCTCCCCTTCTGACAGGTCGAATACTACATGTGTGCAGGATGTCAAGAATGACATAACTCCATTTCTATCTCTTAATTTTTCAATGTAACGTTTCCACAAACCGAAGATAATACAATGTCATCATCTAAAAGTTTGAAATTGAATGTTGGACCAGAGGTTGAATTAATAAAGGCGAAGTAAGGTTTGGAAGACACCTTAGTCAGCTGAAATACCATGTGATACATATACCTCAGAGTTATATTGATATATAGACGCGTTTGAGGATTTGAACAAGGGTTCGTTTCTTACCACTCTTTCATTTTTATTTCAAAGGAAACGCTTTTAGTCTCTAAAACACAAACTGTCAGGTGCTTCACATTGAATTGTCTCCCCTTCTGACAGGTCGAATACTACATGTGTGCAGGATGTCAAGAATGACATAACTCCATTTCTATCTCTTAATTTTTCAATGTAACGTTTCCACAAACCGAAGATAATACAATGTCATCATCTAAAAGTTTGAAATTGAATGTTGGACCAGAGGTTGAATTAATAAAGGCGAAGTAAGGTTTCAAAGACACCTTAGTCAGCTGAAATACCATGTGATACATATACCTCAGAGTTATATTTAGCACACATTTACGGCAAAGGAATTCCAATGTAGACGCGTTTGAGGATTTGAACAAGGGTTCGTTTCTTACCACTCTTTCATTTTTATTTCAAAGGAAACGCTTTCAGTCTCAAAAACACAAACTGTCAGGTGCTTCACATTGAATTGTCTCCCCTTCTGACAGGTCGAATACTACATGTGTGCAGGATGTCAAGAATGACATAACTCCATTTCTATCTCTTAATTTTTCAATGTAACGTTTCCACAAACCGAAGATAATACAATGTCATCATCTAAAAGTTTGAAATTGAATGTTGGACCAGAGGTTGAATTAATAAAGTCGAAGTAAGATTTGGAAGACACCTTAGTCAGCTGAAATACAATTTGATGCATTTACCTCAGAGTTATATTTGGCACACATTTACGGCAAAGGAATTCCAATGTAGACGCGTTTGAGGATTAGAACAAGGGTTCGTTTCTTACCACTCTTTCATTTCTAATTCTAAGGAAACCCTTTCAGTCTGAAAAACACAAACTGTCAGGTGCTTCACATTGAATTGTCTCCCGTTCTGACAGGTCGAATACTACATGTGTGCAGGATGTCAAGAATGACATAGCTTCATTTGTATCTCTTAGTTTCTCAATGTAATGTTTCCACAAACCGAAGATAATACATTGTCATCATCTAAACATATAAAAGTTTGAAATTGAATGTTGGACCAGAGGTTGAATTAATAAAGGCGAAGTAAGATTTGGAAGACACCTTAGTCAGCTGAAATACCATGTGATACATATACCTCAGAGTTATATTTAGCACACATTTACGGCAAAGGAATTCCAATGTAGACGCGTTTGAGGATTTGAAGAAGGGTTCGATTCTTACCACTCTTTCATTTCTATTTCAAAGGAAACGCTTTCAGTCTGAAAAACACAAACTGTCAGGTGCTTCACATTGAATTGTCTTCTCTCCTGACAGGTCGAATACTACATGTGTGCAGGATGTCAAGAATGACAAAAATCCATTTCTTTCTCTTAATTTTTGAATGCAATGTTTCCACAAACCGAAGATAATACAATGTCATCATGTAAAAGTTTGAAATTGAATGTTGGACCAGAGGTTGAATTAATAAAGGCGAAGTAAGATTTGGAAGACACCTTAGTCAGCTGAAATACCATGTGATACATATACCTCAGAGTTATATTTGGCACACATTTACGGCAAAGGAATTAAATTGTAGACGCGTTTGAGGATTTGAACAAGGGTTCGTTTCTTACCACTCTTTCATTTTTATTTCAAAGGAAACGCTTTCAGTCTGAAAAACACAAACTGACAGACTCTTCACATTGAATTGTCTCCCCTCCTGACAGGTCGAATGCTACATGTGTGCAGGATGTCAAGAATGACATAGCTCCATTTGTATCTCTTAGTTTTTGAATGTAATGTTTCCACAAACCGAAGATAATACAATGTCATCATGTAAAAGTTTGAAATTGAATGTTGGACCAGAGGTTGAATTAATAAAGGTGAAGTAAGATTTGGAAGACACCTTAGTCATCTGAAATACCATGTGATACATATACCTCAGAGTTATATTTAGCACACATTTACGGCAAAGGAATTCCAAAGTAGACGCGTTTGAGGATTTGAACAAGGGTTCGTTTCTTACCACTCTTTCATTTTTATTTCAAAGGAAACGCTTTCAGTCTGAAAAACACAAACTGTCAGACTCTTCACATTGAATTGTCTCCCCTTCTGACAGGTCGAATACTACATGTGTGCAGGATGTCAAGAATGACATAACTCCATTTCTATCTCTTAATTTTTCAATGTAACGTTTCCACAAACCGAAGATAATACAATGTCATCATCTAAAAGTTTGAAATTGAATGTTGGACCAGAGGTTGAATTAATAAAGGCGAAGTAAGGTTTCAAAGACACCTTAGTCAGCTGAAATACCATGTGATACATATACCTCAGAGTTATATTTGGCACACATTTACGGCAAAGGAATTCCAATGTAGACGCGTTTGAGGATTTGAACAAGGGTTCGTTTCTTACCACTCTTTCATTTTTATTTCAAAGGAAACGCTTTTAGTCTGAAAAACACAAACTGTCAGACTCTTCACATTGAATTGTCTCCCCTTCTGACAGGTCGAATACTACATGTGTGCAGGATGTCAAGAATGACATAACTCCATTTCTATCTCTTAATTTTTCAATGTAACGTTTCCACAAACCGAAGATAATACAATGTCATCATCTAAAAGTTTGAAATTGAATGTTGGACCAGAGGTTGAATTAATAAAGGCGAAATAAGGTTTGGAAGACACCTTAGTCAGCTGAAATACCATGTGATACATATACCTCAGAGTTATATTTAGCACACATTTACGGCAAAGGAATTAAATTGTAGACGCGTTTGAGGATTTGAACAAGGGTTCGTTTCTTACCACTCTTTCATTTTTATTTCAAAGGAAACGCTTTCAGTCTCAAAAACACAAACTGTCAGACTCTTCACATTGAATTGTCTCCCCTTCTGACAGGTCGAATACTACATGTGTGCAGGATGTCAAGAATGACATAACTCCATTTCTATCTCTTAATTTTTCAATGTAACGTTTCCACAAACCGAAGATAATACAATGTCATCATCTAAAAGTTTGAAATTGAATGTTGGACCAGAGGTTGAATTAATAAAGGCGAAGTAAGGTTTGGAAGACACCTTAGTCAGCTGAAATACCATGTGATACATATACCTCAGAGTTATATTGATATATAGACGCGTTTGAGGATTTGAACAAGGGTTCGTTTCTTACCACTCTTTCATTTTTATTTCAAAGGAAACGCTTTTAGTCTCTAAAACACAAACTGTCAGGTGCTTCACATTGAATTGTCTCCCCTTCTGACAGGTCGAATACTACATGTGTGCAGGATGTCAAGAATGACATAACTCCATTTCTATCTCTTAATTTTTCAATGTAACGTTTCCACAAACCGAAGATAATACAATGTCATCATCTAAAAGTTTGAAATTGAATGTTGGACCAGAGGTTGAATTAATAAAGGCGAAGTAAGGTTTGGAAGACACCTTAGTCAGCTGAAATACCATGTGATACATATACCTCAGAGTTATATTGATATATAGACGCGTTTGAGGATTTGAACAAGGGTTCGTTTCTTACCACTCTTTCATTTTTATTTCAAAGGAAACGCTTTTAGTCTCTAAAACACAAACTGTCAGGTGCTTCACATTGAATTGTCTCCCCTTCTGACAGGTCGAATACTACATGTGTGCAGGATGTCAAGAATGACATAACTCCATTTCTATCTCTTAATTTTTCAATGTAACGTTTCCACAAACCGAAGATAATACAATGTCATCATCTAAAAGTTTGAAATTGAATGTTGGACCAGAGGTTGAATTAATAAAGGCGAAGTAACGTTTCAAAGACACCTTAGTCAGCTGAAATACCATGTGATACATATACCTCAGAGTTATATTTAGCACACATTTACGGCAAAGGAATTCCAATGTAGACGCGTTTGAGGATTTGAAGAAGGGTTCGATTCTTACCATTCTTTCATTTCTATTTCAAAGGAAACGCTTTCAGTCTGAAAAACACAAACTGTCAGGTGCTTCACATTGAATTGTCTTCTCTCCTGACAGGTCGAATACTACATGTGTGCAGGATGTCAAGAATGACAAAAATCCATTTCTTTCTCTTAATTTTTGAATGCAATGTTTCCACAAACCGAAGATAATACAATGTCATCATGTAAAAGTTTGAAATTGAATGTTGGACCAGAGGTTGAATTAATAAAGGCGAAGTAAGATTTGGAAGACACCTTAGTCAGCTGAAATACCATGTGATACATATACCTCAGAGTTATATTTGGCACACATTTACGGCAAAGGAATTAAATTGTAGACGCGTTTGAGGATTTGAACAAGGGTTCGTTTCTTACCACTCTTTCATTTTTATTTCAAAGGAAACGCTTTCAGTCTGAAAAACACAAACTGACAGACTCTTCACATTGAATTGTCTCCCCTCCTGACAGGTCGAATGCTACATGTGTGCAGGATGTCAAGAATGACATAGCTCCATTTGTATCTCTTAGTTTTTGAATGTAATGTTTCCACAAACCGAAGATAATACAATGTCATCATGTAAAAGTTTGAAATTGAATGTTGGACCAGAGGTTGAATTAATAAAGGCGAAGTAAGATTTGGAAGACACCTTAGTCATCTGAAATACCATGTGATACATATACCTCAGAGTTATATTTAGCACACATTTACGGCAAAGGAATTCCAAAGTAGACGCGTTTGAGGATTTGAACAAGGGTTCGTTTCTTACCACTCTTTCATTTTTATTTCAAAGGAAACGCTTTCAGTCTGAAAAACACAAACTGTCAGACTCTTCACATTGAATTGTCTCCCCTTCTGACAGGTCGAATACTACATGTGTGCAGGATGTCAAGAATGACATAACTCCATTTCTATCTCTTAATTTTTCAATGTAACGTTTCCACAAACCGAAGATAATACAATGTCATCATCTAAAAGTTTGAAATTGAATGTTGGACCAGAGGTTGAATTAATAAAGGCGAAGTAAGGTTTCAAAGACACCTTAGTCAGCTGAAATACCATGTGATACATATACCTCAGAGTTATATTTGGCACACATTTACGGCAAAGGAATTCCAATGTAGACGCGTTTGAGGATTTGAACAAGGGTTCGTTTCTTACCACTCTTTCATTTTTATTTCAAAGGAAACGCTTTTAGTCTCAAAAACACAAACTGTCAGACTCTTCACATTGAATTGTCTCCCCTTCTGACAGGTCGAATACTACATGTGTGCAGGATGTCAAGAATGACATAACTCCATTTCTATCTCTTAATTTTTCAATGTAACGTTTCCACAAACCGAAGATAATACAATGTCATCATCTAAAAGTTTGAAATTGAATGTTGGACCAGAGGTTGAATTAATAAAGGCGAAAAAAGGTTTGGAAGACACCTTAGTCAGCTGAAATACCATGTGATACATATACCTCAGAGTTATATTTAGCACACATTTACGGCAAAGGAATTAAATTGTAGACGCGTTTGAGGATTTGAACAAGGGTTCGTTTCTTACCACTCTTTCATTTTTATTTCAAAGGAAACGCTTTCAGTCTCAAAAACACAAACTGTCAGACTCTTCACATTGAATTGTCTCCCCTTCTGACAGGTCGAATACTACATGTGTGCAGGATGTCAAGAATGACATAACTCCATTTCTATCTCTTAATTTTTCAATGTAACGTTTCCACAAACCGAAGATAATACAATGTCATCATCTAAAAGTTTGAAATTGAATGTTGGACCAGAGGTTGAATTAATAAAGGCGAAGTAAGGTTTGGAAGACACCTTAGTCAGCTGAAATACCATGTGATACATATACCTCAGAGTTATATTGATATATAGACGCGTTTGAGGATTTGAACAAGGGTTCGTTTCTTACCACTCTTTCATTTTTATTTCAAAGGAAACGCTTTTAGTCTCTAAAACACAAACTGTCAGGTGCTTCACATTGAATTGTCTCCCCTTCTGACAGGTCGAATACTACATGTGTGCAGGATGTCAAGAATGACATAACTCCATTTCTATCTCTTAATTTTTCAATGTAACGTTTCCACAAACCGAAGATAATACAATGTCATCATCTAAAAGTTTGAAATTGAATGTTGGACCAGAGGTTGAATTAATAAAGGCGAAGTAACGTTTCAAAGACACCTTAGTCAGCTGAAATACCATGTGATACATATACCTCAGAGTTATATTTAGCACACATTTACGGCAAAGGAATTCCAATGTAGACGCGTTTGAGGATTTGAAGAAGGGTTCGATTCTTACCATTCTTTCATTTCTATTTCAAAGGAAACGCTTTCAGTCTGAAAAACACAAACTGTCAGGTGCTTCACATTGAATTGTCTTCTCTCCTGACAGGTCGAATACTACATGTGTGCAGGATGTCAAGAATGACAAAAATCCATTTCTTTCTCTTAATTTTTGAATGCAATGTTTCCACAAACCGAAGATAATACAATGTCATCATGTAAAAGTTTGAAATTGAATGTTGGACCAGAGGTTGAATTAATAAAGGCGAAGTAAGATTTGGAAGACACCTTAGTCAGCTGAAATACCATGTGATACATATACCTCAGAGTTATATTTGGCACACATTTACGGCAAAGGAATTAAATTGTAGACGCGTTTGAGGATTTGAACAAGGGTTCGTTTCTTACCACTCTTTCATTTTTATTTCAAAGGAAACGCTTTCAGTCTGAAAAACACAAACTGACAGACTCTTCACATTGAATTGTCTCCCCTCCTGACAGGTCGAATGCTACATGTGTGCAGGATGTCAAGAATGACATAGCTCCATTTGTATCTCTTAGTTTTTGAATGTAATGTTTCCACAAACCGAAGATAATACAATGTCATCATGTAAAAGTTTGAAATTGAATGTTGGACCAGAGGTTGAATTAATAAAGGCGAAGTAAGATTTGGAAGACACCTTAGTCATCTGAAATACCATGTGATACATATACCTCAGAGTTATATTTAGCACACATTTACGGCAAAGGAATTCCAAAGTAGACGCGTTTGAGGATTTGAACAAGGGTTCGTTTCTTACCACTCTTTCATTTTTATTTCAAAGGAAACGCTTTCAGTCTGAAAAACACAAACTGTCAGACTCTTCACATTGAATTGTCTCCCCTTCTGACAGGTCGAATACTACATGTGTGCAGGATGTCAAGAATGACATAACTCCATTTCTATCTCTTAATTTTTCAATGTAACGTTTCCACAAACCGAAGATAATACAATGTCATCATCTAAAAGTTTGAAATTGAATGTTGGACCAGAGGTTGAATTAATAAAGGCGAAGTAAGGTTTCAAAGACACCTTAGTCAGCTGAAATACCATGTGATACATATACCTCAGAGTTATATTTGGCACACATTTACGGCAAAGGAATTCCAATGTAGACGCGTTTGAGGATTTGAACAAGGGTTCGTTTCTTACCACTCTTTCATTTTTATTTCAAAGGAAACGCTTTTAGTCTCAAAAACACAAACTGTCAGACTCTTCACATTGAATTGTCTCCCCTTCTGACAGGTCGAATACTACATGTGTGCAGGATGTCAAGAATGACATAACTCCATTTCTATCTCTTAATTTTTCAATGTAACGTTTCCACAAACCGAAGATAATACAATGTCATCATCTAAAAGTTTGAAATTGAATGTTGGACCAGAGGTTGAATTAATAAAGGCGAAATAAGGTTTGGAAGACACCTTAGTCAGCTGAAATACCATGTGATACATATACCTCAGAGTTATATTTAGCACACATTTACGGCAAAGGAATTAAATTGTAGACGCGTTTGAGGATTTGAACAAGGGTTCGTTTCTTACCACTCTTTCATTTTTATTTCAAAGGAAACGCTTTCAGTCTCAAAAACACAAACTGTCAGACTCTTCACATTGAATTGTCTCCCCTTCTGACAGGTCGAATACTACATGTGTGCAGGATGTCAAGAATGACATAACTCCATTTCTATCTCTTAATTTTTCAATGTAACGTTTCCACAAACCGAAGATAATACAATGTCATCATCTAAAAGTTTGAAATTGAATGTTGGACCAGAGGTTGAATTAATAAAGGCGAAGTAAGGTTTCAAAGACACCTTAGTCAGCTGAAATACCATGTGATACATATACCTCAGAGTTATATTGATATGTAGACGCGTTTGAGGATTTGAACAAGGGTTCGTTTCTTACCACTCTTTCATTTTTATTTCAAAGGAAACGCTTTTAGTCTCTAAAACACAAACTGTCAGGTGCTTCACATTGAATTGTCTCCCCTTCTGACAGGTCGAATACTACATGTGTGCAGGATGTCAAGAATGACATAACTCCATTTCTATCTCTTAATTTTTCAATGTAACGTTTCCACAAACCGAAGATAATACAATGTCATCATCTAAAAGTTTGAAATTGAATGTTGGACCAGAGGTTGAATTAATAAAGGCGAAGTAAGGTTTGGAAGACACCTTAGTCAGCTGAAATACCATGTGATACATATACCTCAGAGTTATATTGATATATAGACGCGTTTGAGGATTTGAACAAGGGTTCGTTTCTTACCACTCTTTCATTTTTATTTCAAAGGAAACGCTTTTAGTCTCTAAAACACAAACTGTCAGGTGCTTCACATTGAATTGTCTCCCCTTCTGACAGGTCGAATACTACATGTGTGCAGGATGTCAAGAATGACATAACTCCATTTCTATCTCTTAATTTTTCAATGTAACGTTTCCACAAACCGAAGATAATACAATGTCATCATCTAAAAGTTTGAAATTGAATGTTGGACCAGAGGTTGAATTAATAAAGGCGAAGTAAGGTTTCAAAGACACCTTAGTCAGCTGAAATACCATGTGATACATATACCTCAGAGTTATATTTAGCACACATTTACGGCAAAGGAATTCCAATGTAGACGCGTTTGAGGATTTGAAGAAGGGTTCGATTCTTACCACTCTTTCATTTCTATTTCAAAGGAAACGCTTTCAGTCTGAAAAACACAAACTGTCAGGTGCTTCACATTGAATTGTCTTCTCTCCTGACAGGTCGAATACTACATGTGTGCAGGATGTCAAGAATGACAAAAATCCATTTCTTTCTCTTAATTTTTGAATGCAATGTTTCCACAAACCGAAGATAATACAATGTCATCATGTAAAAGTTTGAAATTGAATGTTGGACCAGAGGTTGAATTAATAAAGGCGAAGTAAGATTTGGAAGACACCTTAGTCAGCTGAAATACCATGTGATACATATACCTCAGAGTTATATTTGGCACACATTTACGGCAAAGGAATTAAATTGTAGACGCGTTTGAGGATTTGAACAAGGGTTCGTTTCTTACCACTCTTTCATTTTTATTTCAAAGGAAACGCTTTCAGTCTGAAAAACACAAACTGACAGACTCTTCACATTGAATTGTCTCCCCTCCTGACAGGTCGAATGCTACATGTGTGCAGGATGTCAAGAATGACATAGCTCCATTTGTATCTCTTAGTTTTTGAATGTAATGTTTCCACAAACCGAAGATAATACAATGTCATCATGTAAAAGTTTGAAATTGAATGTTGGACCAGAGGTTGAATTAATAAAGGCGAAGTAAGATTTGGAAGACACCTTAGTCATCTGAAATACCATGTGATACATATACCTCAGAGTTATATTTAGCACACATTTACGGCAAAGGAATTCCAAAGTAGACGCGTTTGAGGATTTGAACAAGGGTTCGTTTCTTACCACTCTTTCATTTTTATTTCAAAGGAAACGCTTTCAGTCTGAAAAACACAAACTGTCAGACTCTTCACATTGAATTGTCTCCCCTTCTGACAGGTCGAATACTACATGTGTGCAGGATGTCAAGAATGACATAACTCCATTTCTATCTCTTAATTTTTCAATGTAACGTTTCCACAAACCGAAGATAATACAATGTCATCATCTAAAAGTTTGAAATTGAATGTTGGACCAGAGGTTGAATTAATAAAGGCGAAGTAAGGTTTCAAAGACACCTTAGTCAGCTGAAATACCATGTGATACATATACCTCAGAGTTATATTTGGCACACATTTACGGCAAAGGAATTCCAATGTAGACGCGTTTGAGGATTTGAACAAGGGTTCGTTTCTTACCACTCTTCCATTTTTATTTCAAAGGAAACGCTTTTAGTCTCAAAAACACAAACTGTCAGACTCTTCACATTGAATTGTCTCCCCTTCTGACAGGTCGAATACTACATGTGTGCAGGATGTCAAGAATGACAATAACTCCATTTCTATCTCTTAATTTTTCAATGTAACGTTTCCACAAACCGAAGATAATACAATGTCATCATCTAAAAGTTTGAAATTGAATGTTGGACCAGAGGTTGAATTAATAAAGGCGAAGTAAGGTTTGGAAGACACCTTAGTCAGCTGAAATACCATGTGATACATATACCTCAGAGTTATATTTAGCACACATTTACGGCAAAGGAATTAAATTGTAGACGCGTTTGAGGATTTGAACAAGGGTTCGTTTCTTACCACTCTTTCATTTTTATTTCAAAGGAAACGCTTTCAGTCTCAAAAACACAAACTGTCAGACTCTTCACATTGAATTGTCTCCCCTTCTGACAGGTCGAATACTACATGTGTGCAGGATGTCAAGAATGACAAAACTCCATTTCTATCTCTTAATTTTTCAATGTAACGTTTCCACAAACCGAAGATAATACAATGTCATCATCTAAAAGTTTGAAATTGAATGTTGGACCAGAGGTTGAATTAATAAAGGCGAAGTAAGGTTTGGAAGACACCTTAGTCAGCTGAAATACCATGTGATACATATACCTCAGAGTTATATTGATATATAGACGCGTTTGAGGATTTGAACAAGGGTTCGTTTCTTACCACTCTTTCATTTTTATTTCAAAGGAAACGCTTTTAGTCTCTAAAACACAAACTGTCAGGTGCTTCACATTGAATTGTCTCCCCTTCTGACAGGTCGAATACTACATGTGTGCAGGATGTCAAGAATGACATAACTCCATTTCTATCTCTTAATTTTTCAATGTAACGTTTCCACAAACCGAAGATAATACAATGTCATCATCTAAAAGTTTGAAATTGAATGTTGGACCAGAGGTTGAATTAATAAAGGCGAAGTAAGGTTTGGAAGACACCTTAGTCAGCTGAAATACCATGTGATACATATACCTCAGAGTTATATTGATATATAGACGCGTTTGAGGATTTGAACAAGGGTTCGTTTCTTACCACTCTTTCATTTTTATTTCAAAGGAAACGCTTTTAGTCTCTAAAACACAAACTGTCAGGTGCTTCACATTGAATTGTCTCCCCTTCTGACAGGTCGAATACTACATGTGTGCAGGATGTCAAGAATGACATAACTCCATTTCTATCTCTTAATTTTTCAATGTAACGTTTCCACAAACCGAAGATAATACAATGTCATCATCTAAAAGTTTGAAATTGAATGTTGGACCAGAGGTTGAATTAATAAAGGCGAAGTAAGGTTTCAAAGACACCTTAGTCAGCTGAAATACCATGTGATACATATACCTCAGAGTTATATTTAGCACACATTTACGGCAAAGGAATTCCAATGTAGACGCGTTTGAGGATTTGAACAAGGGTTCGTTTCTTACCACTCTTTCATTTTTATTTCAAAGGAAACGCTTTCAGTCTCAAAAACACAAACTGTCAGACTCTTCACATTGAATTGTCTCCCCTTCTGACAGGTCGAATACTACATGTGTGCAGGATGTCAAGAATGACATAACTCCATTTCTATCTCTTAATTTTTCAATGTAACGTTTCCACAAACCGAAGATAATACAATGTCATCATCTAAAAGTTTGAAATTGAATGTTGGACCAGAGGTTGAATTAATAAAGGCGAAGTAAGGTTTCAAAGACACCTTAGTCAGCTGAAATACCATGTGATACATATACCTCAGAGTTGTATTTGGCACACATTTAAGGCAAAGGAATTCCAAAGTAGACGCGTTTGAGGATTTGAACAAGGGTTCGTTTCTTACCACTCTTTCATTTTTATTTCAAAGGAAACGCTTTCAGTCTGAAAAACACAAACTGTCAGACTCTTCACATTGAATTGTCTCCCCTTCTGACAGGTCGAATACTACATGTGTGCAGGATGTCAAGAATGACATAACTCCATTTCTATCTCTTAATTTTTCAATGTAACGTTTCCACAAACCGAAGATAATACAATGTCATCATCTAAAAGTTTGAAATTGAATGTTGGACCAGAGGTTGAATTAATAAAGGCGAAGTAAGGTTTCAAAGACACCTTAGTCAGCTGAAATACCATGTGATACATATACCTCAGAGTTATATTTGGCACACATTTACGGCAAAGGAATTCCAATGTAGACGCGTTTGAGGATTTGAACAAGGGTTCGTTTCTTACCACTCTTTCATTTTTATTTCAAAGGAAACGCTTTTAGTCTCAAAAACACAAACTGTCAGACTCTTCACATTGAATTGTCTCCCCTTCTGACAGGTCGAATACTACATGTGTGCAGGATGTCAAGAATGACATAACTCCATTTCTATCTCTTAATTTTTTAATGTAACGTTTCCACAAACCGAAGATAATACAATGTCATCATCTAAAAGTTTGAAATTGAATGTTGGACCAGAGGTTGAATTAATAAAGGCGAAATAAGGTTTGGAAGACACCTTAGTCAGCTGAAATACCATGTGATACATATACCTCAGAGTTATATTTAGCACACATTTACGGCAAAGGAATTAAATTGTAGACGCGTTTGAGGATTTGAACAAGGGTTCGTTTCTTACCACTCTTTCATTTTTATTTCAAAGGAAACGCTTTTAGTCTCAAAAACACAAACTGTCAGACTCTTCACATTGAATTGTCTCCCCTTCTGACAGGTCGAATACTACATGTGTGCAGGATGTCAAGAATGACATAACTCCATTTCTATCTCTTAATTTTTCAATGTAACGTTTCCACAAACCGAAGATAATACAATGTCATCATCTAAAAGTTTGAAATTGAATGTTGGACCAGAGGTTGAATTAATAAAGGCGAAGTAAGGTTTGGAAGACACCTTAGTCAGCTGAAATACCATGTGATACATATACCTCAGAGTTATATTGATATATAGACGCGTTTGAGGATTTGAACAAGGGTTCGTTTCTTACCACTCTTTCATTTTTATTTCAAAGGAAACGCTTTTAGTCTCTAAAACACAAACTGTCAGGTGCTTCACATTGAATTGTCTCCCCTTCTGACAGGTCGAATACTACATGTGTGCAGGATGTCAAGAATGACATAACTCCATTTCTATCTCTTAATTTTTCAATGTAACGTTTCCACAAACCGAAGATAATACAATGTCATCATCTAAAAGTTTGAAATTGAATGTTGGACCAGAGGTTGAATTAATAAAGGCGAAGTAAGGTTTGGAAGACACCTTAGTCAGCTGAAATACCATGTGATACATATACCTCAGAGTTATATTGATATATAGACGCGTTTGAGGATTTGAACAAGGGTTCGTTTCTTACCACTCTTTCATTTTTATTTCAAAGGAAACGCTTTTAGTCTCTAAAACACAAACTGTCAGGTGCTTCACATTGAATTGTCTCCCCTTCTGACAGGTCGAATACTACATGTGTGCAGGATGTCAAGAATGACATAACTCCATTTCTATCTCTTAATTTTTCAATGTAACGTTTCCACAAACCGAAGATAATACAATGTCATCATCTAAAAGTTTGAAATTGAATGTTGGACCAGAGGTTGAATTAATAAAGGCGAAGTAAGGTTTCAAAGACACCTTAGTCAGCTGAAATACCATGTGATACATATACCTCAGAGTTATATTTAGCACACATTTACGGCAAAGGAATTCCAATGTAGACGCGTTTGAGGATTTGAACAAGGGTTCGTTTCTTACCATTCTTTCATTTTTATTTCAAAGGAAACGCTTTCAGTCTCAAAAACACAAACTGTCAGGTGCTTCACATTGAATTGTCTCCCCTTCTGACAGGTCGAATACTACATGTGTGCAGGATGTCAAGAATGACATAACTCCATTTCTATCTCTTAATTTTTCAATGTAACGTTTCCACAAACCGAAGATAATACAATGTCATCATCTAAAAGTTTGAAATTGAATGTTGGACCAGAGGTTGAATTAATAAAGGCGAAATAAGGTTTGGAAGACACCTTAGTCAGCTGAAATACCATGTGATACATATACCTCAGAGTTATATTTGGCACACATTTACGGCAAAGGAATTCCAATGTAGACGCGTTTGAGGATTTGAACAAGGGTTCGTTTCTTACCACTCTTCCATTTTTATTTCAAAGGAAACGCTTTTAGTCTCAAAAACACAAACTGTCAGACTCTTCACATTGAATTGTCTCCCCTTCTGACAGGTCGAATACTACATGTGTGCAGGATGTCAAGAATGACAATAACTCCATTTCTATCTCTTAATTTTTCAATGTAACGTTTCCACAAACCGAAGATAATACAATGTCATCATCTAAAAGTTTGAAATTGAATGTTGGACCAGAGGTTGAATTAATAAAGGCGAAATAAGGTTTGGAAGACACCTTAGTCAGCTGAAATACCATGTGATACATATACCTCAGAGTTATATTTAGCACACATTTACGGCAAAGGAATTAAATTGTAGACGCGTTTGAGGATTTGAACAAGGGTTCGTTTCTTACCACTCTTTCATTTTTATTTCAAAGGAAACGCTTTTAGTCTCTAAAACACAAACTGTCAGGTGCTTCACATTGAATTGTCTCCCCTTCTGACAGGTCGAATACTACATGTGTGCAGGATGTCAAGAATGACATAACTCCATTTCTATCTCTTAATTTTTCAATGTAACGTTTCCACAAACCGAAGATAATACAATGTCATCATCTAAAAGTTTGAAATTGAATGTTGGACCAGAGGTTGAATTAATAAAGGCGAAGTAAGGTTTGGAAGACACCTTAGTCAGCTGAAATACCATGTGATACATATACCTCAGAGTTATATTGATATATAGACGCGTTTGAGGATTTGAACAAGGGTTCGTTTCTTACCACTCTTTCATTTTTATTTCAAAGGAAACGCTTTTAGTCTCTAAAACACAAACTGTCAGGTGCTTCACATTGAATTGTCTCCCCTTCTGACAGGTCGAATACTACATGTGTGCAGGATGTCAAGAATGACATAACTCCATTTCTATCTCTTAATTTTTCAATGTAACGTTTCCACAAACCGAAGATAATACAATGTCATCATCTAAAAGTTTGAAATTGAATGTTGGACCAGAGGTTGAATTAATAAAGGCGAAGTAAGGTTTCAAAGACACCTTAGTCAGCTGAAATACCATGTGATACATATACCTCAGAGTTATATTTAGCACACATTTACGGCAAAGGAATTCCAATGTAGACGCGTTTGAGGATTTGAACAAGGGTTCGTTTCTTACCACTCTTTCATTTTTATTTCAAAGGAAACGCTTTCAGTCTCAAAAACACAAACTGTCAGGTGCTTCACATTGAATTGTCTCCCCTTCTGACAGGTCGAATACTACATGTGTGCAGGATGTCAAGAATGACATAACTCCATTTCTATCTCTTAATTTTTCAATGTAACGTTTCCACAAACCGAAGATAATACAATGTCATCATCTAAAAGTTTGAAATTGAATGTTGGACCAGAGGTTGAATTAATAAAGGCGAAATAAGGTTTGGAAGACACCTTAGTCAGCTGAAATACCATGTGATACATATACCTCAGAGTTATATTTAGCACACATTTACGGCAAAGGAATTAAATTGTAGACGCGTTTGAGGATTTGAACAAGGGTTCGTTTCTTACCACTCTTTCATTTTTATTTCAAAGGAAACGCTTTCAGTCTCAAAAACACAAACTGTCAGACTCTTCACATTGAATTGTCTCCCCTTCTGACAGGTCGAATACTACATGTGTGCAGGATGTCAAGAATGACATAACTCCATTTCTATCTCTTAATTTTTCAATGTAACGTTTCCACAAACCGAAGATAATACAATGTCATCATCTAAAAGTTTGAAATTGAATGTTGGACCAGAGGTTGAATTAATAAAGGCGAAGTAAGGTTTGGAAGACACCTTAGTCAGCTGAAATACCATGTGATACATATACCTCAGAGTTATATTGATATATAGACGCGTTTGAGGATTTGAACAAGGGTTCGTTTCTTACCACTCTTTCATTTTTATTTCAAAGGAAACGCTTTTAGTCTCTAAAACACAAACTGTCAGGTGCTTCACATTGAATTGTCTCCCCTTCTGACAGGTCGAATACTACATGTGTGCAGGATGTCAAGAATGACATAACTCCATTTCTATCTCTTAATTTTTCAATGTAACGTTTCCACAAACCGAAGATAATACAATGTCATCATCTAAAAGTTTGAAATTGAATGTTGGACCAGAGGTTGAATTAATAAAGGCGAAGTAAGGTTTCAAAGACACCTTAGTCAGCTGAAATACCATGTGATACATATACCTCAGAGTTATATTTAGCACACATTTACGGCAAAGGAATTAAATTGTAGACGCGTTTGAGGATTTGAACAAGGGTTCGTTTCTTACCACTCTTTCATTTTTATTTCAAAGGAAACGCTTTCAGTCTGAAAAACACAAACTGTCAGACTCTTCACATTGAATTGTCTCCCCTTCTGACAGGTCGAATACTACATGTGTGCAGGATGTCAAGAATGACAAAACTCCATTTCTATCTCTTAATTTTTCAATGTAACGTTTCCACAAACCGAAGATAATACAATGTCATCATCTAAAAGTTTGAAATTGAATGTTGGACCAGAGGTTGAATTAATAAAGGCGAAGTAAGGTTTGGAAGACACCTTAGTCAGCTGAAATACCATGTGATACATATACCTCAGAGTTATATTTAGCACACATTTACGGCAAAGGAATTAAATTGTAGACGCGTTTGAGGATTTGAACAAGGGTTCGTTTCTTACCACTCTTTCATTTTTATTTCAAAGGAAACGCTTTCAGTCTGAAAAACACAAACTGTCAGACTCTTCACATTGAATTGTCTCCCCTTCTGACAGGTCGAATACTACATGTGTGCAGGATGTCAAGAATGACATAACTCCATTTCTATCTCTTAATTTTTCAATGTAACGTTTCCACAAACCGAAGATAATACAATGTCATCATCTAAAAGTTTGAAATTGAATGTTGGACCAGAGGTTGAATTAATAAAGGCGAAATAAGGTTTGGAAGACACCTTAGTCAGCTGAAATACCATGTGATACATATACCTCAGAGTTATATTTAGCACACATTTACGGCAAAGGAATTAAATTGTAGACGCGTTTGAGGATTTGAACAAGGGTTCGTTTCTTACCACTCTTTTATTTTTATTTCAAAGGAAACGCTTTGAGTCTCAAAAACACAAACTGTCAGACTCTTCACATTGAATTGTCTCCCCTTCTGACAGGTCGAATACTACATGTGTGCAGGATGTCAAGAATGACATAACTCCATTTCTATCTCTTAATTTTTCAATGTAACGTTTCCACAAACCGAAGATAATACAATGTCATCATCTAAAAGTTTGAAATTGAATGTTGGACCAGAGGTTGAATTAATAAAGGCGAAGTAAGGTTTGGAAGACACCTTAGTCAGCTGAAATACCATGTGATACATATACCTTAGAGTTATATTGATATATAGACGCGTTTGAGGATTTGAACAAGGTTTCGTTTCTTACCACTCTTTCATTTTTATTTCAAAGGAAACGCTTTCAGTCTGAAAAACACAAACTGTCAGACCCTTCACACTGAATTGTCTCCCCTTCTGACAGGTCGAATACTACATGTGTGCAGGATGTCAAGAATGACATAACTCCATTTCTATCTCTTAATTTTTCAATGTAACGTTTCCACAAACCGAAGATAATACAATGTCATGATCTAAAAGTTTGAAATTGAATGTTGGACCAGAGGTTGAATTAATAAAGCCGAAGTAAGATTTGGAAGACACCTTAGTCAGCTGAAATACCATGTGATACATATACCTCAGAGCTATATTTAGCACACATTTACGGCAAAGGAATTCCAATGTAGACGCGTTTGAGGATTTGAACAAGGGTTCGATTCTTACCAGTCTTTCATTTCTAATTCTACGGAAACGCTTTCAGTCTGAAAAACACAAACTGTCAGGTGCTTCACACTGAATTGTCTCCCCTCCTGACAGGTCGAATACTACATGTGTGCAGGATGTCAAGAATGACAAAACTCCATTTCTCTCTCTTAATTTTTCAATATAATGTTTCCACAAACCGAAGATAATACAATGTCATCATCTAAAAGTTTGAAATTGAATGTTGGACCAGAGGTTGAATTAATAAAGGCAAAGTAAGGTTTGGAAGACACCTTAGTCAGCTGAAATACCATGTGATACATATACCTCAGAGTTATATTTGGCACACATTTACGGCAAAGGAATTCCAATGTAGACGCGTTTGAGGATTTGAACAAGGGTTCGTTTCTTACCACTCTTTCATTTTTATTTCAAAGGAAACGCTTTCACTCTGAAAAACACAAACTGTCAGACTCTTCACATTGAATTGTCTCCCCTTCTCACAGGTCGAATACTACATGTGTGCAGGATGTCAAGAATGACATAACTCCATTTCTATCTCTTAATTTTTTAATGTAACGTTTCCACAAACCGAAGATAATACAATGTCATCATCTAAAAGTTTGAAATTGAATGTTGGACCAGAGGTTGAATTAATAAAGGCGAAGTAAGGTTTCAAAGACAACTTAGTCAGCTGAAATACCATGTGATACATATACCTCAGAGTTATATTTGGCACACATTTACGGCAAAGGAATTCCAATGTAGACGCGTTTGAGGAATTGAACAAGGGTTCGTTTCTCACCACTCTTTTATTTTTATTTCAAAGGAAACGCTTTCACTCTGAAAAATACAAAGTGTCAGGTGCATCACATTGAATTGTCTCCCCTTCTGACAGGTCGAATACTACATGTGTGCAGGATGTCAAGAATGACATAGCTCCATTTGTACCTCTTAGTTTTTCAATCTAACGTTTCCACAAACCGAAGATAATACAATGTCATCATCTAAAAGTTTGAAATTGAATGTTGGACCAGAGGTTGAATTAATGAAGGCGAAGGAAGGTTTGGACGACACCTTAGTCAGCTGAAATACCATGTGATACATATACCTCAGAGTTATATTTGGCACACATTTACGGCAAAGGAATTAAATTGTAGACGCGTTTGAGGATTTGAACAAGGGTTCGTTTCTTACCACTCTTTCATTTTTATTTCAAAGGAAGCGCTTTCAGTCTGAAAAACACAAACTGTCAGGTGCATCACATTGAATTGTCTCCCCTTCTGACAGGTCGAATACTACATGTGTGCAGGATGTCAAGAATGACATAACTCCATTTCTATCTCTTAATTTTTCAATGTAACGTCTCCACAAACCGAAGATAATACAATGTCATCATCTAAAAGTTTGAAATTGAATGTTGGACCAGAGGATGAATTGATGAAGGCGAAGTAAGGTTTGGAAGACACCTTAGTCAGCTGAAATACCATGTGATACATATACCTCAGAGTTATATTTGGCACACATTTACGGCAAAGGAATTTCAATGTAGACGCGTTTGAGGATTTGAACAAGGGTTCGTTTCTCACCACTCTTTTATTTTTATTTCAAAGGAAACGCTTTCACTCTGAAAAATACAAAGTGTCAGGTGCATCACATTGAATTGTCTCCCCTTCTGACAGGTCGAATACTACATGTGTGCAGGATGTCAAGAATGACATAGCTCCATTTGTATCTCTTAGTTTTTCAATCTAACGTTTCCACAAACCGAAGATAATACAATGTCATCATCTAAAAGTTTGAAATTGAATGTTGGACCAGAGGTTGAATTAATGAAGGCGAAGGAAGGTTTTAACGACACCTTAGTCAGCTGAAATACCATGTGATACATATACCTCAGAGTTATATTTAGCACACATTTACGGCAAAGGAATTAAATTGTAGACGCGTTTGAGGATTTGAACAAGGGTTCGTTTCTTACCACTCTTTCATTTTTATTTCAAAGGAAGCGCTTTCAGTCTGAAAAACACAAACTGTCAGGTGCATCACATTGAATTGTCTCCCCTTCTGACAGGTCGAATACTACATGTGTGCAGGATGTCAAGAATGACATAACTCCATTTCTATCTCTTAATTTTTCAATGTAACGTCTCCACAAACCGAAGATAATACAATGTCATCATCTAAAAGTTTGAAATTGAATGTTGGACCAGAGGATGAATTAATGAAGGCGAAGTAAGGTTTGGAAGACACCTTAGTCAGCTGAAATACCATGTGATACATATACCTCAGAGTTATATTTAGCACACATTTACGGCAAAGGAATTAAATTGTAGACGCGTTTGAGGATTTGAACAAGGGTTCGTTTCTTACCACTCTTTCATTTTTATTTCAAAGGAAACGCTTTCAGTCTGAAAAACACAAACTGTCAGACCCTTCACACTGAATTGTCTCCCCTTCTGACAGGTCGAATACTACATGTGTGCAGGATGTCAAGAATGACATAACTCCATTTCTATCTCTTAATTTTTCAATGTAACGTTTCCACAAACCGAAGATAATACAATGTCATGATCTAAAAGTTTGAAATTGAATGTTGGACCAGAGGTTGAATTAATAAAGCCGAAGTAAGATTTGGAAGACACCTTAGTCAGCTGAAATACCATGTGATACATATACCTCAGAGCTATATTTGGCACACATTTACGGCAAAGGAATTCCAATGTAGACGCGTTTGAGGATTTGAACAAGGGTTCGATTCTTACCAGTCTTTCATTTCTAATTCTACGGAAACGCTTTCAGTCTGAAAAACACAAACTGTCAGGTGCTTCACACTGAATTGTCTCCCCTCCTGACAGGTCGAATACTACATGTGTGCAGGATGTCAAGAATGACAAAACTCCATTTCTATCTCTTAATTTTTCAATATAATGTTTCCACAAACCGAAGATAATACAATGTCATCATCTAAAAGTTTGAAATTGAATGTTGGACCAGAGGATGAATTAATAAAGGCAAAGTAAGGTTTGGAAGACACCTTAGTCAGCTGAAATACCATGTGATACATATACCTCAGAGTTATATTTGGCACACATTTACGGCAAAGGAATTCCAATGTAGACTCGTTTGAGGATTTGAACAAGGGTTCGTTTCTTACCACTCTTTCATTTTTATTTCAAAGGAAACGCTTTCACTCTGAAAAACACAAACTGTCAGACTCTTCACATTGAATTGTCTCCCCTTCTCACAGGTCGAATACTACATGTGTGCAGGATGTGAAGAATGACATAACTCCATTTCTATCTCTTAATTTTTTAATGTAACGTTTCCACAAACCGAAGATAATACAATGTCATCATCTAAAAGTTTGAAATTGAATGTTGGACCAGAGGTTGAATTAATAAAGGCGAAGTAAGGTTTCAAAGACACCTTAGTCAGCTGAAATACCATGTGATACATATACCTCAGAGTTATATTTGGCACACATTTACGGCAAAGGAATTAAATTGTAGACGCGTTTGAGGATTTGAACAAGGGTTCGTTTCTTACCACTCTTTCATTTTTATTTCAAAGGAAACGCTTTCAGTCTGAAAAACACAAACTGTCAGACCCTTCACACTGAATTGTCTCCCCTTCTGACAGGTCGAATACTACATGTGTGCAGGATGTCAAGAATGACATAACTCCATTTCTATCTCTTAATTTTTCAATGTAACGTTTCCACAAACCGAAGATAATACAATGTCATGATCTAAAAGTTTGAAATTGAATGTTGGACCAGAGGTTGAATTAATAAAGCCGAAGTAAGATTTGGAAGACACCTTAGTCAGCTGAAATACCATGTGATACATATACCTCAGAGCTATATTTGGCACACATTTACGGCAAAGGAATTCCAAGGTAGACGCGTTTGAGGATTTGAACAAGGGTTCGTTTCTTACCACTCTTTCATTTTCATTTCAAAGGAAACGCTTTCAGTCTGAAAAACACAAACTGTCAGGTGCTTCACATTGAATTGTCTCCCCTTCTGACAGATCGAATACTACATGTGTGCAGAATGTCAAGAATGACATAGCTCCATTTCTATCTCTTAATTTTTCAATGTAGCGTTTCCACAAACCGAAGATAATACAATGTCATCATCTAAAAGTTTGAAATTGAATGTTGGACCAGAGGTTGAATTAATAAAGGCGAAGTAAGGTTTCGGAGACACCTTAGTCATCCGAAATACCATGTGATACATATACCTCAGAGTTATATTTAGCACACATTTACGGTAAAGGAATTCCAATGTAGACGCGTTTGAGGATTTGAACAAGGGTTCGTTTCTTACCACTCTTTCATTTTTATTTCAAAGGAAACGCTTTCAGTCTGAAAAACACAAACTCTCAGACTCTTCACATTGAATTGTCTCCCCTTCTGACAGGTCGAATACTACATGTGTGCAGGATGTCAAGAATGACAAAACTCCATTTCTATCTCTTAATTTTTCAATCTAACGTTTCCACAAACCGAAGATAATACAATGTCATCATCTAAAAGTTTGAAATTGAATGTTGGACCAGAGGTTGAATTAATAAAGGCGAAGTAAGGTTTGGAAGACACCTTAGTCAGCTGAAATACCATGTGATACATATACCTCAGAGTTATATTTAGCACACATTTACGGTAAAGGAATTCCAATGTAGACGCGTTTGAGGATTTGAACAAGGGTTCGTTTCTCACCACTCTTTTATTTTTATTTCAAAGGAAACGCTTTCACTCTGAAAAATACAAAGTGTCAGGTGCTTCACATTGAATTGTCTCCCCTTCTGACAGGTCGAATACTACATGTGTGCAGGATGTCAAGAATGACATAGCTCCACTTGTATCTCTTAGTTTTTCAATCTAACGTTTCCACAAACCGAAGATAATACAATGTCATCATCTAAAAGTTTGAAATTGAATGTTGGACCAGAGGTTGAATTAATGAAGGCGAAGTAAGGTTTGGAAGACACCTTAGTCAGCTGAAATACCATGTGATACATATACCTCAGAGTTATATTTGGCACACATTTACGGCAAAGGAATTAAATTGTAGACGCGTTTGAGGATTTGAACAAGGGTTCGTTTCTTACCACTCTTTCATTTTTATTTCAAAGGAAGCGCTTTCAGTCTGAAAAACACAAACTGTCAGGTGCATCACATTGAATTGTCTCCCCTTCTGACAGGTCGAATACTACATGTGTGCAGGATGTCAAGAATGACATAACTCCATTTCTATCTCTTAATTTTTCAATGTAACGTCTCCACAAACCAAAGATAATACAATGTCATCATCTAAAAGTTTGAAATTGAATGTTGGACCAGAGGATGAATTAATGAAGGCGAAGTAAGGTTTGGAAGACACCTTAGTCAGCTGAAATATCATGTGATACATATACCTCAGAGTTATATTTAGCACACATTTACGGCAAAGGAATTAAATTGTAGACGCGTTTGAGGATTTGAACAAGGGTTCGTTTCTTACCACTCTTTCATTTTTATTTCAAAGGAAACGCTTTCAGTCTGAAAAACACAAACTGTCAGACCCTTCACACTGAATTGTCTCCCCTTCTGACAGGTCGAATACTACATGTGTGCAGGATGTCAAGAATGACATAACTCCATTTCTATCTCTTAATTTTTCAATGTAACGTTTCCACAAACCGAAGATAATACAATGTCATCATCTAAAAGTTTGAAATTGAATGTTGGACCAGAGGTTGAATTAATAAAGCCGAAGTAAGATTTGGAAGACACCTTAGTCAGCTGAAATACCATGTGATACATATACCTCAGAGCTATATTTGGCACACATTTACGGCAAAGGAATTCCAATGTAGACGCGTTTGAGGATTTGAACAAGGGTTCGTTTCTTACCACTCTTTCATTTTTATTTCAAAGGAAGCGCTTTCAGTCTGAAAAACACAAACTGTCAGGTGCATCACATTGAATTGTCTCCCCTTCTGACAGGTCGAATACTACATGTGTGCAGGATGTCAAGAATGACATAACTCCATTTCTATCTCTTAATTTTTCAATGTAACGTCTCCACAAACCGAAGATAATACAATGTCATCATCTAAAAGTTTGAAATTGAATGTTGGACCAGAGGATGAATTAATGAAGGCGAAGTAAGGTTTGGAAGACACCTTAGTCAGCTGAAATATCATGTGATACATATACCTCAGAGTTATATTTAGCACACATTTACGGCAAAGGAATTAAATTGTAGACGCGTTTGAGGATTTGAACAAGGGTTCGTTTCTTACCACTCTTTCATTTTTATTTCAAAGGAAACGCTTTCAGTCTGAAAAACACAAACTGTCAGACCCTTCACACTGAATTGTCTCCCCTTCTGACAGGTCGAATACTACATGTGTGCAGGATGTCAAGAATGACATAACTCCATTTCTATCTCTTAATTTTTCAATGTAACGTTTCCACAAACCGAAGATAATACAATGTCATGATCTAAAAGTTTGAAATTGAATGTTGGACCAGAGGTTGAATTAATAAAGCCGAAGTAAGATTTGGAAGACACCTTAGTCAGCTGAAATACCATGTGATACATATACCTCAGAGCTATATTTGGCACACATTTACGGCAAAGGAATTCCAATGTAGACGCGTTTGAGGATTTGAACAAGGGTTCGATTCTTACCAGTCTTTCATTTCTAATTCTACGGAAACGCTTTCAGTCTGAAAAACACAAACTGTCAGGTGCTTCACACTGAATTGTCTCCCCTCCTGACAGGTCGAATACTACATGTGTGCAGGATGTCAAGAATGACAAAACTCCATTTCTATCTATTAATTTTTGAATATAATGTTTCCACAAACCGAAGATAATACAATGTCATCATCTAAAAGTTTGAAATTGAATGTTGGACCAGAGGTTGAATTAATAAAGGCAAAGTAAGGTTTGGAAGACACCTTAGTCAGCTGAAATACCATGTGATACATATACCTCAGAGTTATATTTGGCACACATTTACGGCAAAGGAATTCCAATGTAGACGCGTTTGAGGATTTGAACAAGGGTTCGTTTCTTACCACTCTTTCATTTTTATTTCAAAGGAAACGCTTTCAGTCTGAAAAACACAAACTGTCAGACTCTTCACATTGAATTGTCTCCCCTTCTGACAGGTCGAATACTACATGTGTGCAGGATGTCAAGAATGACATAACTCCATTTCTATCTCTTAATTTTTTAATGTAACGTTTCCACAAACCGAAGATAATACAATGTCATCATCTAAAAGTTTGAAATTGAATGTTGGACCAGAGGTTGAATTAATAAAGGCGAAGTAAGGTTTCAAAGACACCTTAGTCAGCTGAAATACCATGTGATACATATACCTCAGAGTTATATTTAGCACACATTTACGGCAAAGGAATTAAATTGTAGACGCGTTTGAGGATTTGAACAAGGGTTCGTTTCTTACCACTCTTTCATTTTTATTTCAAAGGAAACGCTTTCAGTCTGAAAAACACAAACTGTCAGGTGCTTCACATTGAATTGTCTCCCCTTCTGACAGGTCGAATACTACATGTGTGCAGGATGTCAAGAATGACAAAACTCCATTTCTATCTCTTAATTTTTGAATATAATGTTTCCACAAACCGAAGATAATACAATGTCATCATCTAAAATTTTGAAATTGAATGTTGGACCAGAGGTTGAATTAATAAAGGCGAAGTAAGGTTTGGAAGACACCTTAGTCAGCTGAAATACCATGTGATACATATACCTCAGAGTTATATTTGGCACACATTTACGGCAAAGGAATTCCAATGTAGACGCGTTTGAGGATTTGAACAAGGGTTCGTTTCTTACCACTCTTTCATTTTTATTTCAAAGGAAACGCTTTCAGTCTGAAAAACACAAACTGTCAGACTCTTCACATTGAATTGTCTCCCCTTCTCACAGGTCGAATACTACATGTGTGCAGGATGTCAAGAATGACATAACTCCATTTCTATCTCTTAATTTTTTAATGTAACGTTTCCACAAACCGAAGATAATACAATGTCATCATCTAAAAGTTTGAAATTGAATGTTGGACCAGAGGTTGAATTAATAAAGGCGAAGTAAGGTTTGGAACACACCTTAGTCAGCTGAAATACCATGTGATACATATACCTCAGAGTTATATTTGGCACACATTTACGGCAAAGGAATTCCAATGTAGACGCGTTTGAGGATTTGAACAAGGGTTCGATTCTTACAACTCTTTCATTTCTAATTCTAAGGAAACGCTTTCAGTCTGAAAAACACAAACTGTCAGGTGCTTCACATTGAATTGTCTCCCCTCCTGACAGGTCGAATACTACATGTGTGCAGGATGTCAAGAATGACAAAACTCCATTTCTATCTCTTAATTTTTAAATGCAATGTTTCCACATACCGAAGATAATACAATGTCATCATCTAAAAGTTTGAAATTGAATGTTGGACCAGAGGTTGAATTAATAAAGGCGAAGTAAGGTTTGGAAGACACCTTAGTCAGCTGAAATACCATGTGATACATACACCTCAGAGTTATATTTGGCACACATTTACGGTAAAGGAATTCCAATGTAGACGCGTTTGAGGATTTGAACAAGGGTTCGTTTCTTACCACTCTTTCATTTTTATTTCAAAGGAAACGCTTTCAGTCTGAAAAACACAAACTGTCAGACTCTTCACATTGAATTGTCTCCCCTTCTGACAGGTCGAATACTACATGTGTGCAGGATGTCAAGAATGACATAACTCCATTTCTATCTCTTAATTTTTCAATGTAACGTTTCCACAAACCGAAGATAATACAATGTCATCATCTAAAAGTTTGAAATTGAATGTTGGACCAGAGGTTGAATTAATAAAGCCGAAGTAAGGTTTCAAAGACACCTTAGTCAGCTGAAATACCATGTGATACATATACCTCACAGCTATATTTAGCACACATTTATGGCAAAGGAATTAAATTGTAGACGCGTTTGAGGATTTGAACAAGGGTTCGTTTCTTAGCACTCTTTCATTTTTATTTCAAAGGAAGCGCTTTCAGTCTGAAAAACACAAACTGTCAGGTGCATCACATTGAATTGTCTCCCCTTCTGACAGGTCGAATACTACATGTGTGCAGGATGTCAAGAATGACATAACTCCATTTCTATCTCTTAATTTTTCAATGTAACGTTTCCACAAACCGAAGATAATACAATGTCATCATCTAAAAGTTTGAAATTGAATGTTGGACCAGAGGATGAATTAATAAAGGCGAAGTAAGGTTTGGAAGACACCTTAGTCAGCTGAAATACCATGTGATACATATACCTCAGTGTTATATTTAGCACACATTTACGACAAAGGAATTAAATTGTAGACGCGTTTGAGGATTTGAACAAGTGTTCGTTTCTTACCACTCTTTCATTTTTATTTCAAAGGAAACGCTTTCAGTCTGAAAAACACAAACTGTCAGACCCTTCACACTGAATTGTCTCCCCTTCTGACAGGTCGAATACTACATGTGTGCAGGATGTCAAGAATGACATAACTCCATTTCTATCTCTTAATTTTTCAATGTAACGTTTCCACAAACCGAAGATAATACAATGTCATGATCTAAAAGTTTGAAATTGAATGTTGGACCAGAGGTTGAATTAATAAAGCCGAAGTAAGATTTGGAAGACACCTTAGTCAGCTGAAATACCATGTGATACATATACCTCAGAGCTATATTTGGCACACATTTACGGCAAAGGAATTCTAATGTAGACGCGTTTGAGGATTTGAACAAGGGTTCGATTCTTACCAGTCTTTCATTTCTAATTCTACGGAAACGCTTTCAGTCTGAAAAACACAAACTCTCAGGTGCATCACACTGAATTGTCTCCCCTCCTGACAGGTCGAATACTACATGTGTGCAGGATGTCAAGAATGACAAAACTCCATTTCTATCTCTTAATTTTTGAATATAATGTTTCCACAAACCGAAGATAATACAATGTCATCATCTAAAATTTTGAAATTGAATGTTGGACCAGAGGTTGAATTAATAAAGGCGAAGTAAGGTTTGGAAGACACCTTAGTCAGCTGAAACACCATGTGATACATATACCTCAGAGTTATATTTGGCACACATTTACGGCAAAGGAATTCCAATGTAGACGCGTTTGAGGATTTGAACAAGGGTTCGTTTCTTACCACTCTTTCATTTTTATTTCAAAGGAAACGCTTTCAGTCTGAAAAACACAAACTGTCAGACTCTTCACATTGAATTGTCTCCCCTTCTCACAGGTCGAATACTACATGTGTGCAGGATGTCAAGAATGACAAAACTCCATTTCTATCTCTTAATTTTTAAATGCAATGTTTCCACAAACCGAAGATAATACAATGTCATCATCTAAAAGTTTGAAATTGAATGTTGGACCAGAGGTTGAATTAATAAAGGCGAAGTAAGGTTTGGAACACACCTTAGTCAGCTGAAATACCATGTGATACATACACCTCAGAGTTATATTTGGCACACATTTACGGTAAAGGAATTCCAATGTAGACGCGTTTGAGGATTTGAACAAGGGTTCGTTTCTTACCACTCTTTCATTTTTATTTCAAAGGAAACGCTTTCAGTCTGAAAAACACAAACTGTCAGACTCTTCACATTGAATTGTCTCCCCTTCTGACAGGTCGAATACTACATGTGTGCAGGATGTCAAGAATGACATAACTCCATTTCTATCTCTTAATTTTTCAATCTAACGTTTCCACAAACCGAAGATAATACAATGTCATCATCTAAAAGTTTGAAATTGAATGTTGGACCAGAGGTTGAATTAATAAAGCCGAAGTAAGGTTTCAAAGACACCTTAGTCAGCTGAAATACCATGTGATACATATACCTCACAGCTATATTTAGCACACATTTATGGCAAAGGAATTAAATTGTAGACGCGTTTGAGGATTTGAACAAGGGTTCGTTTCTTAGCACTCTTTCATTTTTATTTCAAAGGAAGCGCTTTCAGTCTGAAAAACACAAACTGTCAGGTGCATCACATTGAATTGTCTCCCCTTCTGACAGGTCGAATACTACATGTGTGCAGGATGTCAAGAATGACATAACTCCATTTCTATCTCTTAATTTTTCAATGTAACGTTTCCACAAACCGAAGATAATACAATGTCATCATCTAAAAGTTTGAAATTGAATGTTGGACCAGAGGATGAATTAATAAAGGCGAAGTAAGGTTTGGAAGACACCTTAGTCAGCTGAAATACCATGTGATACATATACCTCAGTGTTATATTTAGCACACATTTACGACAAAGGAATTAAATTGTAGACGCGTTTGAGGATTTGAACAAGGGTTCGTTTCTTACCACTCTTTCATTTTTATTTCAAAGGAAACGCTTTCAGTCTGAAAAACACAAACTGTCAGACCCTTCACACTGAATTGTCTCCCCTTCTGACAGGTCGAATACTACATGTGTGCAGGATGTCAAGAATGACATAACTCCATTTCTATCTCTTAATTTTTCAATGTAACGTTTCCACAAACCGAAGATAATACAATGTCATGATCTAAAAGTTTGAAATTGAATGTTGGACCAGAGGTTGAATTAATAAAGCCGAAGTAAGATTTGGAAGACACCTTAGTCAGCTGAAATACCATGTGATACATATACCTCAGAGCTATATTTGGCACACATTTACGGCAAAGGAATTCCAATGTAGACGCGTTTGAGGATTTGAACAAGGGTTCGATTCTTACCAGTCTTTCATTTCTAATTCTACGGAAACGCTTTCAGTCTGAAAAACACAAACTCTCAGGTGCTTCACACTGAATTGTCTCCCCTCCTGACAGGTCGAATACTACATGTGTGCAGGATGTCAAGAATGACAAAACTCCATTTCTATCTCTTAATTTTTGAATATAATGTTTCCACAAACCGAAGATAATACAATGTCATCATCTAAAAGTTTGAAATTGAATGTTGGACCAGAGGTTGAATTAATAAAGGCAAAGTAAGGTTTGGAAGACACCTTAGTCAGCTGAAATACCATGTGATACATATACCTCAGTGTTATATTTGGCACACATTTACGACAAAGGAATTAAATTGTAGACGCGTTTGAGGATTTGAACAAGGGTTCGTTTCTTACCACTCTTTCATTTTTATTTCAAAGGAAACGCTTTCAGTCTGAAAAACACAAACTGTCAGACCCTTCACACTGAATTGTCTCCCCTTCTGACAGGTCGAATACTACATGTGTGCAGGATGTCAAGAAAGACATAACTCCATTTCTATCTCTTAATTTTTCAATGTAACGTTTCCACAAACCGAAGATAATACAATGTCATGATCTAAAAGTTTGAAATTGAATGTTGGACCAGAGGTTGAATTAATAAAGCCGAAGTAAGATTTGGAAGACACCTTAGTCAGCTGAAATACCATGTGATACATATACCTCAGAGCTATATTTGGCACACATTTACGGCAAAGGAAATCCAATGTAGACGCGTTTGAGGATTTGAACAAGGGTTCGATTCTTACCAGTCTTTCATTTCTAATTCTACGGAAACGCTTTCAGTCTGAAAAACACAAACTCTCAGGTGCTTCACACTGAATTGTCTCCCCTCCTGACAGGTCGAATACTACATGTGTGCAGGATGTCAAGAATGACAAAACTCCATTTCTATCTCTTAATTTTTGAATGCAATGTTTCCACAAACCGAAGATAATACAATGTCATCATCTAAAAGTTTGAAATTGAATGTTGGACCAGAGGTTGAATTAATAAAGGCGAAGTAAGGTTTGGAAGACACCTTAGTCAGCTGAAATACCATGTGATACATACACCTCAGAGTTATATTTGGCACACATTTACGGTAAAGGAATTCCAATGTAGACGCGTTTGAGGATTTGAACAAGGGTTCGTTTCTTACCACTCTTTCATTTTTATTTCAAAGGAAACGCTTTCAGTCTGAAAAACACAAACTGTCAGACTCTTCACATTGAATTGTCTCCCCTTCTGACAGGTCGAATACTACATGTGTGCAGGATGTCAAGAATGACATAACTCCATTTCTATCTCTTAATTTTTCAATGTAACGTTTCCACAAACCGAAGATAATACAATGTCATCATCTAAAAGTTTGAAATTGAATGTTGGACCAGAGGTTGAATTAATAAAGGCGAAGTAAGGTTTCAAAGACACCTTAGTCAGCTGAAATACCATGTGATACATATACCTCACAGCTATATTTAGCACACATTTATGGCAAAGGAATTAAATTGTAGACGCGTTTGAGGATTTGAACAAGGGTTCGTTTCTTAGCACTCTTTCATTTTTATTTCAAAGGAAGCGCTTTCAGTCTGAAAAACACAAACTGTCAGGTGCATCACATTGAATTGTCTCCCCTTCTGACAGGTCGAATACTACATGTGTGCAGGATGTCAAGAATGACATAACTCCATTTCTATCTCTTAATTTTTCAATGTATCGTCTCCACAAACCGAAGATAATACAATGTCATCATCTAAAAGTTTGAAATTGAATGTTGGACCAGAGGATGAATTAATAAAGCCGAAGTAAGGTTTGGAAGACACCTTAGTCAGCTGAAATACCATGTGATACATATACCTCAGTGTTATATTTGGCACACATTTACGGCAAAGGAATTCCAATGTAGACGCGTTTGAGGATTTGAACAAGGGTTCGATTCTTACCACTCTTTCATTTCTAATTCTAAGGAAACGCTTTCAGTCTGAAAAACACAAACTGTCAGGTGCTTCACATTGAATTGTCTCCCCTCCTGACAGGTCGAATACTACATGTGTGCAGGATGTCAAGAATGACAAAACTCCATTTCTATCTCTTAATTTTTGAATGCAATGTTTCCACAAACCGAAGATAATACAATGTCATCATCTAAAAGTTTGAAATTGAATGTTGGACCAGAGGTTGAATTAATAAAGGCTAAGTAAGGTTTGGAAGACACCTTAGTCAGCTGAAATACCATGTGATACATATACCTCAGAGTTATATTTGGCACACATTTACGGCAAAGGAATTCCAATGTAGACGCGTTTGAGGATTTGAACAAGGGTTCGTTTCTTACCACTCTTTCATTTTTATTTCAAAGGAAACGCTTTCAGTCTGAAAAACACAAACTGTCAGGTGCTTCACATTGAATTGTCTCCCCTTCTGACAGGTCGAATACTACATGTGTGCAGGATGTCAAGAATGACAAAACTCCATTTCTATCTCTTAATTTTTCAATGTAACGTTTCCACAAACCGAAGATAATACAATGTCATCATCTAAAAGTTTGAAATTGAATGTTGGACCAGAGGTTGAATTAATAAAGCCGAAGTAAGGTTTGGAAGACACCTTAGTCAGCTGAAACACCATGTGATACATATACCTCACAGTTATATTTGGCACACATTTACGGCAAAGGAATTCCAATGTAGACGCGTTTGAGGATTTGAACAAGGGTTCGATTCTTACCACTCTTTCATTTCTAATTCTAAGGAAACGCTTTCAGTCTGAAAAACACAAACTGTCAGGTGCTTCACATTGAATTGTCTCCCCTCCTGACAGGTCGAATACTACATGTGTGCAGGATGTCAAGAATGACAAAACTCCATTTCTATCTCTTAAATTTTGAATGCAATGTTTCCACAAACCGAAGATAATACAATGTCATCATCTAAAAGTTTGAAATTGAATGTTGGACCAGAGGTTGAATTAATAAAGGCTAAGTAAGGTTTGGAAGACACCTTAGTCAGCTGAAATACCATGTGATACATATACCTCAGAGTTATATTTGGCACACATTTACGGCAAAGGAATTCCAATGTAGACGCGTTTGAGGATTTGAACAAGGGTTCGTTTCTTACCACTCTTTCATTTTTATTTCAAAGGAAACGCTTTCAGTCTGAAAAACACAAACTGTCAGGTGCTTCACATTGAATTGTCTCCCCTTCTGACAGGTCGAATACTACATGTGTGCAGGATGTCAAGAATGACATAACTCCATTTGTATCTCTTAGTTTTTCAATGTAATGTTTCCACAAACCGAAGATAATACAATGTCATCATCTAAAAGTTTGAAATTGAATGTTGGACCAGAGGTTGAATTAATAAAGGCGAAGTAAGGTTTCGGAGACACCTTAGTCAGCTGAAATACCATGTGATACATATACCTCAGAGTTATATTTAGCACACATTTACGGTAAAGGAATTCCAATGTAGACGCGTTTCAGGATTTGAACAAGGGTTCGTTTCTTACCACTCTTTCATTTTTATTTCAAAGGAAACGCTTTCACTCTGAAAAACACAAACTGTCAGACTCTTCACATTGAATTGTCTCCCCTTCTGACAGGTCGAATACTACATGTGTGCAGGATGTCAAGAGTGACATAACTCCATTTCTATCTCTTAATTTTTTAATGTAGCGTTTCCTCAAACCGAAGATAATACAATGTCATCATCTAAAAGTTTGAAATTGAATGTTGGACCAGAGGTTGAATTAATAAAGGCGAAGTAAGGTTTCAAAGACACCTTAGTCAGCTGAAATACCATGTGATACATACACCTCAGAGTTATATTTAGCACACATTTACGGCAAAGGAATTCCAATGTAGACGCGTTTGAGGATTTGAACAAGGGTTCGTTTCTTACCACTCTTTCATTTTTATTTCAAAGGAAACGCTTTCAGTCTGAAAAACACAAACTGTCAGACTCTTCACATTGAATTGTCTCCCCTTCTGACATGTCGAATACTACATGTGTGCAGGATGTCAAGAATGACAAAACTCCATTTCTATCTCTTAATTTTTCAATGTAACGTTTCCACAAACCGAAGATAATACAATGTCATCATCTAAAAGTTTGAAATTGAATGTTGGACCAGAGGTTGAATTAATAAAGCCGAAGTAAGGTTTGGAAGACACCTTAGTCAGCTGAAATACCATGTGAGAAAATATACCTCACAGTTATATTTGGCACACATTTACGGCAAAGGAATTCCAATGTAGACGCGTTTGAGGATTTGAACAAGGGTTCGATTCTTACCACTCTTTCATTTCTAATTCTAAGGAAACGCTTTCAGTCTGAAAAACACAAACTCTCAGGTGCTTCACATTGAATTGTCTCCCCTCCTGACAGGTCGAATACTACATGTGTGCAGGATGTCAAGAATGACAAAACTCCATTTCTATCTCTTAATTTTTGAATGCAATGTTTCCACAAACCGAAGATAATACAATGTCATCATCTAAAAGTTTGAAATTGAATGTTGGACCAGAGGTTGAATTAATAAAGGCGAAGTAAGGTTTGGAAGACACCTTAGTCAGCTGAAATACAATGTGATACATATGCCTCACAGTTATTTTTGTGACACATTTACGGCAAAGGAATTAAATTGTAGACGCGTTTGAGGATTTGAACAAGGGTTCGTTTCTTACCACTCTTTCATTTTTATTTCAAAGGAAACGCTTTCAGTCTGAAAAACACAAACTGTCAGACTCTTCACACTGAATTGTCTCCCCTTCTGACAGGTCGAATACTACATGTGTGCAGGATGTCAAGAATGACATAACTCCATTTCTATCTCTTAATTTTTCAATGTAACGTTTCCACAAACCGAAGATAATACAATGTCATCATCTAAAAGTTTGAAATTGAATGTTGGACCAGAGGTTGAATTAATAAAGCCGAAGTAAGGTTTGGAAGACACCTTAGTCAGCTGAAACACCATGTGATACATATACCTCACAGTTATATTTGGCACACATTTACGGCAAAGGAATTCCAATGTAGACGCGTTTGAGGATTTGAACAAGGGTTCGATTCTTACCACTCTTTCATTTCTAATTCTAAGGAAACGCTTTCAGTCTGAAAAACACAAACTGTCAGGTGCTTCACATTGAATTGTCTCCCCTCCTGACAGGTCGAATACTACATGTGTGCAGGATGTCAAGAATGACAAAACTCCATTTCTATCTCTTAAATTTTGAATGCAATGTTTCCACAAACCGAAGATAATACAATGTCATCATCTAAAAGTTTGAAATTGAATGTTGGACCAGAGGTTGAATTAATAAAGGCTAAGTAAGGTTTGGAAGACACCTTAGTCAGCTGAAATACCATGTGATACATATACCTCAGAGTTATATTTGGCACACATTTACGGCAAAGGAATTCCAATGTAGACGCGTTTCAGGATTTCAACAAGGGTTCGTTTCTTACCACTCTTTCATTTTTATTTCAAAGGAAACGCTTTCAGTCTGAAAAACACAAACTGTCAGGTGCTTCACATTGAATTGTCTCCCCTTCTGACAGGTCGAATACTACATGTGTGCAGGATGTCAAGAATGACATAACTCCATTTGTATCTCTTAGTTTTTCAATGTAATGTTTCCACAAACCGAAGATAATACAATGTCATCATCTAAAAGTTTGAAATTGAATGTTGGACCAGAGGTTGAATTAATAAAGGCGAAGTAAGGTTTCGGAGACACCTTAGTCAGCTGAAATACCATGTGATACATATACCTCAGAGTTATATTTAGCACACATTTACGGTAAAGGAATTCCAATGTAGACGCGTTTCAGGATTTGAACAAGGGTTCGTTTCTTACCACTCTTTCATTTTTATTTCAAAGGAAACGCTTTCACTCTGAAAAACACAAACTGTCAGACTCTTCACATTGAATTGTCTCCCCTTCTGACAGGTCGAATACTACATGTGTGCAGGATGTCAAGAGTGACATAACTCCATTTCTATCTCTTAATTTTTCAATGTAACGTTTCCACAAACCGAAGATAATACAATGTCATCATCTAAAAGTTTGAAATTGAATGTTGGACCAGAGGTTGAATTAATAAAGGCGAAGAAAGGTTTGGAAGACACCTTAGTCAGCTGAAATACCATGTGATACATATACCTCACAGTTATTTTTGTGACACATTTACGGCAAAGGAATTAAATTGTAGACGCGTTTGAGGATTTGAACAAGGGTTCGTTTCTTACCACTCTTTCATTTTTATTTCAAAGGAAACGCTTTCAGTCTGAAAAACACAAACTGTCAGACTCTTCACATTGAATTGTCTCCCCTTCTGACAGGTCGAATACTACATGTGTGCAGGATGTCAAGAATGACATAACTCCATTTCTATCTCTTAATTTTTCAATCTAACGTTTCCACAAACCGAAGATAATACAATGTCATCATCTAAAAGTTTGAAATTGAATGTTGGACCAGAGGTTGAATTAATAAAGGCGAAGTAAGGTTTCAAAGACACCTTAGTCAGCTGAAATACCATGTGATACATATACCTCAGAGTTATATTTGGCACACATTTACGGTAAAGGAATTCCAATGTAGACGCGTTTCAGGATTTCAACAAGGGTTCGTTTCTTACCACTCTTTCATTTTTATTTCAAAGGAAACGCTTTTAGTCTGAAAAACACAAACTGTCAGACTCTTCACATTGAATTGTCTCCCCTTCTGACAGGTCGAATACTACATGTGTGCAGGATGTCAAGAATGACATAACTCCATTTCTATCTCTTAATTTTTCAATGTAACGTTTCCACAAACCGAAGATAATACAATGTCATCATCTAAAAGTTTGAAATTGAATGTTGGACCAGAGGATGAATTAATAAAGGCGAAGTAAGGTTTCAAAGACACCTTAGTCAGCTGAAATACCATGTGATACATATACCTCAGAGCTATATTTAGCACACATTTTTGGCAAAGGAATTAAATTGTAGACGCGTTTGAGGATTTGAACAAGGGTTCGTTTCTTAGCACTCTTTCATTTTTATTTCAAAGGAAGCGCTTTCAGTCTGAAAAACACAAACTGTCAGGTGCATCACATTGAATTGTCTCCCCTTCTGACAGGTCGAATACTACATGTGTGCAGGATGTCAAGAATGACAAAACTCCATTTCTATCTCTTAATTTTTGAATGCAATGTTTCCACAAACCGAAGATAATACAATGTCATGATCTAAAAGTTTGAAATTGAATGTTGGACCAGAGGTTG
This sequence comes from Haliotis asinina, assembly GCF_037392515.1. Classification (NCBI taxonomy): domain Eukaryota; kingdom Metazoa; phylum Mollusca; class Gastropoda; order Lepetellida; family Haliotidae; genus Haliotis; species Haliotis asinina. Next base: position 571,941 of record NW_027133894.1, read on the forward strand.
AATTAATAAAGGCGAAGTAAGGTTTGGAAGACACCTTAGTCAGCTGAAATACCATGTGATACATATACCTCACAGTTATTTTTGTGACACATTTACGGCAAAGGAATTAAATTGTAGACGCGTTTGAGGATTTGAACAAGGGTTCGTTTCTTACCACTCTTTCATTTTTATTTCAAAGGAAACGCTTTCAGTCTGAAAAACACAAACTGTCAGACTCTTCACACTGAATTGTCTCCCCTTCTGACAGGTCGAATACTACATGTGTGCAGGATGTCAAGAATGACATAACTCCATTTCTATCTCTTAATTTTTCAATGTAACGTTTCCACAAACCGAAGATAATACAATGTCATCATCTAAAAGTTTGAAATTGAATGTTGGACCAGAGGTTGAATTAATAAAGCCGAAGTAAGGTTTGGAAGACACCTTAGTCAGCTGAAACACCATGTGATACATATACCTCACAGTTATATTTGGCACACATTTACGGCAAAGGAATTCCAATGTAGACGCGTTTGAGGATTTGAACAAGGGTTCGATTCTTACCACTCTTTCATTTCTAATTCTAAGGAAACGCTTTCAGTCTGAAAAACACAAACTGTCAGGTGCTTCACATTGAATTGTCTCCCCTCCTGACAGGTCGAATACTACATGTGTGCAGGATGTCAAGAATGACAAAACTCCATTTCTATCTCTTAAATTTTGAATGCAATGTTTCCACAAACCGAAGATAATACAATGTCATCATCTAAAAGTTTGAAATTGAATGTTGGACCAGAGGTTGAATTAATAAAGGCTAAGTAAGGTTTGGAAGACACCTTAGTCAGCTGAAATACCATGTGATACATATACCTCAGAGTTATATTTGGCACACATTTACGGCAAAGGAATTCCAATGTAGACGCGTTTGAGGATTTGAACAAGGGTTCGTTTCTTACCACTCTTTCATTTTTATTTCAAAGGAAACGCTTTCAGTCTGAAAAACACAAACTGTCAGGTGCTTCACATTGAATTGTCTCCCCTTCTGACAGGTCGAATACTACATGTGTGCAGGATGTCAAGAATGACATAACTCCATTTGTATCTCTTAGTTTTTCAATGTAATGTTTCCACAAACCGAAGATAATACAATGTCATCATCTAAAAGTTTGAAATTGAATGTTGGACCAGAGGTTGAATTAATAAAGGCGAAGTAAGGTTTCGGAGACACCTTAGTCAGCTGAAATACCATGTGATACATATACCTCAGAGTTATATTTAGCACACATTTACGGTAAAGGAATTCCAATGTAGACGCGTTTCAGGATTTGAACAAGGGTTCGTTTCTTACCACTCTTTCATTTTTATTTCAAAGGAAACGCTTTCACTCTGAAAAACACAAACTGTCAGACTCTTCACATTGAATTGTCTCCCCTTCTGACAGGTCGAATACTACATGTGTGCAGGATGTCAAGAATGACATAACTCCATTTCTATCTCTTAATTTTTCAATGTAACGTTTCCACAAACCGAAGATAATACAATGTCATCATCTAAAAGTTTGAAATTGAATGTTGGACCAGAGGTTGAATTAATAAAGGCGAAGAAAGGTTTGGAAGACACCTTAGTCAGCTGAAATACCATGTGATACATATACCTCACAGTTATTTTTGTGACACATTTACGGCAAAGGAATTAAATTGTAGACGCGTTTGAGGATTTGAACAAGGGTTCGTTTCTTACCACTCTTTCATTTTTATTTCAAAGGAAACGCTTTCAGTCTGAAAAACACAAACTGTCAGACTCTTCACATTGAATTGTCTCCCCTTCTGACAGGTCGAATACTACATGTGTGCAGGATGTCAAGAATGACATAACTCCATTTCTATCTCTTAATTTTTCAATCTAACGTTTCCACAAACCGAAGATAATACAATGTCATCATCTAAAAGTTTGAAATTGAATGTTGGACCAGAGGTTGAATTAATAAAGGCGAAGTAAGGTTTCAAAGACACCTTAGTCAGCTGAAATACCATGTGATACATATACCTCAGAGTTATATTTGGCACACATTTACGGTAAAGGAATTCCAATGTAGACGCGTTTCAGGATTTCAACAAGGGTTCGTTTCTTACCACTCTTTCATTTTTATTTCAAAGGAAACGCTTTTAGTCTGAAAAACACAAACTGTCAGACTCTTCACATTGAATTGTCTCCCCTTCTGACAGGTCGAATACTACATGTGTGCAGGATGTCAAGAATGACATAACTCCATTTCTATCTCTTAATTTTTCAATGTAACGTTTCCACAAACCGAAGATAATACAATGTCATCATCTAAAAGTTTGAAATTGAATGTTGGACCAGAGGATGAATTAATAAAGGCGAAGTAAGGTTTCAAAGACACCTTAGTCAGCTGAAATACCATGTGATACATATACCTCAGAGCTATATTTAGCACACATTTTTGGCAAAGGAATTAAATTGTAGACGCGTTTGAGGATTTGAACAAGGGTTCGTTTCTTAGCACTCTTTCATTTTTATTTCAAAGGAAGCGCTTTCAGTCTGAAAAACACAAACTGTCAGGTGCATCACATTGAATTGTCTCCCCTTCTGACAGGTCGAATACTACATGTGTGCAGGATGTCAAGAATGACAAAACTCCATTTCTATCTCTTAATTTTTGAATGCAATGTTTCCACAAACCGAAGATAATACAATGTCATGATCTAAAAGTTTGAAATTGAATGTTGGACCAGAGGTTGAATTAATAAAGGCGAAGTAAGGTTTGGAAGACACCTTAGTCAGCTGAAATACCATGTGATACATATACCTCACAGTTATTTTTGTGACACATTTACGGCAAAGGAATTAAATTGTAGACGCGTTTGAGGATTTGAACAAGGGTTCGTTTCTTACCACTCTTTCATTTTTATTTCAAAGGAAACGCTTTCAGTCTGAAAAACACAAACTGTCAGACTCTTCACATTGAATTGTCTCCCCTTCTGACAGGTCGAATACTACATGTGTGCAGGATGTCAAGAATGACATAACTCCATTTCTATCTCTTAATTTTTCAATCTAACGTTTCCACAAACCGAAGATAATACAATGTCATCATCTAAAAGTTTGAAATTGAATGTTGGACCAGAGGTTGAATTAATAAAGGCGAAGTAAGGTTTCAAAGACACCTTAGTCAGCTGAAATACCATGTGATACATATACCTCAGAGTTATATTTGGCACACATTTACGGTAAAGGAATTCCAATGTAGACGCGTTTCAGGATTTCAACAAGAGTTCGTTTCTTACCACTCTTTCATTTTTATTTCAAAGGAAACGCTTTTAGTCTGAAAAACACAAACTGTCAGACTCTTCACATTGAATTGTCTCCCCTTCTGACAGGTCGAATACTACATGTGTGCAGGATGTCAAGAATGACATAACTCCATTTCTATCTCTTAATTTTTCAATGTAACGTTTCCACAAACCGAAGATAATACAATGTCATCATCTAAAAGTTTGAAATTGAATGTTGGACCAGAGGATGAATTAATAAAGGCGAAGTAAGGTTTCAAAGACACCTTAGTCAGCTGAAATACCATGTGATACATATACCTCAGAGCTATATTTAGCACACATTTTTGGCAAAGGAATTAAATTGTAGACGCGTTTGAGGATTTGAACAAGGGTTCGTTTCTTAGCACTCTTTCATTTTTATTTCAAAGGAAGCGCTTTCAGTCTGAAAAACACAAACTGTCAGGTGCATCACATTGAATTGTCTCCCCTTCTGACAGGTCGAATACTACATGTGTGCAGGATGTCAAGAATGACATAACTCCATTTCTATCTCTTAATTTTTCAATGTAACGTTTCCACAAACCGAAGATAATACAATGTCATCATCTAAAAGTTTGAAATTGAATGTTGGACCAGAGTTTGAATTAATAAAGCCGAAGTAAGATTTGGAAGACACCTTAGTCAGCTGAAATACCATGTGATACATATACCTCAGAGCTATATTTGGCACACATTTACGGCAAAGGAATTCCAATGTAGACGCGTTTGAGGATTTGAACAAGGGTTCGATTCTTACCAGTCTTTCATTTCTAATTCTACGGAAACGCTTTCAGTCTGAAAAACACAAACTGTCAGGTGCTTCACACTGAATTGTCTCCCCTCCTGACAGGTCGAATACTACATGTGTGCAGGATGTCAAGAATGACAAAACTCCATTTCTATCTCTTAATTTTTGAATGCAATGTTTCCACAAACCGAAGATAATACAATGTCATCATCTAAAAGTTTGAAATTGAATGTTGGACCAGAGGTTGAATTAATAAAGGCGAAGTAAGGTTTGGAAGACACCTTAGTCAGCTGAAATACCATGTGATACATATACCTCACAGTTATTTTTGTGACACATTTACGGCAAAGGAATTAAATTGTAGACGCGTTTGAGGATTTGAACAAGGGTTCGTTTCTTACCACTCTTTCATTTTTATTTCAAAGGAAACGCTTTCAGTCTGAAAAACACAAACTGTCAGGTGCTTCACATTGAATTGTCTCCCCTCCTGACAGGTCGAATACTACATGTGTGCAGGATGTCAAGAATGACAAAACTCCATTTCTATCTCTTAGTTTTTGAATGTAATGTTTCCACAAACCGAAGATAATACAATGTCATCATCTAAAAGTTTGAAATTGAATGTTGGACCAGAGGTTGAATTAATAAAGGCGAAGTAAGGTTTCAAAGACACCTTAGTCAGCTGAAATACCATGTGATACATATACCTCAGAGTTATATTTGGCACACATTTACGGTAAAGGTATTCCAATGTAGACGCGTTTGAGGATTTGAACAAGGGTTCGTTTCTTACCACTCTTTCATTTTTATTTCAAAGGAAACGCTTTCAGTCTCAAAAGCACAAACTGTCAGGTGCATCACATTGAATTGTCTCCCCTTCTGACAGGTCGAATACTACATGTGTGTAGGATGTCAAGAATGACGTAGCTCCATTTGTATCTCTTAGTTTTTGAATGTAATGTTTCCACAAACCGAAGATAATACAATGTCATGATCTAAAAGTTTGAAATTGAATGTTGGACCAGAGGTTGAATTAATAAAGCCGAAGTAAGATTTGGAACACACCTTAGTCAGCTGAAATACCATGTGATACATATACGTCAGAGCTATATTTGGCACACATTTACGGCAAAGGAATTCCAATGTAGACGCGTTTGAGGATTTGAACAAGGGTTCGTTTCTTACCAGTCTTTCATTTCTAATTCTACGGAAACGCTTTCAGTCTGAAAAACACAAACTGTCAGGTGCTTCACACTGAATTGTCTCCCCTCTTGACAGGTCGAATACTACATGTGTGCAGGATGTCAAGAATGACAAAACTCCATTTCTATCTCTTAATTTTTGAATATAATGTTTCCACAAACCGAAGATAATACAATGTCATCATCTAAAAGTTTGAAATTGAATGTTGGACCAGAGGTTGAATTAATAAAGGCGAAGTAAGGTTTGGAAGACACCTTAGTCAGCTGAAATACCATGTGATACATATACCTCACAGTTATTTTTGTGACACATTTACGGCAAAGGAATTAAATTGTAGACGCGTTTGAGGATTTGAACAAGGGTTCGTTTCTTACCACTCTTTCATTTTTATTTCAAAGGAAACGCTTTCAGTCTGAAAAACACAAACTGTCAGGTGCTTCACATTGAATTGTCTCCCCTTCTGACAGGTCGAATACTACATGTGTGCAGGATGTCAAGAATGACAAAACTCCATTTCTATCTCTTAGTTTTTGAATGTAATGTTTCCACAAACCGAAGATAATACAATGTCATCATCTAAAAGTTTGAAATTGAATGTTGGACCAGAGGTTGAATTAATAAAGGCGAAGTAAGGTTTCAAAGACACCTTAGTCAGCTGAAATACCATGTGATACATATACCTCAGAGTTATATTTGGCACACATTTACGGTAAAGGTATTCCAATGTAGACGCGTTTGAGGATTTGAACAAGGGTTCGTTTCTTACCACTCTTTCATTTTTATTTCAAAGGAAACGCTTTCAGTCTCAAAAGCACAAACTGTCAGGTGCATCACATTGAATTGTCTCCCCTTCTGACAGGTCGAATACTACATGTGTGTAGGATGTCAAGAATGACGTAGCTCCATTTGTATCTCTTAGTTTTTGAATGTAATGTTTCCACAAACCGAAGATAATACAATGTCATGATCTAAAAGTTTGAAATTGAATGTTGGACCAGAGGTTGAATTAATAAAGCCGAAGTAAGGTTTGGAAGACACCTTAGTCAGCTGAAATACCATGTGATACATATACCTCAGAGTTATATTTGGCACACATTTACGGCAAAGGAATTAAATTGTAGACGCGTTTGAGGATTTGAACAAGGGTTCGTTTCTTACCACTCTTTCATTTTTATTTCAAAGGAAACGCTTTCAGTCTGAAAAACACAAACTGTCAGACTCTTCACATTGAATTGTCTCCCCTTCTGACAGGTCGAATACTACATGTGTGCAGGATGTCAAGAATGACATAACTCCATTTCTATCTCTTAATTTTTCAATGTAACGTTTCCACAAACCGAAGATAATACAATGTCATCATCTAAAAGTTTGAAATTGAATGTTGGACCAGAGGTTGAATTAATAAAGGCAAAGTAAGGTTTCAAAGACACCTTAGTCAGCTGAAATACCATGTGATACATATACCTCAGAGTTATATTTAGCACACATTTACGGCAAAGGAATTAAATTGTAGACGCGTTTGAGGATTTGAACAAGGGTTCGTTTCTTACCACTCTTTCATTTTTATTTCAAAGGAAGCGCTTTCAGTCTGAAAAACACAAACTGTCAGGTGCATCACATTGAATTGTCTCCCCTTCTGACAGGTCGAATACTACATGTGTGCAGGATGTCAAGAATGACATAACTCCATTTCTATCTCTTAATTTTTCAATGTAACGTTTCCACAAACCGAAGATAATACAATGTCATCATCTAAAAGTTTGAAATTGAATGTTGGACCAGAGTTTGAATTAATAAAGCCGAAGTAAGATTTGGAAGACACCTTAGTCAGCTGAAATACCATGTGATACATATACCTCAGAGCTATATTTGGCACACATTTACGGCAAAGGAATTCCAATGTAGACGCGTTTGAGGATTTGAACAAGGGTTCGATTCTTACCAGTCTTTCATTTCTAATTCTACGGAAACGCTTTCAGTCTGAAAAACACAAACTGTCAGGTGCTTCACACTGAATTGTCTCCCCTCCTGACAGGTCGAATACTACATGTGTGCAGGATGTCAAGAATGACAAAACTCCATTTCTATCTCTTAATTTTTGAATATAATGTTTCCACAAACCGAAGATAATACAATGTCATCATCTAAAAGTTTGAAATTGAATGTTGGACCAGAGGTTGAATTAATAAAGGCGAAGTAAGGTTTGGAAGACACCTTAGTCAGCTGAAATACCATGTGATACATATACCTCACAGTTATTTTTGTGACACATTTACGGCAAAGGAATTAAATTGTAGACGCGTTTGAGGATTTGAACAAGGGTTCGTTTCTTACCACTCTTTCATTTTTATTTCAAAGGAAACGCTTTCAGTCTGAAAAACACAAACTGTCAGACTCTTCACATTGAATTGTCTCCCCTTCTGACAGGTCGAATACTACATGTGTGCAGGATGTCAAGAATGACATAACTCCATTTCTATCTCTTAATTTTTCAATGTAACGTTTCCACAAACCGAAGATAATACAATGTCATCATCTAAAAGTTTGAAATTGAATGTTGGACCAGAGGTTGAATTAATAAAGGCGAAGTAAGGTTTGGAAGACACCTTAGTCAGCTGAAATACCATGTGATACATATACCTCAGAGTTATATTTAGCACACATTTACGGCAAAGGAATTAAATTGTAGACGCGTTTGAGGATTTGAACAAGGGTTCGTTTCTTACCACTCTTTCATTTTTATTTCAAAGGAAACGCTTTCAGTCTGAAAAACACAAACTGTCAGACTCTTCACATTGAATTGTCTCCCCTTCTGACAGGTCGAATACTACATGTGTGCAGGATGTCAAGAATGACATAACTCCATTTCTATCTCTTAATTTTTCAATGTAACGTTTCCACAAACCGAAGATAATACAATGTCATCATCTAAAAGTTTGAAATTGAATGTTGGACCAGAGGTTGAATTAATAAAGGCGAAGTAAGGTTTCAAAGACACCTTAGTCAGCTGAAATACCATGTGATACATATACCTCAGAGTTATATTTAGCACACATTTACGGCAAAGGAATTAAATTGTAGACGCGTTTGAGGATTTGAACAAGGGTTCGTTTCTTACCACTCTTTCATTTTTATTTCAAAGGAAACGCTTTCAGTCTGAAAAACACAAACTGTCAGACTCTTCACATTGAATTGTCTCCCCTTCTGACAGGTCGAATACTACATGTGTGCAGGATGTCAAGAATGACATAACTCCATTTCTATCTCTTAATTTTTCAATGTAACGTTTCCACAAACCGAAGATAATACAATGTCATCATCTAAAAGTTTGAAATTGAATGTTGGACCAGAGGTTGAATTAATAAAGGCGAAGTAAGGTTTCAAAGACACCTTAGTCAGCTGAAATACCATGTGATACATATACCTCAGAGTTATATTTGGCACACATTTACGGCAAAGGAATTCCAATGTAGATGCGTTTGAGGATTTGAACAAGGGTTCGTTTCTTACCACTCTTTCATTTTTATTTCAAAGGAAACGCTTTCAGTCTGAAAAACACAAACTGTCAGACTCTTCACATTGAATTGTCTCCCCTTCTGACAGGTCGAATACTACATGTGTGCAGGATGTCAAGAATGACATAACTCCATTTCTATCTCTTAATTTTTCAATGTAACGTTTCCACAAACCGAAGATAATACAATGTCATCATCTAAAAGTTTGAAATTGAATGTTGGACCAGAGGTTGAATTAATAAAGGCGAAGTAAGGTTTCAAAGACACCTTAGTCAGTTGAAATACCATGTGATACATATACCTCAGAGTTATATTTAGCACACATTTACGGCAAAGGAATTAAATTGTAGACGCGTTTGAGGATTTGAACAAGGGTTCGTTTCTTACCACTCTTTCATTTTTATTTCAAAGGAAACGCTTTCAGTCTCAAAAACACAAACTGTCAGACTCTTCACATTGAATTGTCTCCCCTTCTGACAGGTCGAATACTACATGTGTGCAGGATGTCAAGAATGACATAACTCCATTTCTATCTCTTAATTTTTCAATGTAACGTTTCCACAAACCGAAGATAATACAATGTCATCATCTAAAAGTTTGAAATTGAATGTTGGACCAGAGGTTGAATTAATAAAGGCGAAGTATGGTTTGGAAGACACCTTAGTCATCTGAAATACCATGTGATACATATACCTCAGAGTTATATTTAGCACACATTTACGGCAAAGGAATTAAATTGTAGACGCGTTTGAGGATTTGAACAAGGGTTTGTTTCTTACCACTCTTTCATTTTTATTTCAAAGGAAACGCTTTCAGTCTGAAAAACACAAACTGTCAGACTCTTCACATTGAATTGTCTCCCCTTCTGACAGGTCGAATACTACATGTGTGCAGGATGTCAAGAATGACATAACTCCATTTCTATCTCTTAATTTTTCAATGTAACGTTTCCACAAACCGAAGATAATACAATGTCATCATCTAAAAGTTTGAAATTGAATGTTGGACCAGAGGTTGAATTAATAAAGGCGAAGTAAGGTTTGGAAGACACCTTAGTCAGCTGAAATACCATGTGATACATATACCTCAGAGTTATATTTAGCACACATTTACGGCAAAGGAATTAAATTGTAGACGCGTTTGAGGATTTGAACAAGGGTTCGTTTCTTACCACTCTTTCATTTTTATTTCAAAGGAAACGCTTTCAGTCTGAAAAACACAAACTGTCAGACTCTTCACATTGAATTGTCTCCCCTTCTGACAGGTCGAATACTACATGTGTGCAGGATGTCAAGAATGACATAACTCCATTTCTATCTCTTAATTTTTCAATGTAACGTTTCCACAAACCGAAGATAATACAATGTCATCATCTAAAAGTTTGAAATTGAATGTTGGACCAGAGGTTGAATTAATAAAGGCGAAGTAAGGTTTGGAAGACACCTTAGTCAGCTGAAATACCATGTGATACATATACCTCAGAGTTATATTTAGCACACATTTACGGCAAAGGAATTAAATTGTAGACGCGTTTGAGGATTTGAACAAGGGTTCGTTTCTTACCACTCTTTCATTTTTATTTCAAAGGAAACGCTTTCAGTCTGAAAAACACAAACTGTCAGACTCTTCACATTGAATTGTCTCCCCTTCTGACAGGTCGAATACTACATGTGTGCAGGATGTCAAGAATGACATAACTCCATTTCTATCTCTTAATTTTTCAATGTAACGTTTCCACAAACCGAAGATAATACAATGTCATCATCTAAAAGTTTGAAATTGAATGTTGGACCAGAGGTTGAATTAATAAAGGCGAAGTAAGGTTTCAAAGACACCTTAGTCAGCTGAAATACCATGTGATACATATACCTCAGAGTTATATTTGGCACACATTTACGGCAAAGGAATTCCAATGTAGACGCGTTTGAGGATTTGAACAAGGGTTCGTTTCTTACCACTCTTTCATTTTTATTTCAAAGGAAACGCTTTCAGTCTGAAAAACACAAACTGTCAGACTCTTCACATTGAATTGTCTCCCCTTCTGACAGGTCGAATACTGCATGTGTGCAGGATGTCAAGAATGACATAACTCCATTTCTATCTCTTAATTTTTCAATGTAACGTTTCCACAAACCGAAGATAATACAATGTCATCATCTAAAAGTTTGAAATTGAATGTTGGACCAGAGGTTGAATTAATAAAGGCGAAGTAAGGTTTGGAAGACACCTTAGTCAGCTGAAATACCATGTGATACATATACCTCAGAGTTATATTTAGCACACATTTACGGCAAAGGAATTAAATTGTAGACGCGTTTGAGGATTTGAACAAGGGTTCGTTTCTTACCACTCTTTCATTTTTATTTCAAAGGAAACGCTTTCAGTCTGAAAAACACAAACTGTCAGACTCTTCACATTGAATTGTCTCCCCTTCTGACAGGTCGAATACTACATGTGTGCAGGATGTCAAGAATGACATAACTCCATTTCTATCTCTTAATTTTTCAATGTAACGTTTCCACAAACCGAAGATAATACAATATCATCATCTAAAAGTTTGAAATTGAATGTTGGACCAGAGGTTGAATTAATAAAGGCGAAGTAAGGTTTCAAAGACACCTTAGTCAGCTGAAATACCATGTGATACATATACCTCAGAGTTATATTTAGCACACATTTACGGCAAAGGAATTAAATTGTAGACGCGTTTGAGGATTTGAACAAGGGTTCGTTTCTTACCACTCTTTCATTTTTATTTCAAAGGAAACGCTTTCAGTCTGAAAAACACAAACTGTCAGACTCTTCACATTGAATTGTCTCCCCTTCTGACAGGTCGAATACTACATGTGTGCAGGATGTCAAGAATGACATAACTCCATTTCTATCTCTTAATTTTTCAATGTAACGTTTCCACAAACCGAAGATAATACAATGTCATCATCTAAAAGTTTGAAATTGAATGTTGGACCAGAGGTTGAATTAATAAAGGCGAAGTAAGGTTTCAAAGACACCTTAGTCAGCTGAAATACCATGTGATACATATACCTCAGAGTTATATTTAGCACACATTTAAGGCAAAGGAATTCCAATGTAGACGCGTTTGAGGATTTGAACAAGGGTTCGTTTCTTACCACTCTTTCATTTTTATTTCAAAGGAAACGCTTTCAGTCTGAAAAACACAAACTGTCAGACTCTTCACATTGAATTGTCTCCCCTTCTGACAGGTCGAATACTACATGTGTGCAGGATGTCAAGAATGACATAACTCCATTTCTATCTCTTAATTTTTCAATGTAACGTTTCCACAAACCGAAGATAATACAATGTCATCATCTAAAAGTTTGAAATTGAATGTTGGACCAGAGGTTGAATTAATAAAGGCGAAGTAAGGTTTCAAAGACACCTTAGTCAGCTGAAATACCATGTGATACATATACCTCAGAGTTATATTTGGCACACATTTACGGCAAAGGAATTCCAATGTAGACGCGTTTGAGGATTTGAACAAGGGTTCGTTTCTTACCACTCTTTCATTTTTATTTCAAAGGAAACGCTTTTAGTCTCAAAAACACAAACTGTCAGACTCTTCACATTGAATTGTCTCCCCTTCTGACAGGTCGAATACTACATGTGTGCAGGATGTCAAGAATGACATAACTCCATTTCTATCTCTTAATTTTTCAATGTAACGTTTCCACAAACCGAAGATAATACAATGTCATCATCTAAAAGTTTGAAATTGAATGTTGGACCAGAGGTTGAATTAATAAAGGCGAAGTAAGGTTTCAAAGACACCTTAGTCAGCTGAAATACCATGTGATACATATACCTCAAAGTTGTATTTGGCACACATTTAAGGCAAAGGAATTCCAAAGTAGACGCGTTTGAGGATTTGAACAAGGGTTCGTTTCTTACCACTCTTTCATTTTTATTTCAAAGGAAACGCTTTCAGTCTGAAAAACACAAACTGTCAGACTCTTCACATTGAATTGTCTCCCCTTCTGACAGGTCGAATACTACATGTGTGCAGGATGTCAAGAATGACATAACTCCATTTCTATCTCTTAATTTTTCAATGTAACGTTTCCACAAACCGAAGATAATACAATGTCATCATCTAAAAGTTTGAAATTGAATGTTGGACCAGAGGTTGAATTAATAAAGGCGAAGTAAGGTTTCAAAGACACCTTAGTCAGCTGAAATACCATGTGATACATATACCTCAGAGTTATATTTGGCACACATTTACGGCAAAGGAATTCCAATGTAGACGCGTTTGAGGATTTGAACAAGGGTTCGTTTCTTACCACTCTTTCATTTTTATTTCAAAGGAAACGCTTTTAGTCTCAAAAACACAAACTGTCAGACTCTTCACATTGAATTGTCTCCCCTTCTGACAGGTCGAATACTACATGTGTGCAGGATGTCAAGAATGACATAACTCCATTTCTATCTCTTAATTTTTTAATGTAACGTTTCCACAAACCGAAGATAATACAATGTCATCATCTAAAAGTTTGAAATTGAATGTTGGACCAGAGGTTGAATTAATAAAGGCGAAATAAGGTTTGGAAGACACCTTAGTCAGCTGAAATACCATGTGATACATATACCTCAGAGTTATATTTAGCACACATTTACGGCAAAGGAATTAAATTGTAGACGCGTTTGAGGATTTGAACAAGGGTTCGTTTCTTACCACTCTTTCATTTTTATTTCAAAGGAAACGCTTTTAGTCTCAAAAACACAAACTGTCAGACTCTTCACATTGAATTGTCTCCCCTTCTGACAGGTCGAATACTACATGTGTGCAGGATGTCAAGAATGACATAACTCCATTTCTATCTCTTAATTTTTCAATGTAACGTTTCCACAAACCGAAGATAATACAATGTCATCATCTAAAAGTTTGAAATTGAATGTTGGACCAGAGGTTGAATTAATAAAGGCGAAGTAAGGTTTCAAAGACACCTTAGTCAGCTGAAATACCATGTGATACATATACCTCAGAGTTATATTGATATATAGACGCGTTTGAGGATTTGAACAAGGGTTCGTTTCTTACCACTCTTTCATTTTTATTTCAAAGGAAACGCTTTTAGTCTCTAAAACACAAACTGTCAGGTGCTTCACATTGAATTGTCTCCCCTTCTGACAGGTCGAATACTACATGTGTGCAGGATGTCAAGAATGACATAACTCCATTTCTATCTCTTAATTTTTCAATGTAACGTTTCCACAAACCGAAGATAATACAATGTCATCATCTAAAAGTTTGAAATTGAATGTTGGACCAGAGGTTGAATTAATAAAGGCGAAGTAAGGTTTGGAAGACACCTTAGTCAGCTGAAATACCATGTGATACATATACCTCAGAGTTATATTGATATATAGACGCGTTTGAGGATTTGAACAAGGGTTCGTTTCTTACCACTCTTTCATTTTTATTTCAAAGGAAACGCTTTTAGTCTCTAAAACACAAACTGTCAGGTGCTTCACATTGAATTGTCTCCCCTTCTGACAGGTCGAATACTACATGTGTGCAGGATGTCAAGAATGACATAACTCCATTTCTATCTCTTAATTTTTCAATGTAACGTTTCCACAAACCGAAGATAATACAATGTCATCATCTAAAAGTTTGAAATTGAATGTTGGACCAGAGGTTGAATTAATAAAGGCGAAGTAAGGTTTCAAAGACACCTTAGTCAGCTGAAATACCATGTGATACATATACCTCAGAGTTATATTTAGCACACATTTACGGCAAAGGAATTCCAATGTAGACGCGTTTGAGGATTTGAACAAGGGTTCGTTTCTTACCACTCTTTCATTTTTATTTCAAAGGAAACGCTTTCAGTCTCAAAAACACAAACTGTCAGGTGCTTCACATTGAATTGTCTCCCCTTCTGACAGGTCGAATACTACATGTGTGCAGGATGTCAAGAATGACATAACTCCATTTCTATCTCTTAATTTTTCAATGTAACGTTTCCACAAACCGAAGATAATACAATGTCATCATCTAAAAGTTTGAAATTGAATGTTGGACCAGAGGTTGAATTAATAAAGGCGAAGTAAGGTTTCAAAGACACCTTAGTCAGCTGAAATACCATGTGATACATATACCTCAGAGTTATATTTAGCACACATTTACGGCAAAGGAATTAAATTGTAGACGCGTTTGAGGATTTGAACAAGGGTTCGTTTCTTACCACTCTTTCATTTTTATTTCAAAGGAAACGCTTTCAGTCTGAAAAACACAAACTGTCAGACTCTTCACATTGAATTGTCTCCCCTTCTGACAGGTCGAATACTACATGTGTGCAGGATGTCAAGAATGACATAACTCCATTTCTATCTCTTAATTTTTCAATGTAACGTTTCCACAAACCGAAGATAATACAATGTCATCATCTAAAAGTTTGAAATTGAATGTTGGACCAGAGGTTGAATTAATAAAGGCGAAGTAAGGTTTGGAAGACACCTTAGTCAGCTGAAATACCATGTGATACATATACCTCAGAGTTATATTTAGCACACATTTACGGCAAAGGAATTAAATTGTAGACGCGTTTGAGGATTTGAACAAGGGTTCGTTTCTTACCACTCTTTCATTTTTATTTCAAAGGAAACGCTTTCAGTCTGAAAAACACAAACTGTCAGACTCTTCACATTGAATTGTCTCCCCTTCTGACAGGTCGAATACTACATGTGTGCAGGATGTCAAGAATGACATAACTCCATTTCTATCTCTTAATTTTTCAATGTAACGTTTCCACAAACCGAAGATAATACAATGTCATCATCTAAAAGTTTGAAATTGAATGTTGGACCAGAGGTTGAATTAATAAAGGCGAAATAAGGTTTGGAAGACACCTTAGTCAGCTGAAATACCATGTGATACATATACCTCAGAGTTATATTTAGCACACATTTACGGCAAAGGAATTAAATTGTAGACGCGTTTGAGGATTTGAACAAGGGTTCGTTTCTTACCACTCTTTCATTTTTATTTCAAAGGAAACGCTTTGAGTCTCAAAAACACAAACTGTCAGACTCTTCACATTGAATTGTCTCCCCTTCTGACAGGTCGAATACTACATGTGTGCAGGATGTCAAGAATGACATAACTCCATTTCTATCTCTTAATTTTTCAATGTAACGTTTCCACAAACCGAAGATAATACAATGTCATCATCTAAAAGTTTGAAATTGAATGTTGGACCAGAGGTTGAATTAATAAAGGCGAAGTAAGGTTTGGAAGACACCTTAGTCAGCTGAAATACCATGTGATACATATACCTCAGAGTTATATTGATATATAGACGCGTTTGAGGATTTGAACAAGGGTTCGTTTCTTACCACTCTTTCATTTTTATTTCAAAGGAAACGCTTTCAGTCTGAAAAACACAAACTGTCAGACTCTTCACATTGAATTGTCTCCCCTTCTGACAGGTCGAATACTACATGTGTGCAGGATGTCAAGAATGACATAACTCCATTTCTATCTCTTAATTTTTCAATGTAACGTTTCCACAAACCGAAGATAATACAATGTCATCATCTAAAAGTTTGAAATTGAATGTTGGACCAGAGGTTGAATTAATAAAGGCGAAGTAAGGTTTCAAAGACACCTTAGTCAGCTGAAATACCATGTGATACATATACCTCAGAGTTGTATTTGGCACACATTTAAGGCAAAGGAATTCCAAAGTAGACGCGTTTGAGGATTTGAACAAGGGTTCGTTTCTTACCACTCTTTCATTTTTATTTCAAAGGAAACGCTTTCAGTCTGAAAAACACAAACTGTCAGACTCTTCACATTGAATTGTCTCCCCTTCTGACAGGTCGAATACTACATGTGTGCAGGATGTCAAGAATGACATAACTCCATTTCTATCTCTTAATTTTTCAATGTAACGTTTCCACAAACCGAAGATAATACAATGTCATCATCTAAAAGTTTGAAATTGAATGTTGGACCAGAGGTTGAATTAATAAAGGCGAAGTAAGGTTTCAAAGACACCTTAGTCAGCTGAAATACCATGTGATACATATACCTCAGAGTTATATTTGGCACACATTTACGGCAAAGGAATTCCAATGTAGACGCGTTTGAGGATTTGAACAAGGGTTCGTTTCTTACCACTCTTTCATTTCTATTTCAAAGGAAACGCTTTTAGTCTCAAAAACACAAACTGTCAGACTCTTCACATTGAATTGTCTCCCCTTCTGACAGGTCGAATACTACATGTGTGCAGGATGTCAAGAATGACATAACTCCATTTCTATCTCTTAATTTTTCAATGTAACGTTTCCACAAACCGAAGATAATACAATGTCATCATCTAAAAGTTTGAAATTGAATGTTGGACCAGAGGTTGAATTAATAAAGGCGAAATAAGGTTTGGAAGACACCTTAGTCAGCTGAAATACCATGTGATACATATACCTCAGAGTTATATTTAGCACACATTTACGGCAAAGGAATTAAATTGTAGACGCGTTTGAGGATTTGAACAAGGGTTCGTTTCTTACCACTCTTTCATTTTTATTTCAAAGGAAACGCTTTCAGTCTGAAAAACACAAACTGTCAGACTCTTCACATTGAATTGTCTCCACTTCTGACAGGTCGAATACTACATGTGTGCAGGATGTCAAGAATGACATAACTCCATTTCTATCTCTTAATTTTTCAATGTAACGTTTCCACAAACCGAAGATAATACAATATCATCATCTAAAAGTTTGAAATTGAATGTTGGACCAGAGGTTGAATTAATAAAGGCGAAGTAAGGTTTCAAAGACACCTTAGTCAGCTGAAATACCATGTGATACATATACCTCAGAGTTATGTTTAGCACACATTTACGGCAAAGGAATTAAATTGTAGACGCGTTTGAGGATTTGAACAAGGGTTCGTTTCTTACCACTCTTTCATTTTTATTTCAAAGGAAACGCTTTCAGTCTGAAAAACACAAACTGTCAGACTCTTCACATTGAATTGTCTCCCCTTCTGACAGGTCGAATACTACATGTGTGCAGGATGTCAAGAATGACATAACTCCATTTCTATCTCTTAATTTTTCAATGTAACGTTTCCACAAACCGAAGATAATACAATGTCATCATCTAAAAGTTTGAAATTGAATGTTGGACCAGAGGTTGAATTAATAAAGGCGAAGTAAGGTTTCAAAGACACCTTAGTCAGCTGAAATACCATGTGATACATATACCTCAGAGTTATATTTAGCACACATTTACGGCAAAGGAATTAAATTGTAGACGCGTTTGAGGATTTGAACAAGGGTTCGTTTCTTACCACTCTTTCATTTTTATTTCAAAGGAAACGCTTTCAGTCTGAAAAACACAAACTGTCAGACTCTTCACATTGAATTGTCTCCCCTTCTGACAGGTCGAATACTACATGTGTGCAGGATGTCAAGAATGACATAACTCCATTTCTATCTCTTAATTTTTCAATGTAACGTTTCCACAAACCGAAGATAATACAATGTCATCATCTAAAAGTTTGAAATTGAATGTTGGACCAGAGGTTGAATTAATAAAGGCGAAGTAAGGTTTCCAAGACACCTTAGTCAGCTGAAATACCATGTGATACATATACCTCAGAGTTATATTTGGCACACATTTACGGCAAAGGAATTCCAATGTAGACGCGTTTGAGGATTTGAACAAGGGTTCGTTTCTTACCACTCTTTCATTTTTATTTCAAAGGAAACGCTTTCAGTCTCAAAAACACAAACTGTCAGGTGCTTCACATTGAATTGTCTCCCCTTCTGACAGGTCGAATACTACATGTGTGCAGGATGTCAAGAATGACATAACTCCATTTCTATCTCTTAATTTTTCAATGTAACGTTTCCACAAACCGAAGATAATACAATGTCATCATCTAAAAGTTTGAAATTGAATGTTGGACCAGAGGTTGAATTAATAAAGGCGAAGTAAGGTTTCAAAGACACCTTAGCCAGCTGAAATACCATGTGATACATATACCTCAGAGTTATATTTAGCACACATTTACGGCAAAGGAATTAAATTGTAGACGCGTTTGAGGATTTGAACAAGGGTTCGTTTCTTACCACTCTTTCATTTTTATTTCAAAGGAAACGCTTTCAGTCTGAAAAACACAAACTGTCAGACTCTTCACATTGAATTGTCTCCCCTTCTGACAGGTCGAATACTACATGTGTGCAGGATGTCAAGAATGACATAACTCCATTTCTATCTCTTAATTTTTCAATGTAACGTTTCCACAAACCGAAGATAATACAATGTCATCATCTAAAAGTTTGAAATTGAATGTTGGACCAGAGGTTGAATTAATAAAGGCGAAGTAAGGTTTCAAAGACACCTTAGTCAGCTGAAATACCATGTGATACATATACCTCAGAGTTATATTTAGCACACATTTACGGCAAAGGAATTAAATTGTAGACGCGTTTGAGGATTTGAACAAGGGTTTGTTTCTTACCACTCTTTCATTTTTATTTCAAAGGAAACGCTTTCAGTCTGAAAAACATAAACTGTCAGGTGCTTCACATTGAATTGTCTCCCCTTCTGACAGGTCGAATACTACATGTGTGCAGGATGTCAAGAATGACATAACTCCATTTCTATCTCTTAATTTTTCAATGTAACGTTTCCACAAACCGAAGATAATACAATGTCATCATCTAAAAGTTTGAAATTGAATGTTGGACCAGAGGTTGAATTAATAAAGGCGAAGTAAGGTTTCAAAGACACCTTAGTCAGCTGAAATACCATGTGATACATATACCTCAGAGTTATATTTGGCACACATTTACGGCAAAGGAATTCCAATGTAGATGCGTTTGAGGATTTGAACAAGGGTTCGTTTCTTACCACTCTTTCATTTTTATTTCAAAGGAAACGCTTTCAGTCTGAAAAACACAAACTGTCAGACTCTTCACATTGAATTGTCTCCCCTTCTGACAGGTCGAATACTACATGTGTGCAGGATGTCAAGAATGACATAACTCCATTTCTATCTCTTAATTTTTCAATGTAACGTTTCCACAAACCGAAGATAATACAATGTCATCATCTAAAAGTTTGAAATTGAATGTTGGACCAGAGGTTGAATTAATAAAGGCGAAGTAAGGTTTCAAAGACACCTTAGTCAGTTGAAATACCATGTGATACATATACCTCAGAGTTATATTTAGCACACATTTACGGCAAAGGAATTAAATTGTAGACGCGTTTGAGGATTTGAACAAGGGTTCGTTTCTTACCACTCTTTCATTTTTATTTCAAAGGAAACGCTTTCAGTCTCAAAAACACAAACTGTCAGACTCTTCACATTGAATTGTCTCCCCTTCTGACAGGTCGAATACTACATGTGTGCAGGATGTCAAGAATGACATAACTCCATTTCTATCTCTTAATTTTTCAATGTAACGTTTCCACAAACCGAAGATAATACAATGTCATCATCTAAAAGTTTGAAATTGAATGTTGGACCAGAGGTTGAATTAATAAAGGCGAAGTATGGTTTGGAAGACACCTTAGTCATCTGAAATACCATGTGATACATATACCTCAGAGTTATATTTAGCACACATTTACGGCAAAGGAATTAAATTGTAGACGCGTTTGAGGATTTGAACAAGGGTTTGTTTCTTACCACTCTTTCATTTTTATTTCAAAGGAAACGCTTTCAGTCTGAAAAACACAAACTGTCAGACTCTTCACATTGAATTGTCTCCCCTTCTGACAGGTCGAATACTACATGTGTGCAGGATGTCAAGAATGACATAACTCCATTTCTATCTCTTAATTTTTCAATGTAACGTTTCCACAAACCGAAGATAATACAATGTCATCATCTAAAAGTTTGAAATTGAATGTTGGACCAGAGGTTGAATTAATAAAGGCGAAGTAAGGTTTGGAAGACACCTTAGTCAGCTGAAATACCATGTGATACATATACCTCAGAGTTATATTTAGCACACATTTACGGCAAAGGAATTAAATTGTAGACGCGTTTGAGGATTTGAACAAGGGTTCGTTTCTTACCACTCTTTCATTTTTATTTCAAAGGAAACGCTTTCAGTCTGAAAAACACAAACTGTCAGACTCTTCACATTGAATTGTCTCCCCTTCTGACAGGTCGAATACTACATGTGTGCAGGATGTCAAGAATGACATAACTCCATTTCTATCTCTTAATTTTTCAATGTAACGTTTCCACAAACCGAAGATAATACAATGTCATCATCTAAAAGTTTGAAATTGAATGTTGGACCAGAGGTTGAATTAATAAAGGCGAAGTAAGGTTTCCAAGACACCTTAGTCAGCTGAAATACCATGTGATACATATACCTCAGAGTTATATTTGGCACACATTTACGGCAAAGGAATTCCAATGTAGACGCGTTTGAGGATTTGAACAAGGGTTCGTTTCTTACCACTCTTTCATTTTTATTTCAAAGGAAACGCTTTCAGTCTCAAAAACACAAACTGTCAGGTGCTTCACATTGAATTGTCTCCCCTTCTGACAGGTCGAATACTACATGTGTGCAGGATGTCAAGAATGACATAACTCCATTTCTATCTCTTAATTTTTCAATGTAACGTTTCCACAAACCGAAGATAATACAATGTCATCATCTAAAAGTTTGAAATTGAATGTTGGACCAGAGGTTGAATTAATAAAGGCGAAGTAAGGTTTCAAAGACACCTTAGCCAGCTGAAATACCATGTGATACATATACCTCAGAGTTATATTTAGCACACATTTACGGCAAAGGAATTAAATTGTAGACGCGTTTGAGGATTTGAACAAGGGTTCGTTTCTTACCACTCTTTCATTTTTATTTCAAAGGAAACGCTTTCAGTCTGAAAAACACAAACTGTCAGACTCTTCACATTGAATTGTCTCCCCTTCTGACAGGTCGAATACTACATGTGTGCAGGATGTCAAGAATGACATAACTCCATTTCTATCTCTTAATTTTTCAATGTAACGTTTCCACAAACCGAAGATAATACAATGTCATCATCTAAAAGTTTGAAATTGAATGTTGGACCAGAGGTTGAATTAATAAAGGCGAAGTAAGGTTTCAAAGACACCTTAGTCAGCTGAAATACCATGTGATACATATACCTCAGAGTTATATTTAGCACACATTTACGGCAAAGGAATTAAATTGTAGACGCGTTTGAGGATTTGAACAAGGGTTTGTTTCTTACCACTCTTTCATTTTTGTTTCAAAGGAAACGCTTTCAGTCTGAAAAACATAAACTGTCAGGTGCTTCACATTGAATTGTCTCCCCTTCTGACAGGTCGAATACTACATGTGTGCAGGATGTCAAGAATGACATAACTCCATTTCTATCTCTTAATTTTTCAATGTAACGTTTCCACAAACCGAAGATAATACAATGTCATCATCTAAAAGTTTGAAATTGAATGTTGGACCAGAGGTTGAATTAATAAAGGCGAAGTAAGGTTTCAAAGACACCTTAGTCAGCTGAAATACCATGTGATACATATACCTCAGAGTTATATTTGGCACACATTTACGGCAAAGGAATTCCAATGTAGATGCGTTTGAGGATTTGAACAAGGGTTCGTTTCTTACCACTCTTTCATTTTTATTTCAAAGGAAACGCTTTCAGTCTGAAAAACACAAACTGTCAGACTCTTCACATTGAATTGTCTCCCCTTCTGACAGGTCGAATACTACATGTGTGCAGGATGTCAAGAATGACATAACTCCATTTCTATCTCTTAATTTTTCAATGTAACGTTTCCACAAACCGAAGATAATACAATGTCATCATCTAAAAGTTTGAAATTGAATGTTGGACCAGAGGTTGAATTAATAAAGGCGAAGAAAGGTTTCAAAGACACCTTAGTCAGCTGAAATACCATGTGATACATATACCTCAGAGTTATATTTAGCACACATTTACGGCAAAGGAATTAAATTGTAGACGCGTTTGAGGATTTGAACAAGGGTTCGTTTCTTACCACTCTTTCATTTTTATTTCAAAGGAAACGCTTTTAGTCTGAAAAACACAAACTGTCAGGTGCTTCACATTGAATTGTCTCCCCTTCTGACAGGTCGAATACTACATGTGTGCAGGATGTCAAGAATGACATAACTCCATTTCTATCTCTTAATTTTTCAATGTAACGTTTCCACAAACCGAAGATAATACAATGTCATCATCTAAAAGTTTGAAATTGAATGTTGGACCAGAGGTTGAATTAATAAAGGCGAAGTAAGGTTTCAAAGACACCTTAGTCATCTGAAATACCATGTGATACATATACCTCAGAGTTATATTTGGCACACATTTACGGCAAAGGAATTCCAATGTAGATGCGTTTGAGGATTTGAACAAGGGTTCGTTTCTAACCACTCTTTCATTTTTATTTCAAAGGAAACGCTTTCAGTCTGAAAAACACAAACTGTCAGACTCTTCACATTGAATTGTCTCCCCTTCTGACAGGTCGAATACTACATGTGTGCAGGATGTCAAGAATGACATAACTCCATTTCTATCTCTTAATTTTTCAATGTAACGTTTCCACAAACCGAAGATAATACAATGTCATCATCTAAAAGTTTGAAATTGAATGTTGGACCAGAGGTTGAATTAATAAAGGCGAAGAAAGGTTTCAAAGACACCTTAGTCAGCTGAAATACCATGTGATACATATACCTCAGAGTTATATTTAGCACACATTTACGGCAAAGGAATTAAATTGTAGACGCGTTTGAGGATTTGAACAAGGGTTCGTTTCTTACCACTCTTTCATTTTTATTTCAAAGGAAACGCTTTTAGTCTGAAAAACACAAACTGTCAGGTGCTTCACATTGAATTGTCTCCCCTTCTGACAGGTCGAATACTACATGTGTGCAGGATGTCAAGAATGACATAACTCCATTTCTATCTCTTAATTTTTCAATGTAACGTTTCCACAAACCGAAGATAATACAATGTCATCATCTAAAAGTTTGAAATTGAATGTTGGACCAGAGGTTGAATTAATAAAGGCGAAGTAAGGTTTCCAAGACACCTTAGTCAGCTGAAATACCATGTGATACATATACCTCAGAGTTATATTTAGCACACATTTACGGCAAAGGAATTAAATTGTAGACGCGTTTGAGGATTTGAACAAGGGTTCGTTTCTTACCACTCTTTCATTTTTATTTCAAAGGAAACGCTTTTAGTCTGAAAAACACAAACTGTCAGGTGCTTCACATTGAATTGTCTCCCCTTCTGACAGGTCGAATACTACATGTGTGCAGGATGTCAAGAATGACATAACTCCATTTCTATCTCTTAATTTTTCAATGTAACGTTTCCACAAACCGAAGATAATACAATGTCATCATCTAAAAGTTTGAAATTGAATGTTGGACCAGAGGTTGAATTAATAAAGGCGAAGTAAGGTTTCCAAGACACCTTAGTCATCTGAAATACCATGTGATACATATACCTCAGAGTTATATTTGGCACACATTTACGGCAAAGGAATTCCAATGTAGACGCGTTTGAGGATTTGAACAAGGGTTCGTTTCTTACCACTCTTTCATTTTTATTTCAAAGGAAACGCTTTCAGTCTCAAAAACACAAACTGTCAGACTCTTCACATTGATTTGTCTCCCCTTCTGACAGGTCGAATACTACATGTGTGCAGGATGTCAAGAATGACATAACTCCATTTCTATCTCTTAATTTTTCAATGTAACGTTTCCACAAACCGAAGATAATACAATGTCATCATCTAAAAGTTTGAAATTGAATGTTGGACCAGAGGTTGAATTAATAAAGGCGAAGTAAGGTTTCAAAGACACCTTAGTCAGCTGAAATACCATGTGATACATATACCTCAGAGTTATATTTAGCACACATTTACGGCAAAGGAATTAAATTGTAGACGCGTTTGAGGATTTGAACAAGGGTTCGTTTCTTACCACTCTTTCATTTTTATTTTAAAGGAATCGCTTTCAGTCTCAAAAACACAAACTGTCAGACTCTTCACATTGAATTGTCTCCCCTTCTGACAGGTCGAATACTACATGTGTGCAGGATGTCAAGAATGACATAACTCCATTTCTATCTCTTAATTTTTCAATGTAACGATTCCACAAACCGAAGATAATACAATGTCATCATCTAAAAGTTTGAAATTGAATGTTGGACCAGAGGTTGAATTAATAAAGGCGAAGAAAGGTTTCAAAGACACCTTAGTCAGCTGAAATACCATGTGATACATATACCTCAGAGTTATATTTAGCACACATTTACGGCAAAGGAATTAAATTGTAGACGCGTTTGAGGATTTGAACAAGGGTTCGTTTCTTACCACTCTTTCATTTTTATTTCAAAGGAAACGCTTTTAGTCTGAAAAACACAAACTATCAGGTGCTTCACATTGAATTGTCTCCCCTTCTGACAGGTCGAATACTACATGTGTGCAGGATGTCAAGAATGACATAACTCCATTTCTATCTCTTAATTTTTCAATGTAACGTTTCCACAAACCGAAGATAATACAATGTCATCATCTAAAAGTTTGAAATTGAATGTTGGACCAGAGGTTGAATTAATAAAGGCGAAGTAAGGTTTCAAAGACACCTTAGTCAGCTGAAATACCATGTGATACATATACCTCAGAGTTATATTTAGCACACATTTACGGCAAAGGAATTCCAATGTAGACGCGTTTGAGGATTTGAACAAGGGTTCGTTTCTTACCACTCTTTCATTTTTATTTCAAAGGAAACGCTTTCAGTCTCAAAAACACAAACTGTCAGGTGCTTCACATTGAATTGTCTCCCCTTCTGACAGGTCGAATACTACATGTGTGCAGGATGTCAAGAATGACATAACTCCATTTCTATCTCTTAATTTTTCAATGTAACGTTTCCACAAACCGAAGATAATACAATGTCATCATCTAAAAGTTTGAAATTGAATGTTGGACCAGAGGTTGAATTAATAAAGGCGAAGCAAGGTTTCAAAGACACCTTAGTCAGCTGAAATACCATGTGATACATATACCTCAGAGTTATATTTGGCACACATTTACGGCAAAGGAATTCCAATGTAGACGCGTTTGAGGATTTGAACAAGGGTTCGTTTCTTACCACTCTTTCATTTTTATTTCAAAGGAAACGCTTTCAGTCTGAAAAACACAAACTGTCAGACTCTTCACATTGATTTGTCTCCCCTTCTGACAGGTCGAATACTACATGTGTGCAGGATGTCAAGAATGACATAACTCCATTTCTATCTCTTAATTTTTCAATGTAACGTTTCCACAAACCGAAGATAATACAATGTCATCATCTAAAAGTTTGAAATTGAATGTTGGACCAGAGGTTGAATTAATAAAGGCGAAGTAAGGTTTCAAAGACACCTTAGTCAGCTGAAATACCATGTGATACATATACCTCAGAGTTATATTTAGCACACATTTACGGCAAAGGAATTAAATTGTAGACGCGTTTGAGGATTTGAACAAGGGTTCGTTTCTTACCACTCTTTCATTTTTATTTCAAAGGAAACGCTTTCAGTCTGAAAAACATAAACTGTCAGGTGCTTCACATTGAATTGTCTCCCCTTCTGACAGGTCGAATACTACATGTGTGCAGGATGTCAAGAATGACATAACTCCATTTCTATCTCTTAATTTTTCAATGTAACGTTTCCACAAACCGAAGATAATACAATGTCATCATCTAAAAGTTTGAAATTGAATGTTGGACCAGAGGTTGAATTAATAAAGGCGAAGTAAGGTTTCAAAGACACCTTAGTCAGCTGAAATACCATGTGATACATATACCTCAGAGTTATATTTAGCACACATTTACGGCAAAGGAATTAAATTGTAGACGCGTTTGAGGATTTGAACAAGGGTTCGTTTCTTACCACTCTTTCATTTTTATTTCAAAGGAAACGCTTTCAGTCTCAAAAACACAAACTGTCAGACTCTTCACATTGAATTGTCTCCCCTTCTGACAGGTCGAATACTACATGTGTGCAGGATGTCAAGAATGACATAACTCCATTTCTATCTCTTAATTTTTCAATGTAACGTTTCCACAAACTGAAGATAATACAATGTCATCATCTAAAAGTTTGAAATTGAATGTTGGACCAGAGGTTGAATTAATAAAGGCGAAGTAAGGTTTCAAAGACACCTTAGTCAGCTGAAATACCATGTGATACATATACCTCAGAGTTATATTTGGCACACATTTACGGCAAAGGAATTCCAATGTAGACGCGTTTGAGGATTTGAACAAGGGTTCGTTTCTTACCACTCTTTCATTTTTATTTCAAAGGAAACGCTTTCAGTCTCAAAAACACAAACTGTCAGACTCTTCACATTGAATTGTCTCCCCTTCTGACAGGTCGAATACTACATGTGTGCAGTATGTCAAGAATGACATAACTCCATTTCTATCTCTTAATTTTTCAATGTAACGTTTCCACAAACCGAAGATAATACAATGTCATCATCTAAAAGTTTGAAATTGAATGTTGGACCAGAGGTTGAATTAATAAAGGCGAAGTAAGGTTTCAAAGACACCTTAGTCAGCTGAAATACCATGTGATACATATACCTCAGAGTTATATTTAGCACACATTTACGGCAAAGGAATTAAATTGTAGACGCGTTTGAGGATTTGAACAAGGGTTCGTTTCTTACCACTCTTTCATTTTTATTTCAAAGGAAACGCTTTTAGTCTGAAAAACACAAACTGTCAGGTGCTTCACATTGAATTGTCTCCCCTTCTGACAGGTCGAATACTACATGTGTGCAGGATGTCAAGAATGACATAACTCCATTTCTATCTCTTAATTTTTCAATGTAACGTTTCCACAAACCGAAGATAATACAATGTCATCATCTAAAAGTTTGAAATTGAATGTTGGACCAGAGGTTGAATTAATAAAGGCGAAGTAAGGTTTCAAAGACACCTTAGTCAGCTGAAATACCATGTGATACATATACCTCAGAGTTATATTTAGCACACATTTACGGCAAAGGAATTAAATTGTAGACGCGTTTGAGGATTTGAACAAGGGTTCGTTTCTTACCACTCTTTCATTTTTATTTCAAAGGAAACGCTTTCAGTCTCAAAAACACAAACTGTCAGGTGCTTCACATTGAATTGTCTCCCCTTCTGACAGGTCGAATACTACATGTGTGCAGGATGTCAAGAATGACATAACTCCATTTCTATCTCTTAATTTTTCAATGTAACGTTTCCACAAACCGAAGATAATACAATGTCATCATCTAAAAGTTTGAAATTGAATGTTGGACCAGAGGTTGAATTAATAAAGGCGAAATAAGGTTTGGAAGACACCTTAGTCAGCTGAAATACCATGTGATACATATACCTCAGAGTTATATTTAGCACACATTTACGGCAAAGGAATTAAATTGTAGACGCGTTTGAGGATTTGAACAAGGGTTCGTTTCTTACCACTCTTTCATTTTTATTTCAAAGGAAACGCTTTCAGTCTCAAAAACACAAACTGTCAGACTCTTCACATTGATTTGTCTCCCCTTCTGACAGGTCGAATACTACATGTGTGCAGGATGTCAAGAATGACATAACTCCATTTCTATCTCTTAATTTTTCAATGTAACGTTTCCACAAACCGAAGATAATACAATGTCATCATCTAAAAGTTTGAAATTGAATGTTGGACCAGAGGTTGAATTAATAAAGGCGAAGTAAGGTTTCAAAGACACCTTAGTCAGCTGAAATACCATGTGATACATATACCTCAGAGTTATATTTAGCACACATTTACGGCAAAGGAATTAAATTGTAGACGCGTTTGAGGATTTGAACAAGGGTTCGTTTCTTACCACTCTTTCATTTTTATTTCAAAGGAAACGCTTTCAGTCTGAAAAACACAAACTGTCAGACTCTTCACATTGAATTGTCTCCCCTTCTGACAGGTCGAATACTACATGTGTGCAGGATGTCAAGAATGACATAACTCCATTTCTATCTCTTAATTTTTCAATGTAACGTTTCCACAAACCGAAGATAATACAATGTCATCATCTAAAAGTTTGAAATTGAATGTTGGACCAGAGGTTGAATTAATAAAGGCGAAGTAAGGTTTCAAAGACACCTTAGTCAGCTGAAATACCATGTGATACATATACCTCAGAGTTATATTTAGCACACATTTACGGCAAAGGAATTAAATTGTAGACGCGTTTGAGGATTTGAACAAGGGTTCGTTTCTTACCACTCTTTCATTTTTATTTCAAAGGAAACGCTTTCAGTCTGAAAAACATAAACTGTCAGGTGCTTCAGATTGAATTGTCTCCCCTTCTGACAGGTCGAATACTACATGTGTGCAGGATGTCAAGAATGACATAACTCCATTTCTGTCTCTTAATTTTTCAATGTAACGTTTCCACAAACCGAAGATAATACAATGTCATCATCTAAAAGTTTGAAATTGAATGTTGGACCAGAGGTTGAATTAATAAAGGCGAAGTAAGGTTTCAAAGACACCTTAGTCAGCTGAAATACCATGTGATACATATACCTCAGAGTTATATTTAGCACACATTTACGGCAAAGGAATTAAATTGTAGACGCGTTTGAGGATTTGAACAAGGGTTCGTTTCTTACCACTCTTTCATTTTTATTTCAAAGGAAACGCTTTTAGTCTCAAAAACACAAACTGTCAGACTCTTCACATTGAATTGTCTCCCCTTCTGACAGGTCGAATACTACATGTGTGCAGGATGTCAAGAATGACATAACTCCATTTCTATCTCTTAATTTTTCAATGTAACGTTTCCACAAACCGAAGATAATACAATGTCATCATCTAAAAGTTTGAAATTGAATGTTGGACCAGAGGTTGAATTAATAAAGGCGAAGTAAGGTTTCAAAGACACCTTAGTCAGCTGAAATACCATGTGATACATATACCTCAGAGTTATATTTAGCACACATTTACGGCAAAGGAATTAAATTGTAGACGCGTTTGAGGATTTGAACAAGGGTTCGTTTCTTACCACTCTTTCATTTTTATTTCAAAGGAAACGCTTTCAGTCTGAAAAACACAAACTGTCAGACTCTTCACATTGAATTGTCTCCCCTTCTGACAGGTCGAATACTACATGTGTGCAGGATGTCAAGAATGACATAACTCCATTTCTATCTCTTAATTTTTCAATGTAACGTTTCCACAAACCGAAGATAATACAATGTCATCATCTAAAAGTTTGAAATTGAATGTTGGACCAGAGGTTGAATTAATAAAGGCGAAGTAAGGTTTCAAAGACACCTTAGTCAGCTGAAATACCATGTGATACATATACCTCAGAGTTATATTTAGCACACATTTACGGCAAAGGAATTAAATTGTAGACGCGTTTGAGGATTTGAACAAGGGTTCGTTTCTTACCACTCTTTCATTTTTATTTCAAAGGAAACGCTTTCAGTCTGAAAAACATAAACTGTCAGGTGCTTCAGATTGAATTGTCTCCCCTTCTGACAGGTCGAATACTACATGTGTGCAGGATGTCAAGAATGACATAACTCCATTTCTGTCTCTTAATTTTTCAATGTAACGTTTCCACAAACCGAAGATAATACAATGTCATCATCTAAAAGTTTGAAATTGAATGTTGGACCAGAGGTTGAATTAATAAAGGCGAAGTAAGGTTTCAAAGACACCTTAGTCAGCTGAAATACCATGTGATACATATACCTCAGAGTTATATTTAGCACACATTTACGGCAAAGGAATTAAATTGTAGACGCGTTTGAGGATTTGAACAAGGGTTCGTTTCTTACCACTCTTTCATTTTTATTTCAAAGGAAACGCTTTTAGTCTCAAAAACACAAACTGTCAGACTCTTCACATTGAATTGTCTCCCCTTCTGACAGGTCGAATACTACATGTGTGCAGGATGTCAAGAATGACATAACTCCATTTCTATCTCTTAATTTTTCAATGTAACGTTTCCACAAACCGAAGATAATACAATGTCATCATCTAAAAGTTTGAAATTGAATGTTGGACCAGAGGTTGAATTAATAAAGGCGAAGTAAGGTTTCAAAGACACCTTAGTCAGCTGAAATACCATGTGATACATATACCTCAGAGTTATATTGATATATAGACGCGTTTGAGGATTTGAACAAGGGTTCGTTTCTTACCACTCTTTCATTTTTATTTCAAAGGAAACGCTTTTAGTCTCAAAAACACAAACTGTCAGGTGCTTCACATTGAATTGTCTCCCCTTCTGACAGGTCGAATACTACATGTGTGCAGGATGTCAAGAATGACATAACTCCATTTCTATCTCTTAATTTTTCAATGTAACGTTTCCACAAACCGAAGATAATACAATGTCATCATCTAAAAGTTTGAAATTGAATGTTGGACCAGAGGTTGAATTAATAAAGGCGAAGTAAGGTTTCAAAGACACCTTAGTCAGCTGAAATACCATGTGATACATATACCTCAGAGTTATATTTAGCACACATTTACGGCAAAGGAATTCCAATGTAGACGCGTTTGAGGATTTGAACAAGGGTTCGTTTCTTACCACTCTTTCATTTTTATTTCAAAGGAAACGCTTTCAGTCTCAAAAACACAAACTGTCAGGTGCTTCACATTGAATTGTCTCCCCTTCTGACAGGTCGAATACTACATGTGTGCAGGATGTCAAGAATGACATAACTCCATTTCTATCTCTTAATTTTTCAATGTAACGTTTCCACAAACCGAAGATAATACAATGTCATCATCTAAAAGTTTGAAATTGAATGTTGGACCAGAGGTTGAATTAATAAAGGCGAAGTAAGGT
This sequence comes from Haliotis asinina, assembly GCF_037392515.1. Taxonomy (NCBI): domain Eukaryota; kingdom Metazoa; phylum Mollusca; class Gastropoda; order Lepetellida; family Haliotidae; genus Haliotis; species Haliotis asinina. Next base: position 603,612 of record NW_027133894.1, read on the forward strand.
TTCAAAGACACCTTAGTCAGCTGAAATACCATGTGATACATATACCTCAGAGTTATATTTAGCACACATTTACGGCAAAGGAATTAAATTGTGACGCGTTTGAGGATTTGAACAAGGGTTCGTTTCTTACCACTCTTTCATTTTTATTTCAAAGGAAACGCTTTTAGTCTCAAAAACACAAACTGTCAGACTCTTCACATTGAATTGTCTCCCCTTCTGACAGGTCGAATACTACATGTGTGCAGGATGTCAAGAATGACATAACTCCATTTCTATCTCTTAATTTTTCAATGTAACGATTCCACAAACCGAAGATAATACAATGTCATCATCTAAAAGTTTGAAATTGAATGTTGGACCAGAGGTTGAATTAATAAAGGCGAAGTAAGATTTGGAAGACACCTTAGTCATCTGAAATACCATGTGATACATATACCTCAGAGTTATATTTGGCACATATTTACGGCAAAGGAATTCCAAAGTAGACGCGTTTGAGGATTTGAACAAGGGTTCGTTTCTTACCACTCTTTCATTTTTATTTCAAAGGAAACGCTTTCAGTCTCAAAAACACAAACTGTCAGACTCTTCACATTGAATTGTCTCCCCTTCTGACAGGTCGAATACTACATGTGTGCAGGATGTCAAGAATGACATAACTCCATTTCTATCTCTTAATTTTTCAATGTAACGTTTCCACAAACCGAAGATAATACAATGTCATCATCTAAAAGTTTGAAATTGAATGTTGGACCAGAGGTTGAATTAATAAAGGCGAAGTAAGGTTTCAAAGACACCTTAGTCAGCTGAAATACCATGTGATACATATACCTCAGAGTTATATTTGGCACACATTTACGGCAAAGGAATTCCAATGTAGACGCGTTTGAGGATTTGAACAAGGGTTCGTTTCTTACCACTCTTTCATTTTTATTTCAAAGGAAACGCTTTCAGTCTGAAAAACACAAACTGTCAGACTCTTCACATTGATTTGTCTCCCCTTCTGACAGGTCGAATACTACATGTGTGCAGGATGTCAAGAATGACATAACTCCATTTCTATCTCTTAATTTTTCAATGTAACGTTTCCACAAACCGAAGATAATACAATGTCATCATCTAAAAGTTTGAAATTGAATGTTGGACCAGAGGTGGAATTAATAAAGGCGAAGTAAGGTTTCAAAGACACCTTAGTCAGCTGAAATACCATGTGATACATATACCTCAGAGTTATATTTAGCACACATTTACGGCAAAGGAATTAAATTGTAGACGCGTTTGAGGATTTGAACAAGGGTTCGTTTCTTACCACTCTTTCATTTTTATTTCAAAGGAAACGCTTTTAGTCTGAAAAACACAAACTGTCAGGTGCTTCACATTGAATTGTCTCCCCATCTGACAGGTCGAATACTACATGTGTGCAGGATGTCAAGAATGACATAACTCCATTTCTATCTCTTAATTTTTCAATGTAACGTTTCCACAAACCGAAGATAATACAATGTCATCATCTAAAAGTTTGAAATTGAATGTTGGACCAGAGGTTGAATTAATAAAGGCGAAGTAAGGTTTCAAAGACACCTTAGTCAGCTGAAATACCATGTGATACATATACCTCAGAGTTATATTTAGCACACATTTACGGCAAAGGAATTAAATTGTAGACGCGTTTGAGGATTTGAACAAGGGTTCGTTTCTTACCACTCTTTCATTTTTATTTCAAAGGAAACGCTTTCAGTCTCAAAAACACAAACTGTCAGGTGCTTCACATTGAATTGTCTCCCCTTCTGACAGGTCGAATACTACATGTGTGCAGGATGTCAAGAATGACATAACTCCATTTCTATCTCTTAATTTTTCAATGTAACGTTTCCACAAACCGAAGATAATACAATGTCATCATCTAAAAGTTTGAAATTGAATGTTGGACCAGAGGTTGAATTAATAAAGGCGAAGTAAGGTTTGGAAGACACCTTAGTCAGCTGAAATACCATGTGATACATATACCTCAGAGTTATATTTAGCACACATTTACGGCAAAGGAATTAAATTGTGACGCGTTTGAGGATTTGAACAAGGGTTCGTTTCTTACCACTCTTTCATTTTTATTTCAAAGGAAACGCTTTTAGTCTCAAAAACACAAACTGTCAGACTCTTCACATTGAATTGTCTCCCCTTCTGACAGGTCGAATACTACATGTGTGCAGGATGTCAAGAATGACATAACTCCATTTCTATCTCTTAATTTTTCAATGTAACGATTCCACAAACCGAAGATAATACAATGTCATCATCTAAAAGTTTGAAATTGAATGTTGGACCAGAGGTTGAATTAATAAAGGCGAAGTAAGGTTTGAAAGACACCTTAGTCAGCTGAAATACCATGTGATACATATACCTCAGAGTTATATTTATATATAGACGCGTTTGAGGATTTGAACAAGGGTTCGTTTCTTACCACTCTTTCATTTTTATTTCAAAGGAAACGCTTTCAGTCTGAAAAACACAAACTGTCAGGTGCTTCACATTGAATTGTCTCCCCTTCTGACAGGTCGAATACTACATGTGTGCAGGATGTCAAGAATGACATAACTCCATTTCTATCTCTTAATTTTTCAATGTAACGTTTCCACAAACCGAAGATAATACAATGTCATCATCTAAAAGTTTGAAATTGAATGTTGGACCAGAGGTTGAATTAATAAAGGCGAAATAAGGTTTGGAAGACACCTTAGTCAGCTGAAATACCATGTGATACATATACCTCAGAGTTATATTTAGCACACATTTACGGCAAAGGAATTAAATTGTAGACGCGTTTGAGGATTTGAACAAGGGTTCGTTTCTTACCACTCTTTCATTTTTATTTCAAAGGAAACGCTTTCAGTCTGAAAAACACAAACTGTCAGACTCTTCACATTGAATTGTCTCCCCTTCTGACAGGTCGAATACTACATGTGTGCAGGATGTCAAGAATGACATAACTCCATTTCTATCTCTTAATTTTTCAATGTAACGTTTCCACAAACCGAAGATAATACAATGTCATCATCTAAAAGTTTGAAATTGAATGTTGGACCAGAGGTTGAATTAATAAAGGCGAAGTAAGGTTTGGAAGACACCTTAGTCAGCTGAAATACCATGTGATACATATACCTCAGAGTTATATTGATATATAGACGCGTTTGAGGATTTGAACAAGGGTTCGTTTCTTACCACTCTTTCATTTTTATTTCAAAGGAAACGCTTTTAGTCTCTAAAACACAAACTGTCAGGTGCTTCACATTGAATTGTCTCCCCTTCTGACAGGTCGAATACTACATGTGTGCAGGATGTCAAGAATGACATAACTCCATTTCTATCTCTTAATTTTTCAATGTAACGTTTCCACAAACCGAAGATAATACAATGTCATCATCTAAAAGTTTGAAATTGAATGTTGGACCAGAGGTTGAATTAATAAAGGCGAAGTAAGGTTTCAAAGACACCTTAGTCAGCTGAAATACCATGTGATACATATACCTCAGAGTTATATTTAGCACACATTTACGGCAAAGGAATTCCAATGTAGACGCGTTTGAGGATTTGAACAAGGGTTCGTTTCTTACCACTCTTTCATTTTTATTTCAAAGGAAACGCTTTCAGTCTCAAAAACACAAACTGTCAGGTGCTTCACATTGAATTGTCTCCCCTTCTGACAGGTCGAATACTACATGTGTGCAGGATGTCAAGAATGACATAACTCCATTTCTATCTCTTAATTTTTCAATGTAACGTTTCCACAAACCGAAGATAATACAATGTCATCATCTAAAAGTTTGAAATTGAATGTTGGACCAGAGCTTGAATTAATAAAGGCGAAGTAAGGTTTGGAAGACACCTTAGTCAGCTGAAATACCATGTGATACATATACCTCAGAGTTATATTTAGCACACATTTACGGCAAAGGAATTAAATTGTGACGCGTTTGAGGATTTGAACAAGGGTTCGTTTCTTACCACTCTTTCATTTTTATTTCAAAGGAAACGCTTTTAGTCTCAAAAACACAAACTGTCAGACTCTTCACATTGAATTGTCTCCCCTTCTGACAGGTCGAATACTACATGTGTGCAGGATGTCAAGAATGACATAACTCCATTTCTATCTCTTAATTTTTCAATGTAACGATTCCACAAACCGAAGATAATACAATGTCATCATCTAAAAGTTTGAAATTGAATGTTGGACCAGAGGTTGAATTAATAAAGGCGAAGTAAGGTTTCAAAGACACCTTAGTCAGCTGAAATACCATGTGATACATATACCTCAGAGTTATATTTATATATAGACGCGTTTGAGGATTTGAACAAGGGTTCGTTTCTTACCACTCTTTCATTTTTATTTCAAAGGAAACGCTTTCAGTCTGAAAAACATAAACTGTCAGGTGCTTCACATTGAATTGTCTCCCCTTCTGACAGGTCGAATACTACATGTGTGCAGGATGTCAAGAATGACATAACTCCATTTCTATCTCTTAATTTTTCAATGTAACGTTTCCACAAACCGAAGATAATACAATGTCATCATCTAAAAGTTTGAAATTGAATGTTGGACCAGAGGTTGAATTAATAAAGGCGAAGTAAGGTTTCAAAGACACCTTAGTCAGCTGAAATACCATGTGATACATATACCTCAGAGTTATATTTAGCACACATTTACGGCAAAGGAATTAAATTGTAGACGCGTTTGAGGATTTGAACAAGGGTTCGTTTCTTACCACTCTTTCATTTTTATTTCAAAGGAAACGCTTTCAGTCTCAAAAACACAAACTGTCAGACTCTTCACATTGAATTGTCTCCCCTTCTGACAGGTCGAATACTACATGTGTGCAGGATGTCAAGAATGACATAACTCCATTTCTATCTCTTAATTTTTCAATGTAACGTTTCCACAAACCGAAGATAATACAATGTCATCATCTAAAAGTTTGAAATTGAATGTTGGACCAGAGGTTGAATTAATAAAGGCGAAGTAAGGTTTCAAAGACACCTTAGTCAGCTGAAATACCATGTGATACATATACCTCAGAGTTATATTTAGCACACATTTACGGCAAAGGAATTAAATTGTAGACGCGTTTGAGGATTTGAACAAGGGTTCGTTTCTTACCACTCTTTCATTTTTATTTCAAAGGAAGCGCTTTCAGTCTGAAAAACACAAACTGTCAGGTGCTTCACATTGAATTGTCTCCCCTTCTGACAGGTCGAATACTACATGTGTGCAGGATGTCAAGAATGACATAGCTCCATTTCTATCTCTTAATTTTTCAATGTAACGTTTCCACAAACCGAAGATAATACAATGTCATCATGTAAAAGTTTGAAATTGAATGTTGGACCAGAGGTTGAATTAATAAAGGCGAAGTAAGGTTTGGAAGACACCTTAGTCATCTGAAATACCATGTGATACATATACCTCAGAGTTATATTTGGCACACATTTAAGGCAAAGGAATTCCAAAGTAGACGCGTTTGAGGATTTGAACAAGGGTTCGTTTCTTACCACTCTTTCATTTTTATTTCAAAGGAAACGCTTTCAGTCTGAAAAACACAAACTGTCAGACTCTTCACATTGAATTGTCTCCCCTTCTGACAGGTCGAATACTACATGTGTGCAGGATGTCAAGAATGACATAACTCCATTTCTATCTCTTAATTTTTCAATGTAACGTTTCCACAAACCGAAGATAATACAATGTCATCATCTAAAAGTTTGAAATTGAATGTTGGACCAGAGGTTGAATTAATAAAGGCGAAGTAAGGTTTGGAAGACACCTTAGTCAGCTGAAATACCATGTGATACATATACCTCAGAGTTATATTTGGCACACATTTACGGCAAAGGAATTCCAATGTAGACGCGTTTGAGGATTTGAACAAGGGTTCGTTTCTTACCACTCTTTCATTTTTATTTCAAAGGAAACGCTTTCAGTCTGAAAAACACAAACTGTCAGACTCTTCACATTGAATTGTCTCCCCTTCTGACAGGTCGAATACTACATGTGTGCAGGATGTCAAGAATGACATAACTCCATTTCTATCTCTTAATTTTTCAATGTAACGTTTCCACAAACCGAAGATAATACAATGTCATCATCTAAAAGTTTGAAATTGAATGTTGGACCAGAGGTTGAATTAATAAAGGCGAAGTAAGGTTTGGAAGACACCTTAGTCAGCTGAAATACCATGTGATACATATACCTCAGAGTTATATTGATATATAGACGCGTTTGAGGATTTGAACAAGGGTTCGTTTCTTACCACTCTTTCATTTTTATTTCAAAGGAAACGCTTTTAGTCTCTAAAACACAAACTGTCAGGTGCTTCACATTGAATTGTCTCCCCTTCTGACAGGTCGAATACTACATGTGTGCAGGATGTCAAGAATGACATAACTCCATTTCTATCTCTTAATTTTTCAATGTAACGTTTCCACAAACCGAAGATAATACAATGTCATCATCTAAAAGTTTGAAATTGAATGTTGGACCAGAGGTTGAATTAATAAAGGCGAAGTAAGGTTTCAAAGACACCTTAGTCAGCTGAAATACCATGTGATACATATACCTCAGAGTTATATTTAGCACACATTTACGGCAAAGGAATTCCAATGTAGACGCGTTTGAGGATTTGAACAAGGGTTCGTTTCTTACCACTCTTTCATTTTTATTTCAAAGGAAACGCTTTCAGTCTCAAAAACACAAACTGTCAGACTCTTCACATTGAATTGTCTCCCCTTCTGACAGGTCGAATACTACATGTGTGCAGGATGTCAAGAATGACATAACTCCATTTCTATCTCTTAATTTTTCAATGTAACGTTTCCACAAACCGAAGATAATACAATGTCATCATCTAAAAGTTTGAAATTGAATGTTGGACCAGAGGTTGAATTAATAAAGGCGAAGTAAGGTTTGGAAGACACCTTAGTCAGCTGAAATACCATGTGATACATATACCTCAGAGTTATATTGATATATAGACGCGTTTGAGGATTTGAACAAGGGTTCGTTTCTTACCACTCTTTCATTTTTATTTCAAAGGAAACGCTTTTAGTCTCTAAAACACAAACTGTCAGGTGCTTCACATTGAATTGTCTCCCCTTCTGACAGGTCGAATACTACATGTGTGCAGGATGTCAAGAATGACATAACTCCATTTCTATCTCTTAATTTTTCAATGTAACGTTTCCACAAACCGAAGATAATACAATGTCATCATCTAAAAGTTTGAAATTGAATGTTGGACCAGAGGTTGAATTAATAAAGGCGAAGTAAGGTTTCAAAGACACCTTAGTCAGCTGAAATACCATGTGATACATATACCTCAGAGTTATATTTAGCACACATTTACGGCAAAGGAATTCCAATGTAGACGCGTTTGAGGATTTGAACAAGGGTTCGTTTCTTACCACTCTTTCATTTTTATTTCAAAGGAAACGCTTTCAGTCTCAAAAACACAAACTGTCAGGTGCTTCACATTGAATTGTCTCCCCTTCTGACAGGTCGAATACTACATGTGTGCAGGATGTCAAGAATGACATAACTCCATTTCTATCTCTTAATTTTTCAATGTAACGTTTCCACAAACCGAAGATAATACAATGTCATCATCTAAAAGTTTGAAATTGAATGTTGGACCAGAGGTTGAATTAATAAAGTCGAAGTAAGATTTGGAAGACACCTTAGTCAGCTGAAATACAATTTGATGCATTTACCTCAGAGTTATATTTGGCACACATTTACGGCAAAGGAATTCCAATGTAGACGCGTTTGAGGATTTGAACAAGGGTTCGTTTCTTACCACTCTTTCATTTTTATTTCAAAGGAAACGCTTTCAGTCTCAAAAACACAAACTGTCAGGTGCTTCACATTGAATTGTCTCCCCTTCTGACAGGTCGAATACTACATGTGTGCAGGATGTCAAGAATGACATAACTCCATTTCTATCTCTTAATTTTTCAATGTAACGTTTCCACAAACCGAAGATAATACAATGTCATCATCTAAAAGTTTGAAATTGAATGTTGGACCAGAGGTTGAATTAATAAAGTCGAAGTAAGATTTGGAAGACACCTTAGTCAGCTGAAATACAATTTGATGCATTTACCTCAGAGTTATATTTAGCACACATTTACGGCAAAGGAATTCCAATGTAGACGCGTTTGAGGATTTGAACAAGGGTTCGTTTCTTACCACTCTTTCATTTTTATTTCAAAGGAAACGCTTTTAGTCTCTAAAACACAAACTGTCAGGTGCTTCACATTGAATTGTCTCCCCTTCTGACAGGTCGAATACTACATGTGTGCAGGATGTCAAGAATGACATAACTCCATTTCTATCTCTTAATTTTTCAATGTAACGTTTCCACAAACCGAAGATAATACAATGTCATCATCTAAAAGTTTGAAATTGAATGTTGGACCAGAGGTTGAATTAATAAAGGCGAAGTAAGGTTTCAAAGACACCTTAGTCAGCTGAAATACCATGTGATACATATACCTCAGAGTTATATTTAGCACACATTTACGGCAAAGGAATTAAATTGTAGACGCGTTTGAGGATTTGAACAAGGGTTCGTTTCTTACCACTCTTTCATTTTTATTTCAAAGGAAGCGCTTTCAGTCTGAAAAACACAAACTGTCAGGTGCTTCACATTGAATTGTCTCCCCTTCTGACAGGTCGAATACTACATGTGTGCAGGATGTCAAGAATGACATAACTCCATTTCTATCTCTTAATTTTTCAATGTAACGTTTCCACAAACCGAAGATAATACAATGTCATCATCTAAAAGTTTGAAATTGAATGTTGGACCAGAGGTTGAATTAATAAAGTCGAAGTAAGATTTGGAAGACACCTTAGTCAGCTGAAATACAATTTGATGCATTTACCTCAGAGTTATATTTGGCACACATTTACGGCAAAGGAATTCCAATGTAGACGCGTTTGAGGATTAGAACAAGGGTTCGTTTCTTACCACTCTTTCATTTCTAATTCTAAGGAAACCCTTTCAGTCTGAAAAACACAAACTGTCAGGTGCTTCACATTGAATTGTCTCCCGTTCTGACAGGTCGAATACTACATGTGTGCAGGATGTCAAGAATGACATAGCTTCATTTGTATCTCTTAGTTTCTCAATGTAATGTTTCCACAAACCGAAGATAATACATTGTCATCATCTAAACATATAAAAGTTTGAAATTGAATGTTGGACCAGAGGTTGAATTAATAAAGGCGAAGTAAGATTTGGAAGACACCTTAGTCAGCTGAAATACCATGTGATACATATACCTCAGAGTTATATTTAGCACACATTTACGGCAAAAGAATTCCAATGTAGACGCGTTTGAGGATTTGAAGAAGGGTTCGATTCTTACCATTCTTTCATTTCTATTTCAAAGGAAACGCTTTCAGTCTGAAAAACACAAACTGTCAGGTGCTTCACATTGAATTGTCTTCTCTCCTGACAGGTCGAATACTACATGTGTGCAGGATGTCAAGAATGACAAAAATCCATTTCTTTCTCTTAATTTTTGAATGCAATGTTTCCACAAACCGAAGATAATACAATGTCATCATGTAAAAGTTTGAAATTGAATGTTGGACCAGAGGTTGAATTAATAAAGGCGAAGTAAGATTTGGAAGACACCTTAGTCAGCTGAAATACCATGTGATACATATACCTCAGAGTTATATTTGGCACACATTTACGGCAAAGGAATTAAATTGTAGACGCGTTTGAGGATTTGAACAAGGGTTCGTTTCTTACCACTCTTTCATTTTTATTTCAAAGGAAACGCTTTCAGTCTGAAAAACACAAACTGACAGACTCTTCACATTGAATTGTCTCCCCTCCTGACAGGTCGAATGCTACATGTGTGCAGGATGTCAAGAATGACATAGCTCCATTTGTATCTCTTAGTTTTTGAATGTAATGTTTCCACAAACCGAAGATAATACAATGTCATCATGTAAAAGTTTGAAATTGAATGTTGGACCAGAGGTTGAATTAATAAAGGCGAAGTAAGATTTGGAAGACACCTTAGTCATCTGAAATACCATGTGATACATATACCTCAGAGTTATATTTAGCACACATTTACGGCAAAGGAATTCCAAAGTAGACGCGTTTGAGGATTTGAACAAGGGTTCGTTTCTTACCACTCTTTCATTTTTATTTCAAAGGAAACGCTTTCAGTCTGAAAAACACAAACTGTCAGACTCTTCACATTGAATTGTCTCCCCTTCTGACAGGTCGAATACTACATGTGTGCAGGATGTCAAGAATGACATAACTCCATTTCTATCTCTTAATTTTTCAATGTAACGTTTCCACAAACCGAAGATAATACAATGTCATCATCTAAAAGTTTGAAATTGAATGTTGGACCAGAGGTTGAATTAATAAAGGCGAAGTAAGGTTTCAAAGACACCTTAGTCAGCTGAAATACCATGTGATACATATACCTCAGAGTTATATTTGGCACACATTTACGGCAAAGGAATTCCAATGTAGACGCGTTTGAGGATTTGAACAAGGGTTCGTTTCTTACCACTCTTTCATTTTTATTTCAAAGGAAACGCTTTTAGTCTCAAAAACACAAACTGTCAGACTCTTCACATTGAATTGTCTCCCCTTCTGACAGGTCGAATACTACATGTGTGCAGGATGTCAAGAATGACATAACTCCATTTCTATCTCTTAATTTTTCAATGTAACGTTTCCACAAACCGAAGATAATACAATGTCATCATCTAAAAGTTTGAAATTGAATGTTGGACCAGAGGTTGAATTAATAAAGGCGAAAAAAGGTTTGGAAGACACCTTAGTCAGCTGAAATACCATGTGATACATATACCTCAGAGTTATATTTAGCACACATTTACGGCAAAGGAATTAAATTGTAGACGCGTTTGAGGATTTGAACAAGGGTTCGTTTCTTACCACTCTTTCATTTTTATTTCAAAGGAAACGCTTTCAGTCTCAAAAACACAAACTGTCAGACTCTTCACATTGAATTGTCTCCCCTTCTGACAGGTCGAATACTACATGTGTGCAGGATGTCAAGAATGACATAACTCCATTTCTATCTCTTAATTTTTCAATGTAACGTTTCCACAAACCGAAGATAATACAATGTCATCATCTAAAAGTTTGAAATTGAATGTTGGACCAGAGGTTGAATTAATAAAGGCGAAGTAAGGTTTGGAAGACACCTTAGTCAGCTGAAATACCATGTGATACATATACCTCAGAGTTATATTGATATATAGACGCGTTTGAGGATTTGAACAAGGGTTCGTTTCTTACCACTCTTTCATTTTTATTTCAAAGGAAACGCTTTTAGTCTCTAAAACACAAACTGTCAGGTGCTTCACATTGAATTGTCTCCCCTTCTGACAGGTCGAATACTACATGTGTGCAGGATGTCAAGAATGACATAACTCCATTTCTATCTCTTAATTTTTCAATGTAACGTTTCCACAAACCGAAGATAATACAATGTCATCATCTAAAAGTTTGAAATTGAATGTTGGACCAGAGGTTGAATTAATAAAGGCGAAGTAACGTTTCAAAGACACCTTAGTCAGCTGAAATACCATGTGATACATATACCTCAGAGTTATATTTAGCACACATTTACGGCAAAGGAATTCCAATGTAGACGCGTTTGAGGATTTGAAGAAGGGTTCGATTCTTACCATTCTTTCATTTCTATTTCAAAGGAAACGCTTTCAGTCTGAAAAACACAAACTGTCAGGTGCTTCACATTGAATTGTCTTCTCTCCTGACAGGTCGAATACTACATGTGTGCAGGATGTCAAGAATGACAAAAATCCATTTCTTTCTCTTAATTTTTGAATGCAATGTTTCCACAAACCGAAGATAATACAATGTCATCATGTAAAAGTTTGAAATTGAATGTTGGACCAGAGGTTGAATTAATAAAGGCGAAGTAAGATTTGGAAGACACCTTAGTCAGCTGAAATACCATGTGATACATATACCTCAGAGTTATATTTGGCACACATTTACGGCAAAGGAATTAAATTGTAGACGCGTTTGAGGATTTGAACAAGGGTTCGTTTCTTACCACTCTTTCATTTTTATTTCAAAGGAAACGCTTTCAGTCTGAAAAACACAAACTGACAGACTCTTCACATTGAATTGTCTCCCCTCCTGACAGGTCGAATGCTACATGTGTGCAGGATGTCAAGAATGACATAGCTCCATTTGTATCTCTTAGTTTTTGAATGTAATGTTTCCACAAACCGAAGATAATACAATGTCATCATGTAAAAGTTTGAAATTGAATGTTGGACCAGAGGTTGAATTAATAAAGGCGAAGTAAGATTTGGAAGACACCTTAGTCAGCTGAAATACCATGTGATACATATACCTCAGAGTTATATTTAGCACACATTTACGGCAAAGGAATTCCAAAGTAGACGCGTTTGAGGATTTGAACAAGGGTTCGTTTCTTACCACTCTTTCATTTTTATTTCAAAGGAAACGCTTTCAGTCTGAAAAACACAAACTGTCAGACTCTTCACATTGAATTGTCTCCCCTTCTGACAGGTCGAATACTACATGTGTGCAGGATGTCAAGAATGACATAACTCCATTTCTATCTCTTAATTTTTCAATGTAACGTTTCCACAAACCGAAGATAATACAATGTCATCATCTAAAAGTTTGAAATTGAATGTTGGACCAGAGGTTGAATTAATAAAGGCGAAGTAAGGTTTCAAAGACACCTTAGTCAGCTGAAATACCATGTGATACATATACCTCAGAGTTATATTTGGCACACATTTACGGCAAAGGAATTCCAATGTAGACGCGTTTGAGGATTTGAACAAGGGTTCGTTTCTTACCACTCTTTCATTTTTATTTCAAAGGAAACGCTTTTAGTCTCAAAAACACAAACTGTCAGACTCTTCACATTGAATTGTCTCCCCTTCTGACAGGTCGAATACTACATGTGTGCAGGATGTCAAGAATGACATAACTCCATTTCTATCTCTTAATTTTTCAATGTAACGTTTCCACAAACCGAAGATAATACAATGTCATCATCTAAAAGTTTGAAATTGAATGTTGGACCAGAGGTTGAATTAATAAAGGCGAAATAAGGTTTGGAAGACACCTTAGTCAGCTGAAATACCATGTGATACATATACCTCAGAGTTATATTTAGCACACATTTACGGCAAAGGAATTAAATTGTAGACGCGTTTGAGGATTTGAACAAGGGTTCGTTTCTTACCACTCTTTCATTTTTATTTCAAAGGAAACGCTTTCAGTCTCAAAAACACAAACTGTCAGACTCTTCACATTGAATTGTCTCCCCTTCTGACAGGTCGAATACTACATGTGTGCAGGATGTCAAGAATGACATAACTCCATTTCTATCTCTTAATTTTTCAATGTAACGTTTCCACAAACCGAAGATAATACAATGTCATCATCTAAAAGTTTGAAATTGAATGTTGGACCAGAGGTTGAATTAATAAAGGCGAAGTAAGGTTTCAAAGACACCTTAGTCAGCTGAAATACCATGTGATACATATACCTCAGAGTTATATTGATATGTAGACGCGTTTGAGGATTTGAACAAGGGTTCGTTTCTTACCACTCTTTCATTTTTATTTCAAAGGAAACGCTTTTAGTCTCTAAAACACAAACTGTCAGGTGCTTCACATTGAATTGTCTCCCCTTCTGACAGGTCGAATACTACATGTGTGCAGGATGTCAAGAATGACATAACTCCATTTCTATCTCTTAATTTTTCAATGTAACGTTTCCACAAACCGAGGATAATACAATGTCATCATCTAAAAGTTTGAAATTGAATGTTGGACCAGAGGTTGAATTAATAAAGGCGAAGTAAGGTTTGGAAGACACCTTAGTCAGCTGAAATACCATGTGATACATATACCTCAGAGTTATATTGATATATAGACGCGTTTGAGGATTTGAACAAGGGTTCGTTTCTTACCACTCTTTCATTTTTATTTCAAAGGAAACGCTTTTAGTCTCTAAAACACAAACTGTCAGGTGCTTCACATTGAATTGTCTCCCCTTCTGACAGGTCGAATACTACATGTGTGCAGGATGTCAAGAATGACATAACTCCATTTCTATCTCTTAATTTTTCAATGTAACGTTTCCACAAACCGAAGATAATACAATGTCATCATCTAAAAGTTTGAAATTGAATGTTGGACCAGAGGTTGAATTAATAAAGGCGAAGTAAGGTTTCAAAGACACCTTAGTCAGCTGAAATACCATGTGATACATATACCTCAGAGTTATATTTAGCACACATTTACGGCAAAGGAATTCCAATGTAGACGCGTTTGAGGATTTGAAGAAGGGTTCGATTCTTACCACTCTTTCATTTCTATTTCAAAGGAAACGCTTTCAGTCTGAAAAACACAAACTGTCAGGTGCTTCACATTGAATTGTCTTCTCTCCTGACAGGTCGAATACTACATGTGTGCAGGATGTCAAGAATGACAAAAATCCATTTCTTTCTCTTAATTTTTGAATGCAATGTTTCCACAAACCGAAGATAATACAATGTCATCATGTAAAAGTTTGAAATTGAATGTTGGACCAGAGGTTGAATTAATAAAGGCGAAGTAAGATTTGGAAGACACCTTAGTCAGCTGAAATACCATGTGATACATATACCTCAGAGTTATATTTGGCACACATTTACGGCAAAGGAATTAAATTGTAGACGCGTTTGAGGATTTGAACAAGGGTTCGTTTCTTACCACTCTTTCATTTTTATTTCAAAGGAAACGCTTTCAGTCTGAAAAACACAAACTGACAGACTCTTCACATTGAATTGTCTCCCCTCCTGACAGGTCGAATGCTACATGTGTGCAGGATGTCAAGAATGACATAGCTCCACTTGTATCTCTTAGTTTTTGAATGTAATGTTTCCACAAACCGAAGATAATACAATGTCATCATGTAAAAGTTTGAAATTGAATGTTGGACCAGAGGTTGAATTAATAAAGGCGAAGTAAGATTTGGAAGACACCTTAGTCATCTGAAATACCATGTGATACATATACCTCAGAGTTATATTTAGCACACATTTACGGCAAAGGAATTCCAAAGTAGACGCGTTTGAGGATTTGAACAAGGGTTCGTTTCTTACCACTCTTTCATTTTTATTTCAAAGGAAACGCTTTCAGTCTGAAAAACACAAACTGTCAGACTCTTCACATTGAATTGTCTCCCCTTCTGACAGGTCGAATACTACATGTGTGCAGGATGTCAAGAATGACATAACTCCATTTCTATCTCTTAATTTTTCAATGTAACGTTTCCACAAACCGAAGATAATACAATGTCATCATCTAAAAGTTTGAAATTGAATGTTGGACCAGAGGTTGAATTAATAAAGGCGAAGTAAGGTTTCAAAGACACCTTAGTCAGCTGAAATACCATGTGATACATATACCTCAGAGTTATATTTGGCACACATTTACGGCAAAGGAATTCCAATGTAGACGCGTTTGAGGATTTGAACAAGGGTTCGTTTCTTACCACTCTTCCATTTTTATTTCAAAGGAAACGCTTTTAGTCTCAAAAACACAAACTGTCAGACTCTTCACATTGAATTGTCTCCCCTTCTGACAGGTCGAATACTACATGTGTGCAGGATGTCAAGAATGACAATAACTCCATTTCTATCTCTTAATTTTTCAATGTAACGTTTCCACAAACCGAAGATAATACAATGTCATCATCTAAAAGTTTGAAATTGAATGTTGGACCAGAGGTTGAATTAATAAAGGCGAAGTAAGGTTTGGAAGACACCTTAGTCAGCTGAAATACCATGTGATACATATACCTCAGAGTTATATTTAGCACACATTTACGGCAAAGGAATTAAATTGTAGACGCGTTTGAGGATTTGAACAAGGGTTCGTTTCTTACCACTCTTTCATTTTTATTTCAAAGGAAACGCTTTCAGTCTCAAAAACACAAACTGTCAGACTCTTCACATTGAATTGTCTCCCCTTCTGACAGGTCGAATACTACATGTGTGCAGGATGTCAAGAATGACAAAACTCCATTTCTATCTCTTAATTTTTCAATGTAACGTTTCCACAAACCGAAGATAATACAATGTCATCATCTAAAAGTTTGAAATTGAATGTTGGACCAGAGGTTGAATTAATAAAGGCGAAGTAAGGTTTGGAAGACACCTTAGTCAGCTGAAATACCATGTGATACATATACCTCAGAGTTATATTGATATATAGACGCGTTTGAGGATTTGAACAAGGGTTCGTTTCTTACCACTGTTTCATTTTTATTTCAAAGGAAACGCTTTCAGTCTGAAAAACACAAACTGTCAGACTCTTCACATTGAATTGTCTCCCCTTCTGACAGGTCGAATACTACATGTGTGCAGGATGTCAAGAATGACATAACTCCATTTCTATCTCTTAATTTTTCAATGTAACGTTTCCACAAACCGAAGATAATACAATGTCATCATCTAAAAGTTTGAAATTGAATGTTGGACCAGAGGTTGAATTAATAAAGGCGAAGTAAGGTTTGGAAGACACCTTAGTCAGCTGAAATACCATGTGATACATATACCTCAGAGTTATATTTAGCACACATTTACGGCAAAGGAATTAAATTGTAGACGCGTTTGAGGATTTGAACAAGGGTTCGTTTCTTACCACTCTTTCATTTTTATTTCAAAGGAAACGCTTTCAGTCTGAAAAACACAAACTGTCAGACTCTTCACATTGAATTGTCTCCCCTTCTGACAGGTCGAATACTACATGTGTGCAGGATGTCAAGAATGACATAACTCCATTTCTATCTCTTAATTTTTCAATGTAACGTTTCCACAAACCGAAGATAATACAATGTCATCATCTAAAAGTTTGAAATTGAATGTTGGACCAGAGGTTGAATTAATAAAGGCGAAGTAAGGTTTGGAAGACACCTTAGTCAGCTGAAATACCATGTGATACATATACCTCAGAGTTATATTGATATATAGACGCGTTTGAGGATTTGAACAAGGGTTCGTTTCTTACCACTCTTTCATTTTTATTTCAAAGGAAACGCTTTTAGTCTCTAAAACACAAACTGTCAGGTGCTTCACATTGAATTGTCTCCCCTTCTGACAGGTCGAATACTACATGTGTGCAGGATGTCAAGAATGACATAACTCCATTTCTATCTCTTAATTTTTCAATGTAACGTTTCCACAAACCGAAGATAATACAATGTCATCATCTAAAAGTTTGAAATTGAATGTTGGACCAGAGGTTGAATTAATAAAGGCGAAGTAAGGTTTCAAAGACACCTTAGTCAGCTGAAATACCATGTGATACATATACCTCAGAGTTGTATTTGGCACACATTTAAGGCAAAGGAATTCCAAAGTAGACGCGTTTGAGGATTTGAACAAGGGTTCGTTTCTTACCACTCTTTCATTTTTATTTCAAAGGAAACGCTTTCAGTCTGAAAAACACAAACTGTCAGACTCTTCACATTGAATTGTCTCCCCTTCTGACAGGTCGAATACTACATGTGTGCAGGATGTCAAGAATGACATAACTCCATTTCTATCTCTTAATTTTTCAATGTAACGTTTCCACAAACCGAAGATAATACAATGTCATCATCTAAAAGTTTGAAATTGAATGTTGGACCAGAGGTTGAATTAATAAAGGCGAAGTAAGGTTTCAAAGACACCTTAGTCAGCTGAAATACCATGTGATACATATACCTCAGAGTTATATTTGGCACACATTTACGGCAAAGGAATTCCAATGTAGACGCGTTTGAGGATTTGAACAAGGGTTCGTTTCTTACCACTCTTTCATTTTTATTTCAAAGGAAACGCTTTTAGTCTCAAAAACACAAACTGTCAGACTCTTCACATTGAATTGTCTCCCCTTCTGACAGGTCGAATACTACATGTGTGCAGGATGTCAAGAATGACATAACTCCATTTCTATCTCTTAATTTTTTAATGTAACGTTTCCACAAACCGAAGATAATACAATGTCATCATCTAAAAGTTTGAAATTGAATGTTGGACCAGAGGTTGAATTAATAAAGGCGAAATAAGGTTTGGAAGACACCTTAGTCAGCTGAAATACCATGTGATACATATACCTCAGAGTTATATTTAGCACACATTTACGGCAAAGGAATTAAATTGTAGACGCGTTTGAGGATTTGAACAAGGGTTCGTTTCTTACCACTCTTTCATTTTTATTTCAAAGGAAACGCTTTTAGTCTCAAAAACACAAACTGTCAGACTCTTCACATTGAATTGTCTCCCCTTCTGACAGGTCGAATACTACATGTGTGCAGGATGTCAAGAATGACATAACTCCATTTCTATCTCTTAATTTTTCAATGTAACGTTTCCACAAACCGAAGATAATACAATGTCATCATCTAAAAGTTTGAAATTGAATGTTGGACCAGAGGTTGAATTAATAAAGGCGAAGTAAGGTTTGGAAGACACCTTAGTCAGCTGAAATACCATGTGATACATATACCTCAGAGTTATATTGATATATAGACGCGTTTGAGGATTTGAACAAGGGTTCGTTTCTTACCACTCTTTCATTTTTATTTCAAAGGAAACGCTTTTAGTCTCTAAAACACAAACTGTCAGGTGCTTCACATTGAATTGTCTCCCCTTCTGACAGGTCGAATACTACATGTGTGCAGGATGTCAAGAATGACATAACTCCATTTCTATCTCTTAATTTTTCAATGTAACGTTTCCACAAACCGAAGATAATACAATGTCATCATCTAAAAGTTTGAAATTGAATGTTGGACCAGAGGTTGAATTAATAAAGGCGAAGTAAGGTTTGGAAGACACCTTAGTCAGCTGAAATACCATGTGATACATATACCTCAGAGTTATATTGATATATAGACGCGTTTGAGGATTTGAACAAGGGTTCGTTTCTTACCACTCTTTCATTTTTATTTCAAAGGAAACGCTTTTAGTCTCTAAAACACAAACTGTCAGGTGCTTCACATTGAATTGTCTCCCCTTCTGACAGGTCGAATACTACATGTGTGCAGGATGTCAAGAATGACATAACTCCATTTCTATCTCTTAATTTTTCAATGTAACGTTTCCACAAACCGAAGATAATACAATGTCATCATCTAAAAGTTTGAAATTGAATGTTGGACCAGAGGTTGAATTAATAAAGGCGAAGTAAGGTTTCAAAGACACCTTAGTCAGCTGAAATACCATGTGATACATATACCTCAGAGTTATATTTAGCACACATTTACGGCAAAGGAATTCCAATGTAGACGCGTTTGAGGATTTGAACAAGGGTTCGTTTCTTACCATTCTTTCATTTTTATTTCAAAGGAAACGCTTTCAGTCTCAAAAACACAAACTGTCAGGTGCTTCACATTGAATTGTCTCCCCTTCTGACAGGTCGAATACTACATGTGTGCAGGATGTCAAGAATGACATAACTCCATTTCTATCTCTTAATTTTTCAATGTAACGTTTCCACAAACCGAAGATAATACAATGTCATCATCTAAAAGTTTGAAATTGAATGTTGGACCAGAGGTTGAATTAATAAAGGCGAAATAAGGTTTGGAAGACACCTTAGTCAGCTGAAATACCATGTGATACATATACCTCAGAGTTATATTTGGCACACATTTACGGCAAAGGAATTCCAATGTAGACGCGTTTGAGGATTTGAACAAGGGTTCGTTTCTTACCACTCTTCCATTTTTATTTCAAAGGAAACGCTTTTAGTCTCAAAAACACAAACTGTCAGACTCTTCACATTGAATTGTCTCCCCTTCTGACAGGTCGAATACTACATGTGTGCAGGATGTCAAGAATGACAATAACTCCATTTCTATCTCTTAATTTTTCAATGTAACGTTTCCACAAACCGAAGATAATACAATGTCATCATCTAAAAGTTTGAAATTGAATGTTGGACCAGAGGTTGAATTAATAAAGGCGAAATAAGGTTTGGAAGACACCTTAGTCAGCTGAAATACCATGTGATACATATACCTCAGAGTTATATTTAGCACACATTTACGGCAAAGGAATTAAATTGTAGACGCGTTTGAGGATTTGAACAAGGGTTCGTTTCTTACCACTCTTTCATTTTTATTTCAAAGGAAACGCTTTCAGTCTCAAAAACACAAACTGTCAGACTCTTCACATTGAATTGTCTCCCCTTCTGACAGGTCGAATACTACATGTGTGCAGGATGTCAAGAATGACAAAACTCCATTTCTATCTCTTAATTTTTCAATGTAACGTTTCCACAAACCGAAGATAATACAATGTCATCATCTAAAAGTTTGAAATTGAATGTTGGACCAGAGGTTGAATTAATAAAGGAGAAGTAAGGTTTGGAAGACACCTTAGTCAGCTGAAATACCATGTGATACATATACCTCAGAGTTATATTGATATATAGACGCGTTTGAGGATTTGAACAAGGGTTCGTTTCTTACCACTCTTTCATTTTTATTTCAAAGGAAACGCTTTTAGTCTCTAAAACACAAACTGTCAGGTGCTTCACATTGAATTGTCTCCCCTTCTGACAGGTCGAATACTACATGTGTGCAGGATGTCAAGAATGACATAACTCCATTTCTATCTCTTAATTTTTCAATGTAACGTTTCCACAAACCGAAGATAATACAATGTCATCATCTAAAAGTTTGAAATTGAATGTTGGACCAGAGGTTGAATTAATAAAGGCGAAGTAAGGTTTCAAAGACACCTTAGTCAGCTGAAATACCATGTGATACATATACCTCAGAGTTATATTTAGCACACATTTACGGCAAAGGAATTCCAATGTAGACGCGTTTGAGGATTTGAACAAGGGTTCGTTTCTTACCATTCTTTCATTTTTATTTCAAAGGAAACGCTTTCAGTCTCAAAAACACAAACTGTCAGGTGCTTCACATTGAATTGTCTCCCCTTCTGACAGGTCGAATACTACATGTGTGCAGGATGTCAAGAATGACATAACTCCATTTCTATCTCTTAATTTTTCAATGTAACGTTTCCACAAACCGAAGATAATACAATGTCATCATCTAAAAGTTTGAAATTGAATGTTGGACCAGAGGTTGAATTAATAAAGGCGAAATAAGGTTTGGAAGACACCTTAGTCAGCTGAAATACCATGTGATACATATACCTCAGAGTTATATTTGGCACACATTTACGGCAAAGGAATTCCAATGTAGACGCGTTTGAGGATTTGAACAAGGGTTCGTTTCTTACCACTCTTCCATTTTTATTTCAAAGGAAACGCTTTTAGTCTCAAAAACACAAACTGTCAGACTCTTCACATTGAATTGTCTCCCCTTCTGACAGGTCGAATACTACATGTGTGCAGGATGTCAAGAATGACAATAACTCCATTTCTATCTCTTAATTTTTCAATGTAACGTTTCCACAAACCGAAGATAATACAATGTCATCATCTAAAAGTTTGAAATTGAATGTTGGACCAGAGGTTGAATTAATAAAGGCGAAATAAGGTTTGGAAGACACCTTAGTCAGCTGAAATACCATGTGATACATATACCTCAGAGTTATATTTAGCACACATTTACGGCAAAGGAATTAAATTGTAGACGCGTTTGAGGATTTGAACAAGGGTTCGTTTCTTACCACTCTTTCATTTTTATTTCAAAGGAAACGCTTTCAGTCTCAAAAACACAAACTGTCAGACTCTTCACATTGAATTGTCTCCCCTTCTGACAGGTCGAATACTACATGTGTGCAGGATGTCAAGAATGACAAAACTCCATTTCTATCTCTTAATTTTTCAATGTAACGTTTCCACAAACCGAAGATAATACAATGTCATCATCTAAAAGTTTGAAATTGAATGTTGGACCAGAGGTTGAATTAATAAAGGAGAAGTAAGGTTTGGAAGACACCTTAGTCAGCTGAAATACCATGTGATACATATACCTCAGAGTTATATTGATATATAGACGCGTTTGAGGATTTGAACAAGGGTTCGTTTCTTACCACTCTTTCATTTTTATTTCAAAGGAAACGCTTTTAGTCTCTAAAACACAAACTGTCAGGTGCTTCACATTGAATTGTCTCCCCTTCTGACAGGTCGAATACTACATGTGTGCAGGATGTCAAGAATGACATAACTCCATTTCTATCTCTTAATTTTTCAATGTAACGTTTCCACAAACCGAAGATAATACAATGTCATCATCTAAAAGTTTGAAATTGAATGTTGGACCAGAGGTTGAATTAATAAAGGCGAAGTAAGGTTTGGAAGACACCTTAGTCAGCTGAAATACCATGTGATACATATACCTCAGAGTTATATTGATATATAGACGCGTTTGAGGATTTGAACAAGGGTTCGTTTCTTACCACTCTTTCATTTTTATTTCAAAGGAAACGCTTTTAGTCTCTAAAACACAAACTGTCAGGTGCTTCACATTGAATTGTCTCCCCTTCTGACAGGTCGAATACTACATGTGTGCAGGATGTCAAGAATGACATAACTCCATTTCTATCTCTTAATTTTTCAATGTAACGTTTCCACAAACCGAAGATAATACAATGTCATCATCTAAAAGTTTGAAATTGAATGTTGGACCAGAGGTTGAATTAATAAAGGCGAAGTAAGGTTTCAAAGACACCTTAGTCAGCTGAAATACCATGTGATACATATACCTCAGAGTTATATTTAGCACACATTTACGGCAAAGGAATTCCAATGTAGACGCGTTTGAGGATTTGAACAAGGGTTCGTTTCTTACCACTCTTTCATTTTTATTTCAAAGGAAACGCTTTCAGTCTCAAAAACACAAACTGTCAGGTGCTTCACATTGAATTGTCTCCCCTTCTGACAGGTCGAATACTACATGTGTGCAGGATGTCAAGAATGACATAACTCCATTTCTATCTCTTAATTTTTCAATGTAACGTTTCCACAAACCGAAGATAATACAATGTCATCATCTAAAAGTTTGAAATTGAATGTTGGACCAGAGGTTGAATTAATAAAGGCGAAATAAGGTTTGGAAGACACCTTAGTCAGCTGAAATACCATGTGATACATATACCTCAGAGTTATATTTAGCACACATTTACGGCAAAGGAATTAAATTGTAGACGCGTTTGAGGATTTGAACAAGGGTTCGTTTCTTACCACTCTTTCATTTTTATTTCAAAGGAAACGCTTTCAGTCTCAAAAACACAAACTGTCAGACTCTTCACATTGAATTGTCTCCCCTTCTGACAGGTCGAATACTACATGTGTGCAGGATGTCAAGAATGACATAACTCCATTTCTATCTCTTAATTTTTCAATGTAACGTTTCCACAAACCGAAGATAATACAATGTCATCATCTAAAAGTTTGAAATTGAATGTTGGACCAGAGGTTGAATTAATAAAGGCGAAGTAAGGTTTGGAAGACACCTTAGTCAGCTGAAATACCATGTGATACATATACCTCAGAGTTATATTGATATATAGACGCGTTTGAGGATTTGAACAAGGGTTCGTTTCTTACCACTCTTTCATTTTTATTTCAAAGGAAACGCTTTTAGTCTCTAAAACACAAACTGTCAGGTGCTTCACATTGAATTGTCTCCCCTTCTGACAGGTCGAATACTACATGTGTGCAGGATGTCAAGAATGACATAACTCCATTTCTATCTCTTAATTTTTCAATGTAACGTTTCCACAAACCGAAGATAATACAATGTCATCATCTAAAAGTTTGAAATTGAATGTTGGACCAGAGGTTGAATTAATAAAGGCGAAGTAAGGTTTCAAAGACACCTTAGTCAGCTGAAATACCATGTGATACATATACCTCAGAGTTATATTTAGCACACATTTACGGCAAAGGAATTCCAATGTAGACGCGTTTGAGGATTTGAACAAGGGTTCGTTTCTTACCACTCTTTCATTTTTATTTCAAAGGAAACGCTTTCAGTCTCAAAAACACAAACTGTCAGGTGCTTCACATTGAATTGTCTCCCCTTCTGACAGGTCGAATACTACATGTGTGCAGGATGTCAAGAATGACATAACTCCATTTCTATCTCTTAATTTTTCAATGTAACGTTTCCACAAACCGAAGATAATACAATGTCATCATCTAAAAGTTTGAAATTGAATGTTGGACCAGAGGTTGAATTAATAAAGGCGAAGTAAGGTTTCAAAGACACCTTAGTCAGCTGAAATACCATGTGATACATATACCTCAGAGTTATATTTAGCACACATTTACGGCAAAGGAATTAAATTGTAGACGCGTTTGAGGATTTGAACAAGGGTTCGTTTCTTACCACTCTTTCATTTTTATTTCAAAGGAAACGCTTTCAGTCTGAAAAACACAAACTGTCAGACTCTTCACATTGAATTGTCTCCCCTTCTGACAGGTCGAATACTACATGTGTGCAGGATGTCAAGAATGACAAAACTCCATTTCTATCTCTTAATTTTTCAATGTAACGTTTCCACAAACCGAAGATAATACAATGTCATCATCTAAAAGTTTGAAATTGAATGTTGGACCAGAGGTTGAATTAATAAAGGCGAAGTAAGGTTTGGAAGACACCTTAGTCAGCTGAAATACCATGTGATACATATACCTCAGAGTTATATTTAGCACACATTTACGGCAAAGGAATTAAATTGTAGACGCGTTTGAGGATTTGAACAAGGGTTCGTTTCTTACCACTCTTTCATTTTTATTTCAAAGGAAACGCTTTCAGTCTGAAAAACACAAACTGTCAGACTCTTCACATTGAATTGTCTCCCCTTCTGACAGGTCGAATACTACATGTGTGCAGGATGTCAAGAATGACATAACTCCATTTCTATCTCTTAATTTTTCAATGTAACGTTTCCACAAACCGAAGATAATACAATGTCATCATCTAAGAGTTTGAAATTGAATGTTGGACCAGAGGTTGAATTAATAAAGGCGAAATAAGGTTTGGAAGACACCTTAGTCAGCTGAAATACCATGTGATACATATACCTCAGAGTTATATTTAGCACACATTTACGGCAAAGGAATTAAATTGTAGACGCGTTTGAGGATTTGAACAAGGGTTCGTTTCTTACCACTCTTTTATTTTTATTTCAAAGGAAACGCTTTGAGTCTCAAAAACACAAACTGTCAGACTCTTCACATTGAATTGTCTCCCCTTCTGACAGGTCGAATACTACATGTGTGCAGGATGTCAAGAATGACATAACTCCATTTCTATCTCTTAATTTTTCAATGTAACGTTTCCACAAACCGAAGATAATACAATGTCATCATCTAAAAGTTTGAAATTGAATGTTGGACCAGAGGTTGAATTAATAAAGGCGAAGTAAGGTTTGGAAGACACCTTAGTCAGCTGAAATACCATGTGATACATATACCTCAGAGTTATATAGTAGTATAGAGAATGACAGTCCGAAAACACTTTTCAAAAACCCCTCTAAAAAGCCTCATTTACTAAATGAGGCTTTGGTGGGACCCTTAACTCTTGCTATTATTGCCCCTACTACAAAGCCACGCCATCACGTTTACCGTGACTTGGCAGGCGGTAACACTGTGCCGTACGGTACGATCAATAATTCTTCTCTTACAAACCCCCTACCCGGCCCATCCCTCAAGTAGTATAAGTTAGGTTCGTCGGCTTTCATATCCACTTTATCTATGTTGTAAGTTTTGACCGACCATATAGGATCGGTGGCTCGCTTACGGCTATCACCCTCGTGTTCCCCAGGCTGGTACAGATACCTCACTAGGGCCCTATCCGGTATCTGTTTCTCCTTCCCACGCAATGGAGCGGCCGACTCTGCAACTATTGATTTTAGTTTGATAGCGTCTGCCGGTTTCTTACCAGTGAGCCGGGTTACTTCATGGTTGATTGCCGACACCACCTCGGGTAACCTCGTTACCCATTCGGTCGATCGTTTTCCAGTGGTTGTCATTTCCCTAGCATACTGATAGCCGAACAAGCGCTCAGCCAAAGTCCTATTAAATCTCTCAACTATGGCTTGGCTGCGATGGGCTCCGGCCGTGCCACGTCTGACCTTTGTATCGTGTTTGGCTAGCAGTTGTGAAACGGCACCCATGAACTCCCGTCCGGGATCAACTTGCAGCTCTGTTGGCCAAGTCAGCGGGCTGCGTTTGTATATGCGTTCTAATCCTTTGGCTACTTTGGCTGAATCTTTCGTGGTCAAGGGTTCGGCTTCCTTGTAACGACTGGCTACGTCCACTACGGTTAAGGCATACTTGTACCTCTTATCATGAGGTAGGAACAGTAGGTCTGCCTGGTGAATGCTATTAGGTATGTTAATTCCGAAACTCCTTCTAGGTACGTAGCGTGGCGCCGGCAAATAGATCTGCCACAGGGCTTGTTTTTCAAGCCACGCTTTGGCTTTCTCTGGTGATACTCGTGCCATTTTAGATAGCTTATCTACTGCGCTAGCTCCTTTCCAATATCCACGCGGGCTGTAATAAATAGCCTCAAATTTTTTCATGTCCATACGCGTATGTGTTTATACCATCAATAGCTATCCAACGTTTCGTGTCCATAGGCGATAGGGACGTCTTGTTTATAGTCAGTCCGTATATCTTATGTCCATCACTTCTAAGCGTGTTCATCTTATGCCTAAAGGTACGGGTCTTGAACAGGGCCTCCTTGAATCTGGCGTGTTTGATGTGTTGTTTCACCACATACTTCTTAACCCCTTTAGCTTTTCGGATCTCACTATTGTCGGCTTTCAATATGGAGTACATCTTAGGCCTCAAACCTATGTACTCAGCTATTGGCGTGCCAGCACACTCGTCCTTCATCTTACCTAGGACCTTTTTATTTACCGTGCTGTGTATAGTATGGGTCTTAGGATAGTCGCTGGTGTCGTATAAATCGATGTGTTTTTTCATGTCCTCGTATATATCCTCGGTTCGAATCTCCATCAGCAGGGAATCCGTGTCAGTGTACAACACTTCGCACCTGTCGCCGTACTGTTTCTTGAGCTCGTTGTAGTAAAAGTCGTACATCAGGTGTTTGGATAAATCGAGGATACTCATCCCAACGTAAACAGGTCGGTTGAATTTTATGTGGCTTTTCTTCATGTGTATGGCAACTAGGTCGTCTGTGAATATTTTATTACGGTTGAATGCCGGACTGGCTATCAATTTCCTGAGCTTGTCTTCCTCACTAGATCTAACCAGTTTCACGGTTACGCGTTTCCTCAGGTTTTCCATAGTCTTACCAAACACCGAGTTGTTCATGAGCTTGTAGAGATTTTTCTCAAAATCACTGGTGGCTTTTTTTCGTAGGTCTGTGTTCATTCTAATGTAGGGCTCCATCCATGGGCTCTGGTCGAACATGAGCACCCTGTGTATTTTGGTCAGTCTCATACCCAATGACAGGTACAGCTGTAGATTGCGATAGTGAACTATGTACTTGGTCTTATTCATTAAGTTAGGCACGAGTTTCTCAACGTCCGCCACACGACCACCTGACAAGTTATGTTGGTACTCAGACATCCAGTCTGTGTTAACCTTCATACGTTCGGGCGCAAGGGGATAGCTGTTGTGCGATGTGTGTAATTCCTTGGGATACTCTAAGTCAACTTCGAGGATATACCCTTTGTTCGAATCTGATGCAATGCTCATAACATCAACGTTTGGTACCCATTCGAATCCTCCTGTAGGTAGATACTGGCTCATGGCCCAGCCGTACAGGTTATTTGCGTCGAGGTAGAGAATGTGATTGGTTGGTTTGTTAGGATCGTAACCTTTCACGTATTGATTATTTGCTTTAGCGTATCGTTTGGATGCCATGGAAATCCCACCTCGCAAGCCTTTCTCAATGAATAGGTGCATGTCGTAATCTGTGAGCAATTCCAAATTAACTCCGGTCTTTCTAAGCAAGGCGTCCCACGACAGACCTGGGCTGGTGTAATACCATGCGGGGTCGAGTTTATACTGCTTGAAACATGTTTGCCGAAACGTCTCGAACACGTCGGCTAACAGCAGTACATCTGTCCTCAAGTACAGATCGTGATAATCGCCAAGGTTCTTACAACCCAGTTTATTCCATACGTTAATCGCGTGCGAGTAATCGTCTCGTGAGACTGACGCCTCATTCAGCTTGCTATAAAAGCAGTCGATAGGAGGTAGTCTGGTCTCTGTGAACTTAGCCCAGCTATCCATGTACTCATATGGGTATACGCCCTTCCTCATGAGCAGGTGTCTAGTCTCGGCGTCTGTGTATCGATCGGTGATAGGGAAGGTATTGTTGGCCTTGACCAGACTGTCGAGTGACGACAGGAGGAATTGAAACGAGTCAATGAACCTAAGTCCGTTTAAGCTGAAGGAGATGTATCTCTCCATGTTGTTTGGGATGCATGATATATTACCATCGATTTTCGCGATGGCCTGCATGATCAAGTGAGAGTCGTATCCTCTCAAGTTGTGAAAGACAACGGGGATGTTTATTGTCTTAGGGTTGATTTTAAGTTTGAGGTTGCACGCGTTGTGAGCGGCGCCTCTATACTTACCAGTTATGTGGCAGTGATCTCTCACCGAATCACCGTTAAGTGGCGAGTCGCACACGTGACAGTTAGTGCTACTGGCGTGAGCTAGCTTGTCGGCTCTGGTCATACGCATTGGAGCGATTTTATACAATGCATTCCTAATAATTTTTTCTTCCTCCTGCAAGCACTTTAGAAACCTTTCAGCCGCGTCAGGACCCCTATACACTACCGGAGCTTTCGTTTCCCCGTCACAACGGACGACAATGTATCCAAACGAACAGGCTTTATGCTCTTGTGTTTTGTGTGTGAAGGCACCACTGGGAGCCTCGCCGGCGGCAGCCACTAAGGCTTCGAAGTCGGCGTATATTATATAAGGCACAGACATTTGGTTCTTGTGATTGTCGAATTTTAGGATATTTTCACCTTCCTTAGGCATGTCGACTCGTATGGCCGTCTGCCCAACACCTTGGCAATCCTCCAGGTGGGATTCTAATAAATCGGCCCGACTGAAACAGTGTAGGCATCGTACACAAAAGTGTTTTTCCCCATCGTGTTTCGACTGGTCGTGTAACAACCGGCTGAGATGTTTTATCCACGTGTAGTGATACTTTTCACCTTTTTGAATCATGAATAAATTAATAACTTGACAATCCTTCACCGGGCTGACCCTGTGTATTATTGTTGTATTACCTTCGTGGCCAAAAACATTTATAGCCAGATTATTCTGTTTTTCTACTTTAGTAATCTGGGTTATTGGGGTTGGTTCATCTATACCATCCCAGTTGAGCCCATCATCCTGTGGATAATTAGAAGGCCTGTTCGGATTAGTGGCAGCTGGAAATAAGGCTGACCTGAGAGATAACCTCATGCAATCGTTTCCTCTATTCTTAACGTTTACTATGGCTTGTTTGTTCTTATAGTAGGGAGGCAAGGCTAGGTATGACCCACCTCTGAACGGCACGTATTTAGCTATATCTAAATAGACATTATCGATTTTATCTACAGCCCACCCGGACCCCATGTGCGTGTAGCGTTCTAGGTATTCTCGTATCTGCTGAAAACTATTATCGATTGATGTGTCAATGGTCTCTGCATGTGTGACGACCTCTTGTTTACCTCGGAAGTAAGGTTGAATATACTCAGTGGTACTCCCAACCTGCTTATCGAGCGACATTTTCTCTGTGATCTGAAACTTGATACTTCCTAGGTTATTTAGTTCCTGGTTGACCTTATCAGCTATCAGAGGCTTAATATCTGTAATGTCTATGTTTCTATCAACACGCATGCGCCAACCTCTCAAATAATTGCCTACGGCGTGCTCAGTGCGCACAAATTGTAGGTCAATAGCTCTATTCTGTCGTAATAATTCTACAAGCTGTGGTTTTCTCATACGAGAA
The DNA here is from genome assembly GCF_037392515.1 of Haliotis asinina. NCBI lineage: Eukaryota > Metazoa > Mollusca > Gastropoda > Lepetellida > Haliotidae > Haliotis > Haliotis asinina. The sequence continues at coordinate 633,635 of NW_027133894.1, forward strand.
TACCCGCCTAAACCCAAATCGTGTGCCTCGGCTTTCAGTTGTTTTACAGTTGGACGTGCTACTGGGGCATGTGATAACAATGCGGTTAACCCGGCTCTCCCCAGGTTTGAATAACCCGTGTGCCCAAGCTGTTTCGCTTGAGCTTTTAATTGTTTTACCGTAGGAGGGGCTTCTAAACCTAGTAATCTCAACAATGCTGGCTTCCGCATTCTAGAATACCCGATAACACCTCTCTGTTTTGCGACCCTCTTGAGCTCGCGCACAGTAGTAGACATGGTGTTTACATCTAAGAGAACTAATGTCTAATTGGTTCACAGTAAGGGGAGGTAACTCTTAAGCGGCTATCTTGAGCAGTCGCCTACGTTCTTTTATGTAGCCTTTTTTATTCTCGTAGATGAGTTGATGTCTGACTACGTTCGCTCCGTGAGCTTTACATAAACAGTAGTGTCCTTTAACCCCGATACCACACACAGAACACGTGTAGTTAGGACTCCCCATATGGAAACAACAGAACCCCTGATTCCTGCATTTCCTACCACAGGCCTCGGTCTTCCCCATAAGTATATATTCACATCGGTATGGAGCGGGTCTCATGTTTACTTATATAGGTATTTTAGTTTAATTGCTTAGCAACCAACGCAGTAGCTGCTATACCCAACACTATGAAGCCCAGTTCACGATTCATTTGTCCCTTGGATGGTGTGTAGTACTGAGCGAGTGTGGGTTTATTGAGCGGTTCCAATTGTTTACCAGTTAGTAGATAGTATTCTTTCATTGCTTCATCAACATCGTTGAATGTTTGAACGGCATGGTTTTCACGCGTGAGTTGTTCGTTAATAAAATCGATCCTCTGGAGGCGTTTTTTAGCGTACTCGGCCTGTGCTCTTTGTAATTTCTCAGTAGCGAGATCGTGTCGCTTCCTTTCTTCCTGTATTTCAGCCGCGTGATCATCTCGTAGTTTCGAGAAGAGGAAATTACTCCCGGAAAATGCCAGGGCATTCACTAACGCCCCACCAACCATCATAGCTATCGTGGCCATCCCTATATTTATTTCATTATATTATCAGGTATTATTCCTTGTTTTACTAGGATGTCTTTTGTGGCCATCGCCATACCAAGGTTCATTATGAGCATACCCATATCCTGCAGGTTGAAATCTAGCTTGATAGTTGGTTGTTTAAGCACCATTTTAGTTAACCGAGCGTACCCTACGGCTAGACTGGCTACCACTGTGGCGTGGTATGCGTCGTTGACGAACGTTTTCCCCTCAGACATTATGTATATGATATAAAATATTTTAAATTATAACATGATATGCGGGTCTACCATGGGGGATACCACCATACCCTCACTGTTCTCACTGTTGGGTTGTGGCTCACTGTGGGAGGTGTATAACCATGTTATAACCACGGCAGCAGTTACGCCTACAGCCAACAACAGTCGGGTTGGGTTGGTCACTTTATGTTGGTTACACCACCGTTTTTTACCGGCAGCTACTCTCTTAGGATTCTTCTGCCTGGTTACTGTTGGGGGTACCACCACTGGGGTCTCCACCGTCACTGGTTCCTGTGAATCCACTGGGGTCTCCTCCTGTGCAGCATCCATCTATACTATTATTATTATTCTTTCTCTCAAATTGACAATGTTTTGCCGTGATAATCGCCGCCGTCACTGGAGCCAACAACATACCATATTTGTGGTACAGCCCGCAGCTGATAGAGCTCACGGCGTGTTCGATAAAAGGGTCTTTATCTAGGTCCTCCCACAGGTAAAGTCGGCGCTCTGGTGGAATGGGAAGGAATTGTGATACAATACCGGTGTATATCTGGGTCATAGCCGATCCTATTGTCTTTGTCATTTCTGCTCCGAGCCGGGCCTCGTATCTAGCGTACAGCTTATCGATTTCTTCGGCTGACATTTTGTTAATTTTATCTGGAGTGTAGTCTCCAAAGTAATGTTTGGCTTTGCCGCCAACAGCCAACGCCACCAGTTTCTCTCGCTTGGGGGAATCCCCAGTTGGGGAACCCTCCACAGACAATTGTTCGAGTAATTCCTCACACTCCATCTTATAATATAACAAGTAAGATTTAGTTTTAACTATATAATACCCGATGCAGACAAAACACAGAGAAATGAATGTTAAGTTGCACACGACAAATACTTCAAATATCATAGCTATGCTTAGCATTTGCTTAGCTTTGCTTAGCTTTGCTTAGCTTTGCTTAGCTTTAGTATACTATATATGCTACTGGTTGGTCGGTCTTTAGAACGAGCTTAGCGTGTTTAGTTTCAGCGAGCTGTTTCTTCACCCGTTCCCGTTCTAATTTACTCATCACATCGTTCTCTCTCAAACACTCCTCAAACGAATCCCTGTCCTTACAGTGAAATAAGGCCACCCATCGCGTCTGCTCCCTGAGGTCTTTCAACACCGAGTTGAACTTCTGCGTTAGCACCCAGACACTATGATTTGCATGCCGGCCGGAGAAGGCCAGGTACGATAGCATGTCTCTCTTTTTTGTTATCTCGCGATTAGCGCTGCAGTCGTCCAGTATGAACAGCGTCGGTTCCCCTTTAAATTTCTCGTGAAGAGCTTTCAACCAGTCCTGCAGGCGTGTTCCAGGGTTGATTTTGTGTACGTCCGGGTCCGTCATCACCCAAGGTCGCGCGTACGATTTATTCATACTCAGAGTAGGGCATATGATAACGATGTTATCGAACACATCCTTGTAGTAACCCTCCAACATATCCAACACGAAAACGGTCTTACCACAGCCAGTCTGCCCGCATATGATAGCACAGTGTGGGTCAGTGGGGAGGGGGAGACCCCCAGAGGTTGGTAGTTTATTGGGGGGGTACCCCCCACTAGTAGATGGCTTGCACGAATCTCCCATTGTCTATATTAAGTTGCGCGTCCATAATAACGTACAGATATAATTTCAACTTACCAGCGGTTTGAGCCTTCTTATTAATCTGGATGGTTATCCCTTCGCTGCCGTTATCTATACGACGCCCGCTACCGTGCAGTTTATCATCATCCGTGGATCGCATGTCCAACCATAGGGCGTACTTGGTGGTCAGGTATTCACCGATCTGCACGGAGCCGAGGTCCAGGTCCTTTGTTATGTAATCCCCCACTGGTAGCTTTTTTATCTCATCCCACTGCTGGTGTGGCCTCATACCATGACTGAACAGCTGGTTGGGCACGCCCTCGATGGTAACTTCCACCTTTTCAATCTCGGGGTTGAAAAACTTCTCGCTGTCCCTCCGGAATGGATCATAATCCTCCACGGGGACGACCAAGATACCTTTCATCGATCGCGCCGGCACGTTCAGGTTGATATTCCACACAGTGTCGCTCTTATCTCGCACGACTGATCTATGCCTCAGTACGCGATCGTACAGGATGGCCATCTTCCCAGAGTACTGGCTTCGAACCTGCCTGGCCAGTTATGCCATAGACAACATCTCTCTGGAGTTCGACATGGTCACTAGCCCGGAGCTGGCCAGGCAGGTTCGAAGCCAGTACTCTGGGAAGATGGCCATCCTGTACGATCGCGTACTGAGGCATAGATCAGTCGTGCGAGATAAGAGCGACACTGTGTGGAATATCAACCTGAACGTGCCGGCGCGATCGATGAAAGGTATCTTGGTCGTCCCCGTGGAGGATTATGATCCATTCCGGAGGGACAGCGAGAAGTTTTTCAACCCCGAGATTGAAAAGGTGGAAGTTACCATCGAGGGCGTGCCCAACCAGCTGTTCAGTCATGGTATGAGGCCACACCAGCAGTGGGATGAGATAAAAAAGCTACCAGTGGGGGATTACATAACAAAGGACCTGGACCTCGGCTCCGTGCAGATCGGTGAATACCTGACCACCAAGTACGCCCTATGGTTGGACATGCGATCCACGGATGATGATAAACTGCACGGTAGCGGGCGTCGTATAGATAACGGCAGCGAAGGGATAACCATCCAGATTAATAAGAAGGCTCAAACCGCTGGTAAGTTGAAATTATATCTGTACGTTATTATGGACGCGCAACTTAATATAGACAATGGGAGATTCGTGCAAGCCATCTACTAGTGGGGGGTACCCCCCCAATAAACTACCAACCTCTGGGGGTCTCCCCCTCCCCACTGACCCACACTGTGCTATCATATGCGGGCAGACTGGCTGTGGTAAGACCGTTTTCGTGTTGGATATGTTGGAGGGTTACTACAAGGATGTGTTCGATAACATCGTTATCATATGCCCTACTCTGAGTATGAATAAATCGTACGCGCGACCTTGGGTGATGACGGACCCGGACGTACACAAAATCAACCCTGGAACACGCCTGCAGGACTGGTTGAAAGCTCTTCACGAGAAATTTAAAGGGGAACCGACGCTGTTCATACTGGACGACTGCAGCGCTAATCGCGAGATAACAAAAAAGAGAGACATGCTATCGTACCTGGCCTTCTCCGGCCGGCATGCAAATCATAGTGTCTGGGTGCTAACGCAGAAGTTCAACTCGGTGTTGAAAGACCTCAGGGAGCAGACGCGATGGGTGGCCTTATTTCACTGTAAGGACAGGGATTCGTTTGAGGAGTGTTTGAGAGAGAACGATGTGATGAGTAAATTAGAACGGGAACGGGTGAAGAAACAGCTCGCTGAAACTAAACACGCTAAGCTCGTTCTAAAGACCGACCAACCAGTAGCATATATAGTATACTAAAGCTAAGCAAAGCTAAGCAAAGCTAAGCAAAGCTAAGCAAATGCTAAGCATAGCTATGATATTTGAAGTATTTGTCGTGTGCAACTTAACATTCATTTCTCTGTGTTTTGTCTGCATCGGGTATTATATAGTTAAAACTAAATCTTACTTGTTATATTATAAGATGGAGTGTGAGGAATTACTCGAACAATTGTCTGTGGAGGGTTCCCCAACTGGGGATTCCCCCAAGCGAGAGAAACTGGTGGCGTTGGCTGTTGGCGGCAAAGCCAAACATTACTTTGGAGACTACACTCCAGATAAAATTAACAAAATGTCAGCCGAAGAAATCGATAAGCTGTACGCTAGATACGAGGCCCGGCTCGGAGCAGAAATGACAAAGACAATAGGATCGGCTATGACCCAGATATACACCGGTATTGTATCACAATTCCTTCCCATTCCACCAGAGCGCCGACTTTACCTGTGGGAGGACCTAGATAAAGACCCTTTTATCGAACACGCCGTGAGCTCTATCAGCTGCGGGCTGTACCACAAATATGGTATGTTGTTGGCTCCAGTGACGGCGGCGATTATCACGGCAAAACATTGTCAATTTGAGAGAAAGAATAATAATAATAGTATAGATGGATGCTGCACAGGAGGAGACCCCAGTGGATTCACAGGAACCAGTGACGGTGGAGACCCCAGTGGTGGTACCCCCAACAGTAACCAGGCAGAAGAATCCTAAGAGAGTAGCTGCCGGTAAAAAACGGTGGTGTAACCAACATAAAGTGACCAACCCAACCCGACTGTTGTTGGCTGTAGGCGTAACTGCTGCCGTGGTTATAACATGGTTATACACCTCCCACAGTGAGCCACAACCCAACAGTGAGAACAGTGAGGGTATGGTGGTATCCCCCATGGTAGACCCGCATATCATGTTATAATTTAAAATATTTTATATCATATACATAATGTCTGAGGGGAAAACGTTCGTCAACGACGCATACCACGCCACAGTGGTAGCCAGTCTAGCCGTAGGGTACGCTCGGTTAACTAAAATGGTGCTTAAACAACCAACTATCAAGCTAGATTTCAACCTGCAGGATATGGGTATGCTCATAATGAACCTTGGTATGGCGATGGCCACAAAAGACATCCTAGTAAAACAAGGAATAATACCTGATAATATAATGAAATAAATATAGGGATGGCCACGATAGCTATGATGGTTGGTGGGGCGTTAGTGAATGCCCTGGCATTTTCCGGGAGTAATTTCCTCTTCTCGAAACTACGAGATGATCACGCGGCTGAAATACAGGAAGAAAGGAAGCGACACGATCTCGCTACTGAGAAATTACAAAGAGCACAGGCCGAGTACGCTAAAAAACGCCTCCAGAGGATCGATTTTATTAACGAACAACTCACGCGTGAAAACCATGCCGTTCAAACATTCAACGATGTTGATGAAGCAATGAAAGAATACTATCTACTAACTGGTAAACAATTGGAACCGCTCAATAAACCCACACTCGCTCAGTACTACACACCATCCAAGGGACAAATGAATCGTGAACTGGGCTTCATAGTGTTGGGTATAGCAGCTACTGCGTTGGTTGCTAAGCAATTAAACTAAAATACCTATATAAGTAAACATGAGACCCGCTCCATACCGATGTGAATATATACTTATGGGGAAGACCGAGGCCTGTGGTAGGAAATGCAGGAATCAGGGGTTCTGTTGTTTCCATATGGGGAGTCCTAACTACACGTGTTCTGTGTGTGGTATCGGGGTTAAAGGACACTACTGTTTATGTAAAGCTCACGGAGCGAACGTAGTCAGACATCAACTCATCTACGAGAATAAAAAAGGCTACATAAAAGAACGTAGGCGACTGCTCAAGATAGCCGCTTAAGAGTTACCTCCCCTTACTGTGAACCAATTAGACATTAGTTCTCTTAGATGTAAACACCATGTCTACTACTGTGCGCGAGCTCAAGAGGGTCGCAAAACAGAGAGGTGTTATCGGGTATTCTAGAATGCGGAAGCCAGCATTGTTGAGATTACTAGGTTTAGAAGCCCCTCCTACGGTAAAACAATTAAAAGCTCAAGCGAAACAGCTTGGGCACACGGGTTATTCAAACCTGGGGAGAGCCGGGTTAACCGCATTGTTATCACATGCCCCAGTAGCACGTCCAACTGTAAAACAACTGAAAGCCGAGGCACACGATTTGGGTTTAGGCGGGTATTCTCGTATGAGAAAACCACAGCTTGTAGAATTATTACGACAGAATAGAGCTATTGACCTACAATTTGTGCGCACTGAGCACGCCGTAGGCAATTATTTGAGAGGTTGGCGCTATGCGTGTTGATAGAAACATAGACATTACAGATATTAAGCCTCTGATAGCTGATAAGGTCAACCAGGAACTAAATAACCTAGGAAGTATCAAGTTTCAGATCACAGAGAAAATGTCGCTCGATAAGCAGGTTGGGAGTACCACTGAGTATATTCAACCTTACTTCCGAGGTAAACAAGAGGTCGTCACACATGCAGAGACCATTGACACATCAATCGATAATAGTTTTCAGCAGATACGAGAATACCTAGAACGCTACACGCACATGGGGTCCGGTGGGCTGTAGATAAAATCGATAATGTCTATTTAGATATAGCTAAATACGTGCCGTTCAGAGGTGGGTCATACCTAGCCTTGCCTCCCTACTATAAGAACAAACAAGCCATAGTAAACGTTAAGAATAGAGGAAACGATTGCATGAGGTTATCTCTCAGGTCAGCCTTATTTCCAGCTGCCACTAATCCGAACAGGCCTTCTAATTATCCACAGGATGATGGGCTCAACTGGGATGGTATAGATGAACCAACCCCAATAACCCAGATTACTAAAGTAGAAAAACAGAATAATCTGGCTATAAATGTTTTTGGCCACGAAGGTAATACAACAATAATACACAGGGTCAGCCCGGTGAAGGATTGTCAAGTTATTAATTTATTCATGATTCAAAAAGGTGAAAAGTATCACTACACGTGGATAAAACATCTCAGCCGGTTGTTACACGACCAGTCGAAACACGATGGGGAAAACACTTTTGTGTACGATGCCTACACTGTTTCAGTCGGGCCGATTTATTAGAATCCCACCTGGAGGATTGCCAAGGTGTTGGGCAGACGGCCATACGAGTCGACATGCCTAAGGAAGGTGAAAATATCCTAAAATTCGACAATCACAAGAACCAAATGTCTGTGCCTTATATAATATACGCCGACTTCGAAGCCTTAGTGGCTGCCGCCGGCGAGGCTCCCAGTGGTGCCTTCACACACAAAACACAAGAGCATAAAGCCTGTTCGTTTGGATACATTGTCGTCCGTTGTGACGGGGAAACGAAAGCTCCGGTAGTGTATAGGGGTCCTGACGCGGCTGAAAGGTTTCTAAAGTGCTTGCAGGAGGAAGAAAAAATTATTAGGAATGCATTGTATAAAATCGCTCCAATGCGTATGACCAGAGCCGACAAGCTAGCTCACGCCAGTAGCACTAACTGTCACGTGTGCGACTCGCCACTTAACGGTGATTCGGTGAGAGATCACTGCCACATAACTGGTAAGTATAGAGGCGCCGCTCACAACGCGTGCAACCTCAAACTTAAAATCAACCCTAAGACAATAAACATCCCCGTTGTCTTTCACAACTTGAGAGGATACGACTCTCACTTGATCATGCAGGCCATCGCGAAAATCGATGGTAATATATCATGCATCCCAAACAACATGGAGAGATACATCTCCTTCAGCTTAAACGGACTTAGGTTCATTGACTCGTTTCAATTCCTCCTGTCGTCACTCGACAGTCTGGTCAAGGCCAACAATACCTTCCCTATCACCGATCGATACACAGACGCCGAGAG